>NW_012115121.1:5629705-5700668 GCF_000951035.1 Colobus angolensis palliatus
AACATGGTGAAACCCCATCTCTACTAAAAATACAAAAAATTAGCCAAGCGTGATGGTGGGCACCTGTAGTCCCAGCTACTTGGGAGGCTGAGGCAGCAGAACCTGGGAGATGGAGGTTGCACTGAGCCGAGATCACACGACTACACTCCAGCCTGGGCGAAGAGAGCGAGACTCCTTGTCAAAAAACAAAACAAAACAAAACAAATGGTAATAGTGCCAAGGTGGAGAAAGCCTGACATATATATACCGATCTGAATAAATATTTATACATGTAAATGTGTGTATGTATATGCATATTTTATACTTACATAGATTTTAAACAAAATTGGACCCATAGTTTTGTTACCTGTGTTTTTGTAATGTATAGTTACATTGTCTTTCACATTGTAATATTTTCGTGGTGTCTGTAGACACACACTGTGATTTCTCACACTTGGCTGTATTTGGGCATTTTTAGGTGGTTTACCCATCCTCAGCAGACCTCAGTAGAATTGGGCTGTCCCTGAGATAACTCTCTATTCTGTGTTGTGATGGTCTCTTCAGACAGGAGGACTAATCGGTCGTCCTTGGAGCCAACGTGGGTGTCAGTGTGCTCTGTGGCTGGGGCATTCATGCTTGGATTGTCCAAGGGTTGTCGTCTTTCCTTTGGATGTTTATTCTCAGAGGCTGTGGTAAGCCAAGGCAGCAGCCAGCAGTGTTGCCTCTCACAGCCTTGGGTCAGTGTTAGCTGTGGATCTGGGTGGGGAGGAATGGAGAGCCATGGCGTCCAATTTTGTGCCCGCTCCCCACCCCAGGTTCTGCTGAGTTCCCAAGGATACAACCTGACTTTAACCTCTGTCTTCTCCTTCCAAATATAGGCCTCTCCTTCCAATGAGAAGAGAAAGGAAGAATGGACTACAGTCACCAAACATCCCTAGTCCCATGTGGACAAGATAAATACATTTCCAAGTAAGACATTTTGCTAGAGAGTTTTGACCCCAGTGACCAGTCCCATGCTGGGATATTGTGGGTGGACCGCAGCCATTGGTACAGGGGCCTCCCCTGTGTATCAGACTGGCGGGGCTCCTGGGTGTGGGAAGGAGTCAAGCGGCTGCACGTGGACTTGTGAGAGCATCAGGGAGGCTGCTATAGATAAAAACATGCTCCCAGAGCCTGGCCTGGAGGTGAAGTAAAGGGGATGTCAAGACACAGTACCTTTGGGGGCTCAAAAGATGTGGTGTCTTGGAAGGCTTCCAGGAGGAGCAGTTGGCTGGTGGCAGTTTGCTATCTTCTGAATGTTTGTGTCTCCCCCAAAATCCTATGTGGAAACTTCACCCCAAGATGCTGGTATAAGAGGTGGAGCCTCTGGGATGGGATTAGATCTAAGTACCCTTATAAAAGGCCAAGGGAGCTTGTTTTTCCTCCACGGTGTGAGGGTACAGTAAGAAGGCACCACCAGACAGTGACTCTACCTTAACCTTGGACTTCCTGGCCACCAGAGCTGTGAGAAATGAATTTCTGTTGTTTAGAAGCCACCCAGTCTATGATCCCCGTCCTGCTCCCCGCCCCGACTCAGACACTGCTCCCTGTCCTGTCTGTGGTGTTCCTGGGGAGTCCTGGCTGGGGTAATGTGTCCCTGGGCTACTCTGGTTCTCGCTGAATTTGGCACAGGTGCCCTCTGAATAGAAGGGGACAATTTAATTGCTTTCTATGCACTAAAGTCTCTTCAGCTCAGTCTTTTTGCTAATGTGACTGGGCTTGAGCCAAAATGGACCCTTGAATTGGAAGTTCGAGGATGTATTTTTATGTCCAGCATAGAGATTTCTCTATCTTTTTTTTTTTCTTTCTTTTCTTCTTTTTTTTTTTTTCAGAAGGAATCTCCCTCCTCCCCTAGGCTGGAGTGCAGTGGCGTGATCTCAGTTCATGGCAACCTCGGCCTCCTGAGTTCAAGTGATTCTCCTGCCTCAGCCTCCTGGGTAGCTGGGATTACAGGCATGTGCCACCACACCCAGCCAATTTTTAAATTTTTAGTAGAGACGGCGTTTCACCATGTTGGCCGGGCTGGTCTTGAACTCCTGACCTCAAGTGATCCACCCGCCTCAGCCTCCCAAAGTGCTGGGATTACAGGCGTGAGCCACTATGCCCAGCTAGAATTTCTCTCTCTTAATGAAATATTTATCTGAGATCAAATTGTTTGAAGTCCTTAGACACTCTTGACACATGTTTTGTAACATCTGACCATTCTTACCTCTTTATGGACAGATTTCTCCAGGGACTTCTACCAACCAGTGATTTTCTATCCTGGTTCAGATCTGTGTGTTCAAAAGTACCAAACAGCCTTTCGTCTTAGGTTATTTGGAATCACATTTTCCACGAATTCATTTCAGCTTGCATAGAACCATGACGATTTATCTAGGTTTAACTTGTCAGGAGTTTCTTGGCATTTCCCATTGGGTTTTGACCCCTGGCATGGTCCAAAATCTCTCCACTGAATGGTTGGGTTCAGACAGACTGAACTCTGTCACCCCTTACTTGAGACTAGACAAAAGCGCGCAGCGGCCCCCTCCACCTCTCTCCACTCTCATCCCACCTGGAGTGCAAAACACGCACTTTCAGATGAAACTTGACTCATGCATTCTCAGGGTTGATGAGGGCTTTCCCTGATCACAAAGTGGGTGAAATCTCCTCTCTGGCCATGTGCAGTAGAGCTGTGTACTCTCAGGGCAGCCACTTGGAAAACTTGATGGCTAAGGAGGTCCAGTACTGGGCTTCAGAGCGGGAGTTTCTAAGGATTTTTATTTTTTATTTTTTAAATTTTTATGAACTGAAAAAGTATTGCCAGGGCTCAGAAGCCACCTCATGCCCACTTCTTGTCACTACTCCCCAAGGTGAACCACTATCCTGAATTCTAACACTCCATTTTGAACTTTGTACCAATGGAATATGATCGGTGCTTTTTTGTGACAGAAGCTAGACACAAGAAAAACACAGATCCTGTAATTCCCATGAGTTACACACATGCATGTAGTTCATTCACATTCTCTTTGCTGAGAGTTTTCCATTGTGTAGCTATTGCTTCCTTTATTCACCCATTCTGACGCTGATGGGGGTTTGCAATTTTCTTTTTTTTTTTGAGATGGAGGCTCACTCTGTTGCCCAGGCTAGAGTGCAGTGGCACGATCTCGGTTCACTGCAACCTCTACCTTCCTTGTTTGAGCAATTCCCCTTCCCCAGCCTCCCGAGTAGCTAGGATTACAGGTGCACGCCACCGTGCCTGGCTAATTTTTTTTTTTTGTATTTTTAGTAGAAATAGGGTTTCACCATGTTGGCCAGACTGGTCTCGAATTCCTGACCTCAGGCAGTCTGCCCATCTCAGCCTCTCAAAGTGCTGGGATTACAGGCGTGAGCCACTGCTCCTGGCCACAAGTTTTTAAACACGTGATAAGGTCATGTCTATGAAGCATAAGTTAGTGTGGCTCAAACCTGTCCCATTTCGCTTCTAAACAGCCTGGAAACTTCTGAGTCTTTCATTTTTTTTCTGAGACAGAGTTTCACTCTGTCACCCAGGCTGGAGTGCAGTGGCATGGTCTCAGCCCACAGCAACCTCTGCCTCCGAGGTTCAGGTGATTCTCCTGCCTCAGCCTCCTGAGTAGCTGGGAATACAGGCATGCACCACCATGCCTGGCTGATTTTTTGTATTTTTATTAGAGATGGGTTTGCACCACGTTGGCCAGGTTGGTCTCGAACTCCTGACCTCAAGTGATCTGCCGGTCTTGGCCTCCCAAAGTGCTGGGATTACAGGCGTGAGCCACCGCGCCTGGCCAGGTTCTGAGTCTTATGAAGGCCTGTTATTATTGTCCTTTCCTCACTCACAGCATGCTTGAGGGAGAAGAGGCCACACCTAAGCAGGAGAATGGCTGTCTGTGGGCTCTGAAGTGCTTGCCTCAGTGAATCCATGGCTTATTAACACCTGCTCATTCGGCTTGAGTTTGGGAGTATTGTCAGCAGATGAGGCCTGCCTTGGTGTCCTAGAGTTGCTCCTTACATTCAGCATTGTTCTGGGGTGGTGCTCACTCTTGACTTTGATCCTGGGGGAAGATGGTTATGGGGTGGTGGCGGCAGAACTCTGTGTGCATGTGCATGTGTGTGTATGTACATGTGGACAAACACCAAAGTGTGGTGACTGAAGGCCAGGTGAGAGGTGAGAGAAAGAGGGAACAACTGCATTATAAGTGGCTTCCACTGATAATGTTATACCTCTTGTATTTTTTCCCCCTAAGAAATGAACTTCTCTTGCATCTGAAGACCTACAACTTGTACTATGAAGGCCAGAATTTACAGCTCCGGCACCGGGAGGTAAGGAGTCTCCAGGGAAGGTCCTGATTGGCTAGTCCAGACCTTGTCACCGTGTGTCCTGGATCTGAAGGTCCCTGAGGTCCCGAGAGATCCCTGCCTCTCCTGCTTCTCATTTAGGATGCTAGTGAGGGTCCTTGGGGTTCTTTGGAAGAAGACTCCAGGCCCAGTTTTGTTGTAAAAAGGGTGAATGTTTCAGAGATGTGTTCCAGAGACATTCCTGTAGAAGTGTGGCTGGGCTAGCGCAGTCTCATGGGGGAGATTCTCCAGAGGGAGCTTTCATGAAATGACCTTTCCAGGTGGCTCCCAAGCAGACGTCCTCTCGTTGGGCAATTCGGGAACCCCACCCAGTCCTCTGTGTTTAAACATTTGGGCCCAAGTCCTGTCGCTGCAGTGACCTGGGCAAAGCACATAAGCTCTCGATGGTAGCACTTGGCCCATCCCCACACCTGGTCATCCTAGTTTGCTTTTGTTATTCATCTGGTTCCCATCCTGAAACTGAGCTTCCTCATCCTGTATCCATTTCTCTAAAGCCTGTTATCAGATAGATGATGAGTTGTAAAGGAGTCTGGTAGGGTACTTTATACCCAAGCACTCGTGACTGATAAAAAGGTCCGTATGTGTAATGCCCTTTGAAACACATTTTCAGGTTATCAGGCTGTGGAGATTTATTCCATAGAAACAGATAACAGATGGTGGAATTTCAGCTGCTAGGGCAGGTTGCTTGGGGACAGTATGTGGGATGTAGTGGCCTATTCTGTCCCTCAAACTACCCCACTTAGATAAAATCCTGTTTTGGGTTAAATTTTGACCTACAGTTGTGTAAAGTAATGATGCCCACCTTAACCAGGGGAAGGCCATGTAAATTGCCGATGTTTACCTAAAGCCTTCCTCCCTGGGATTCCTAAGTGCCCTAAAATTGTTTCATTTCTCTCCTTCCCTCTTGTATTCCTTCCTCCCTCTTTGAGGATGATTTTGGGCCTCACTGGGCTGATGTCATTTTCACCTATGGGGCTTGTCCTGAAGATGTGGCCCATGACCCAGATCTACCACTTGATCAGCCCATAAAACATGGCTTCAAAAAGGTTCTTCTAAGACTGGAGGGAGGAGAACTGATTCTTTTAGGGATTGCCCTTCAAGCTTTTGCTAATCAGCAGATGGGCTATGCAAGATTTTAAATAGTTCGTAAATAGCTTACTTGGGTTATGTCCTATCGAATAAATGATTAAAAGTGCGCCATGATTAAAGGATTTCACAGTCATAAGCGAGTCCCAAGTCTTTGGGATAGAACATATAGATGCCTTTAGAATGGTTTTACATTTAACGTCTAATTAGTCAGCAACCTTTGAGAATAAACTGGGGACTCCTGCAAGATTTATTCACCTGTTGCAGAGTTGTCATTTAGTCCGTTAGTTGATTACAGAACCTGGGACGTTCTGCTGTTTGGAAATCTGATTAGCACAGCCTCTCTCAGCTCGTGATCACTTGACACCCTTTTAAAGACAACAGTTCATCTGCTAGAGGAGGTGGTGTTCTGTAGAATAAATTTCGGCAAATGTTGCTTTAAATTTCCTTCAACTACCAGGTTGGATTGCTAAACATATGTTATAGCTACAGAGACATCATTTTCCATAATAGGGGATGGGACGTAGCTAACTCCAGTTCTTGCTTCTGTTAGCAAGGCTAATCTCACTTATTTTAAGAGATGTATTCTGCTTTCTTTAAAAGTCATTAGGATAAAAAGAAAAACAATGCTTTTATAATTTGCACCTATATATTTGAATTTCACAGCAACTTTTGTGCTGACCTGTGAGGTCAGCTTCAGGATCTAGGGTAGTTTACCTTAGAAAGTATCTCAGAGCTGGGGTGTGAACTGGGCAGCTACCCCCATCCTGTGAATAGAATCTGGGGCACCCAGCTAGGACATATGAAGAATGTGTCATTTGTACCTCAGCATGGTCTTGGCTTCTGTGGGGGCTTTTCCAGGCTCACCACTCTGATTGCTTTGTGGGCAGGAAGAAGACGAGTTCATCGTGGAGGGGCTCCTGAACATCTCCTGGGGCCTGCGCCGGCCCATTCGCCTGCAGATGCAGGATGACAACGAGCGCATTCGGCCCCCTCCATCCTCCTCCTCCTGGCACTCCGGCTGTAACCTGGGGGCTCAGGGGTGAGTGAGAAGAGATGGGGCGGGGAGATGATCGCGATGCCTGGGGGTTCTGTATGTTCTCAAGCAGATAAATGCTGCCTTCTTCCAGCCAGCCCTGGCCCTGGCTCCTCCTCCTGCCACCTCTACTGCCCACCTGCCTTGGCCTTGGAATGAGGAACAAGGGGCAGACATGGTTGTGTTTAGACCCCCTTCCTGCCACCGCAATCACCGATGAGGTCACAGGAGGGAGCTGCTGAGTCATAGGAGGGGAGCTGCTGAGTCACAGAGTCCTCCCTTAGGGAGAACTCAGGAGTCTCTGAGTGGAGTTGCTAGTGGCTAGTGAGGCCCAGTCTGCAGATTTCTAACAGAGCGCCCCATGCCCCAGCATCCTCCCGACTAGGACCACTCCTCATAGAATGGCCCCGCTCCAAGGCATTTACGACTTGAACCTGCTGATCAAAGCTCCCTGAATCTTGGGGGAACCTGGAAGAGGAAAAAAGAAGGTCAGGCTCTGTCAGAGTCAGCTAAGCGAGATCAGCCAGGGGTCTGCTCCCTGCAGACCACATGGGGAGCCAGGGTGTGGTGTGATGGTGGGTAGTCCAAGTCCCCAACAGAAGGGCTGGGAAGACCTAGTCCATCCCTCCTTATCCTCCATGGCTGAATAAGCCGCCGAATGCACCGCCAGATGCCTCTAGCAAGGCATGTCTTCCTCATTGTCTTTCTGGGACTTGAGTTCTAGGATCAAGTGACTAGCCTGGCTCCATCCTGAAACCTGCTGATGCTGACTGCCTTCGGCCCCAGCCTGGGTGGAGTGTGCTCGCCTCTCAGCCAAAACCACAGTGACCTTTTTTTTTTCTGGTTTAAATGAGAAGCAAGCCCTCTCCGTTGGTCACATTGAACATTTTGCTAAACTCCACAGCCAAATCTATGTTTCTCTACAATTGAGAGAAACCTAGTATGTGGCCAGACCCTGGGGCTGGTCTGGTTTCTTTCCAAGGGGATTTAAGGAGGAGAATTGTTGCCTACCCCATAGGCGCTAGGATGTCTGGTTAACGTTCTTTGGTTTCATCTAACTTTGCTGGTTTCGTGCTCTGCTTTTCAGCACTATCACCACATTTTTGTTTTGTTTTGTTTGAGACAAGGTCTCGCTCTGTTTCCCAGGCTGGAGTGCAGTGGCTTAATCACAGCTCACTGCAGCCTCAACCTCCTAGGCTCAAGTGATCCTCCCACCTCAGGCTCCCCAGTAGCTGGGACTACAGGTGCACCCCCCCACCCCCTTTTTCTTTTTCTCTTGCCCAGGCTGGAGTGCAGTGGTGCGATCTCAGCTCACTGCAACCTCTGCCTCTCGGGTTCAAGCGATTTGTGCCTCAGCCCCCTGAGTAGCTGGGATTACAGGTGCCCACCACCAAGCCCAGTCATTTTTTGTATTTTTTGGTAGAGAGGGGATTTCATCATGTTGGCCAGGCTGGTCTTGAACTCATGACCTCAAGTTATCCACCCTCCTTAACCTCCCAAAGTTCCGGGACCACAGGCGTGAGCCACCGTTCCTGGCCCTACCTGAATAATTTTTGTATTTTCTGTAGAAATGGGGTCTCACTATGTTGCCCAGGTTGGTCTCAAACTTCTGGCCTCAGGCAATCCTCCCACCTTGACCTCCCAAAGTGCTGAGATTACAGGTGTGAGCTACCATGCCCAGCTGCATTTTTTACACTGTACTGTATTTGTTATACTATACTGTATTATTGCTGTATTTGATTTCCAATGGCCAAGCCCATTTCACAGCCTGACCCTGACCCCCACACTATTCTATTCCCTAAGTAAGATGATTTTTAAGATTTCATTTGACCCTGTGGCCTTTGGTTTGGGCTACTAAGGGGTCTTTCACTCTGCCTGCTTTTTCTCCCTTCTCTGTGGCCTCAAGCTGGTCTTGGTTGACTCTTGAAACCTTCAAAATACTTTGGTAGAATTTTCAGGAATGGTAAATGATGTCTTTTAGATGTCACCTATAATACAGTGAATGCCTAGACTACTGTCTTAAGAGGGATCCTGAGGCTGGGCGCGGTGGATCATGCCTATAATCCCAGCACTTTCGGAGGCTGAGGCCGGCAGATCACAAGCTCAGGAATTCAAGACCAGCCTGGGCAACATGGTGAAACCCTGTCTCTACCAAAAAAAAAAAAAAAAGGCACAGTGGCACATGGCTATAATCTCAGCTACTTAGGAGTCTGAGGCAGGACAATCACTGGAACCTGGGAGGCGGAGATTGCAGTGAGCTAAGACCACACCACTGCACTCCGGCCTGGGTGACAGAGCAAGACTCCGTCCCCTTGCCCCACCAAAAAAAAAAAAAAAAAAAAGAGAAGAAAAAGGATGCTGAGACTGGTTCCTGCTTCAGCAAGAATGAGGGCTTTAAATCACGGAGTGGGAGTGGCTGCTCTGGGTGCCAAGTGTTCACCATTCCCTAGAAGCTCTGACCAGGCCCATTCTGTGCCTCAGAAGTATATGAGTTAAATTACAATAGGAAGTTCTTTCAGATTTTCCATTTTAATTGTCCTTCCTTAAAACGATCCTCCCCAGAACATGAGGTTTATCTCTACTGGGTCCCAGGGAGCCCATGCTCTTCTCACCATGGGTTGGTCCTAACTGGTCAAATATGATTCTTCTTTACAGCCAAATCCTCTGTTGATTTTGGATGTTTTCATGAGCTGCTCCCTTTGTCCTTTTTGGCTTTGAGAAGTTATTTGCCAGTTATGATGGCAAACCAGGGTCTCAGCTTGGACTGCCTATCTGTAACCCTTTCTTCAGCTTGGATGAGGACTCCGTCCTTGCAACCCTGAGAACACTGTCAGTGCCCCTTCCAAAGCTGCCCCTGCCCTTGTGGTGGCCAACCTTTTACTTTCCATTCCTTTTAAATGCCAGAATCAATTATGAGTTAGTTCTTCAACAGCAATGAGTCTGAACTGGAATCTTACCCTGCAAAACAAATGGCCATTATTAGAGTTTTCCAAATAAGCTATAGAACCCATACATGCTTAGAAGCAGTGCAGGCAGCACATGGGTTTCTCTCCTTGGTATTCTCCATCCTGGGCTTGATGAATTGGATGCTTGTGTTGCTGCAGATGCTGGAAAAGAACATCTTCTCCCTCCAGAACTCCCCCTGCACCACCCACTGCTAGACCTGGGAGCTGGGCCAGCCTTTCATGGGATGCTCAGTGTGGCCCATCTGTACCCTTCATCGCCTGATGTGTGCCAGTACCCAGCCTGGCACTAGCAAAGTGCTCCCCTTGCAGGAGCGGGGTCTGGCAGGTGCGGGGCATCTTTCCACAGGGATTAAACTAGTCTCCCCACTCCCCTTTGTCTTCTCCACCCCCCAGAACCACCCTGAAGCCCCTGACTGTGCCCAATGTTCAGATCTCAGAGGTGGATGCACCGCCGGAGGGTGACCAGATGCCAAGCCCCACAGGTACATGTGAGTGGAAGGTACTTCCAGCTAGGGACCAACTGTGTCAAGACCACTGTGATAGATGTTGTCAACTGTTATTTATTTTTGAGAATGTAAAATGTATATGGTTCAAGATACAAAGGGAGAGAATTAAGTCACCCACCTCATCCACCCACCTAGAAGCATCCCAAGAACATCCTTCATGAGATGGTCCATGCGAGTATAAGCAAAACACACTCACATACCTTTATGGGTGGATGTAGTTTCTTTCTTCCTCTCCCCTCCCCTTCCCTCCCTCCTCCTCTCCTCCCCTCTCCTTCCTTTCCCTTCCCTTCCCTTCCCTTCCCTTCCCTTCGTCTCCCTCTGTCGCCCAGGAGGATGCAGTGCAGTAGTGCAATCTTGGCTCTGCTTCCTGGGTTCAAGTGATCCTCCCACCTCAGCCTCCTGAGTAGCTGGGATTAAAGGCATGCGCCACCATGCCCAGCTAATTTTTGTATTTTTAGTGGTGACGGGTTTTTGCCATGTTGACCAGGCTGATCTTGAACTCCTGGCCTCAAGTGATCTACCTGCCTCAGCCTCCCAAAGTGCTGGGATTATAGGCATGAGCCACCACGCCCAGTTGGATGTAGTTTCTTTTCTTCCCCTAGTTATACAAGTGGTAGCATTGTGCAGATCCCAGTTTTTATTTATCAGTTTATCTGGGGAATTTTTCCATATAAATTTGTAAGGAACTTCCTTATTCTTTACAGTTCTACATTATTTCATTGTATGGAAAAAGGATAATTTATGTAATCACTCCCTATTGGTAGCCATTTAAGTCATTTTCAGCCTCTGCTATGACAAACAAGTTTGCAGTTGATGGCCTTATACATGTGTCATGCCACACATTTGTCAGCATGTAGGATTCTTTCAAGTGGAATTTCTGGGTTTAAGGCCATCTGCATTTTAAATTTTCACAGATATTGTCAATTTGCAAAATCTTTTTAATATTACATGGATTAAACATATTTTAATAAGAGCAGATTAACCTACTTGTGATTAATGTCAATATTTTATATTTATACACATACAAGGATAGAAATATGCCATGGGAACCGCATATATTTTTAGATATATGTTCTATTAAGCATTATTTTTTCTAATTTTTTTATTGCGGTAAGATATACATAATGTAACATTTACCATAGTAACCATTTTAAGTGGTACAGTTCAGTGGTATTAAATACACTCATAATGTTGTGTAACCATCACCACCATCCATCTCCAAAACTCTTTCCATCTTGTGAAACTGAAACTCTACCCGTTAAACTCCCAGTAACTCCCCATATCCTTCTCCCTCTAGCCCCTGGCAACCACCATTCTACTCTGTCTCTGTAATTTAGAATGTACCTAGAATATACTTAGAGTATACCTCAATTATATGAGATACACTTATATGAGGTACACTCTAAGTACCTCATATAAGTGGAATCATTCTGTATTTGCTGTTTTGTAATAGGCTTGTTGCACTTAGTGTAATGTCATCAAGGTTCATCTGTGTGTAGCATGTGTCATAGTTCGTTTGCAGTATCTTGTTAGCCCTTATATCATGTTTATTCTGTGCCAGGCACTATTCTAAGTGCTTTATGTATATTAACTCATTTAAACCCTCAGCAACCCTCTGAGGTGGGTGTTACTGTTATCCCTATTTTATATATAAAAACACTGAGGCACAGAGAAGTTACTGATATATGGCAATCGTGGAGCTGAGATTTGAACCCAGGGAGTCTGGCTTGGAAGGCTGTGCTCTGAACTTATCACCGTATAGCTTCTCTGTAAATTCTGCGTTATGTTTTTCCCCTAGCAGAAAATACTATTTGTATAAAATATATATTTTTGGAGACAGTGGGTGCTGTAGCACTGGGCACAAAGTGGGGACCATGTGCCATATCGCAGGTCCAGACAGAGTTCGTTTCCCTCTCCTCTCTCAGACTCCAGGGGCCTGAAGCCCCTGCAGGAGGACACCCCACAGCTGATGCGCACACGCAGTGATGTTGGGGTGCGTCGCCGTGGCAATGTGAGGACGCCTAGTGACCAGCGGCGAATCAGACGCCACCGCTTCTCCATCAACGGCCATTTCTACAACCATAAGGTAAGGCGGACGGGGGATAGGGGAGGGGGGAAGACCTCTTCCTGGGTAGATGCCACCTCAGGACTACAGCTATATGGTGGGTGGTGTGATGCCTGGGCAGCCAAGTGTTTGCTGCTGTTTAGTCTTTGGGTTATGGGTGGGCTGCAAGCCCTGGTGGCTTCCTGAGGGCTGAGGGACCCCAAGTCAGAAGGCTCAAAGTCCTTCTGTGGGTCCCCCTTAAGGTGGTGGGTGAATTCAGTGGGGCTGTACAAAGCAGTCCCTGCTGTAGCCTTGAAGACCCCATAAATACAGCTCATCAGTCTCTCCCAAGAAAATCCCCGTGTTACCCTCTCCTGCACACTGTGCCCCCAGCTGGCGTATGGTCTGGCTTTTTCCGGAGCTGAAGCAGAGCTGCAGGTCTCAGACCTGGGGTGTCAGTGCACCGTCCACCCCACCCGAGCTTGCTGATCCCTCCCTTCCTCCTGCTTTGTTCAAATCCTACCCCAGGAAGCAAGTGCACGGTGGGAGAGCAGTCAGAGACAGCCTTGTGCTGAAGTCCCAGAGGAAGGGTCTTTTTGAGTGTGGAGGTTGCTTTGTCTACAAAGCCTGCTGCTTGCCAGGCTGCCGGGGGCTCTCAGGAAGTACATTTGAGTATCATTGTCACTGTGCCCTGTACCGCACCTGGATTTTAGCACTGGGTCCTTGTTCCCACTCCCACCCTGAGCTGGATCCTTCTATTGACAGACGTCCGTGTTCACGCCAGCCTATGGCTCTGTCACCAACGTCCGCATCAACAGCACCATGACCACCCCACAGGTCCTGAAGCTGCTGCTTAACAAATTTAAGGCAAGTTCCCATTGCTGGCTGGCCACAGATGGGGTCACAGGTGTGCCTCGGGCCCCTAGAGTGGTTGTGCGAGGAGCTATGGAAGTTGCGTGGTTCGCGGGATGCTGAGCAGAGGGCTTGGGTTCTTTAGATCCTCGTGATCCAAGACAAAGTCCACAGCATCAGCATCACCTGGGTGCTTGGTAGAAATTCAGATTCTCGGGCTCCACCCCAGACCCACTAAATCAGAAATTTTGAGGGGTAGGCCAGGGACACCGTCTAACAAGCCTGCAGAGGATTTGGATGCCTACCGAAGTTTGAGGAACATCAACCCTCAAATCCTTTATGGTCTACTTTAGAAGGACTCTGGGGCCTGCTGACTGGTTTTGGGCTCAGTGAGAAGATTGACTTCTGGGACACAGTTGGGAAACCTACTTTGAAATATGACACTTTTTGCAAATTATAGTGCAGGAGCGCATTTAAAGTTCTGTTGCTCTGTGTTTTCCACAATCTCTTGGAGACCAGAGATCTTTTGGAGACCAGGTATTCTTACTTTTAATGGAAGCCAGTGTAGCCTAACAACCGAAGAACACAGGCTCTGGGTTCAAATCTCCATTGAGCACATGCTAGTTGGATGAATTGGGCAAGTTACTTCACCTGCCCCTGCCTCTGCTTCGTCATCATAAAATGAAGATAATGGGGCCTCGCCGCAGTATTGTCGTGAGCATTAGACGGGATGAAACCTTTGACATTTGTAGAACTACGCCTGGCCCATTGCGATAGATGATAGCTATTATCCATCCTAGTTGTGTGCTACAGAACGACCAATTTGGTCAGTGACACACCACATATATGACAGTGGTCCCATGAGACTATAATCCTTTTTTTATGGTACTTTTTCTGTGTTTAGATATGTTTAAATCCACAAATGCTTACCATTGTGTTACAAGTGCCTACAGCATTGAGTACAGACACATGCTGTATAGGTTTGTAGTCCAGGAGCAATAGCTATACCATATGGCCTAGGTGTGTAGTAGGCTATGCCATCCCGGTTTCTGTAAGTACACTCTATGATGTTTGCACAACAATGAAATTGCCTAGTGGTTGTGCATCCTTGTGGTTAAGCACATGACTATATTATTGATAAAGTCATCTACCTTCTCGATCTTCTCATCAATTCCGAGAGTTGTAGATAAATAGCTCTCCCCTCAAAACAGCCTAAAATTGACTTAGCTTCGCATTGTTAAAAAAGAGGACAAGCCTCGAAGTCGGGATGTTTAAATAGATACTTTCAACAAGTATCTTTTGCTCCTGCTTCAGATTGAGAATTCAGCAGAGGAGTTTGCCTTGTACGTGGTGCATACGAGTGGTGGTAAGTCTGAAGACCACAGTGTACTTTCAAACTTCTAATTAACTCAAAATAGCAAGTTAAAAAAATGCCTCTGCCTCCTTTGCTTGTTGTTTGGGTTTCGGAAACTTCCAAATGTTGTTTGCCTTCAAGGCTGATGGGCTTGCTGTGTGAGTCCACTAGGGATTGCCTTATATGGCCAGTAAACAAATTCTATACCTGTCTATTAAAAAAGGAACTAGATTTTCTCAAGAGACAGATAAACCCAATTCCTCCAAGGGGTTGGAGGCATGGTGGTACTGTTGGGGGTGGGGAGTGGGAGGAGGTTGCTTTTCACAATACCTATGGAATAGTTCATTTATAAATCAGTCTCCTGACTTATATGGTGGCATCTCCTAAGGTGCCTAGTCCATTTGGACCCCTGCATTGACCACTACTTAATGTGAGAAAGGCCTCTGGCCAAACTCAGGGCTGCTCCTGGTTGTGTGTGGTTGCAGAGAAACAGAAGCTGAAGGCCACCGATTACCCGCTGATTGCCAGAATCCTCCAGGGCCCATGTGAGCAGGTCTCCAAAGTGTTCCTAATGGAGAAGGACCAAGTGGAGGAAGTCACCTATGATGTGAGTTCCCTTTGGGTCAGGTGTGGTCTGTCCTCAGGAGGGTGGGGATTTGGTTGGATCACCTGTAACTGGGGTATAGAATGACTTTTTTGACCAATGACCATGCCCCTTTTACTTCTTCAGTGCCAGGTTCTCTTGAAGCCAGGCTGAAGGTATGCCCTGAGGGAGTTGCTGGAGGAATGCCCAGGCAGAAAGTGATTTCCATAGAAGGAATAAATTGCTTGAGCCTTCCTAGGGTACTGTCAGAGGGATGGGAAGTGTCTGCAAACACTCTTTTAGCAATGCTAGAAAGTTAGCAGTTGGCTGGTCGCAGTGGCTCACTCCCGTAATCCTAACGCTTTGGGAGGTCGCTGCAGGACGATTGCTTGAGGCCAGTGATTTGAGACCAGTCTAGGCAACAAAGCGAGACTCTGTCTCTACAAAAAAAAAAAAAAAGTTTTAAGTAACTGAGCATGGTGGTGTGTGCATGTGGTCCCAACTACTTGGGAGGCTGAGGTGGGAGGATCACTTGAGCACAAGAGGTTTAGGCTGCAGTGACCTGTGATGGCACCACTGCACTTCAGCTTGGGTGATAGATACAGCAAGACCCTGTCACAAAAAAATAATACAAGAAGTAAGCCATGTAATAGTCAGCTTTTGCTACAGTAACAAACATCTCCAAATCTTAGTAGCTTACAACAGCAAACATTTACTTTTTCCCCATGATTCTATGGTCTAGTAGCAATGGCTCTACTCTAAGTGTGGGCTGAGTTCAAGTCTGCATTGTGTGACTCACCCAGAGGCCCAGGCTGTTGGGGCAGTACTTACTGCTCATGGCTGTGCTCCTCATGGCAGATGGTGGAGCACGAGAAACCAGGCCAAATCATGTAAGCATATTTGAAGCCTCCACTCAGATTTGGTGTGTCATGTCCACACACATTCCACTGGCCAAAGCCAGTCACATGGACAAGCTCAACATTAAAAGTGTGGAGAAATACACTTCTCCCAGGGAGAAGAGTTGATAGAGCAGGGTGGGGATTCTGGTGGGGAAAGGGAAGCCATTTTTTAACTTTTTTTTTTTTTTGTGGGGGGGACAGAGTCTCGCTCTGTTGCCCAGGCTTGAATGCAGTGGCACCTCCCTGGTTCAAGCAATTTTCCTGCCTCAGACTCCTGAGTAGCTGGGACCACAGGTGTGCATCACCATATCTGGCTAATTTTTGTATTTTTAGTAGAGATGGGGTTTCACCATGTCAGCCAGCTGGTCTTGAACTCTTGACCTCAAGTGATCCACCTGCCTCAGCCTCCCAAAGTGCTGGGATTACAGGCATGGACCACGATGCCTGGTGCTGTTTTTAAACTTTAACTCACCCCAGAGCCACCCACAGCCTCTCCAAAGCAAGTTCATATTTGGATGCTTGTTTGAACCTTGAGACCCAAATCATCATTCTGAACCCTGATTCCTTCCATTCTCTTAGGGGAGAACAAAGGGATTTATTAGACATAACGGGTTCCGTTCTTTCTCTGCATCACTGTATCAAGAGAAAGTACTTTTCTGTGTTTGGCGTCACCTCATCATGAACTGAATGCATGACATGAAAAATGAAAAGTTTTGAGATGGTGTCATGTAAGTGAAATGATCGTCGCAGACTCCTTCCCAGCCTGGTGAGGAATGAGGCTTGGCTCCTGCCTTTAGGGAAATCCTGGGTTTCTGAAAAAAATAGACTTTCCAAGACTTTGTGCCAAGACTTTGTGCCTTGTATAAGGACAACCCTGAAAGGAATTGGAGTAATGCTGGGAAGGGCATTCAGCCAGACTTGCTTCTTTCTCTCCAGGTGGCCCAGTATATAAAGTTCGAGATGCCGGTACTTAAAAGCTTCATTCAGAAGCTCCAGGAGGAAGAAGATCGGGAAGTAAAGAAGCTGATGCGCAAGTAAGCGTGGCCTCTGGGGCACTGGGGGCACTTCTCCCGGGGCCTCAACAGAGGGGCCCCTGCTGGGTCCTCACAGGGACTGTGCTGAGCTGCTGCATGGGCCTGGGTCTCTGGGCTTTCTTTGGGGGGCTGCCCATTGACAGACCTGGATTTCAAGTGGGGCATGATAGTTAAGTGTGTTCGTCTACTTCTTGTGTCAGTTTCTCATTTTGATGTGGGACATCAAAGTGTCTCTTGTCCTCCCTCTTATGGAAAGACTCTGAAAAGAAGGTGTTGGTTTAAAATTTCTTTGGGGTCTAGATTCAGAAATAGAGGAGGTGACTGTACGCTGGTTTCTTAAGTATATGATCAGGCTCCCAGCAGGAGACTCTGATGAGGGTCTTTGAGGGGTGTTTGAAGAAGGGACTATTTACAAAGACTTGGGCAGAGTCTGGGGTAACCTCAAGGGACAGTGCAGTCCCTGGGGCTAGTGTTACCACCCCTTGCCTGAAGGGGTGAGGGCAAGGAGTGCTAACCAAGACCCAGAGGTTCCAGGGATTTCAGGAAGGCTGTCTTAGCAGTGGATGTAGCCTGAGCTACTGGCCTCTAAAATCCTTTCTTCTCCCATTTCCTCCCTTTGTAACATTTATCTTCTGGAAATTGCATTTGGATTGAAGAATAAAGCTTCTTTCTGGGAAGGATTTTGTGATTTTTTTGCTATGTTTAGTCATAGAAGAGACTACCTTTCATCGATATGGTGGAATAAATGATTCCTTTTTGCCAATGGAGAATAAAGCCACTGCTAGATCTGCTGTATCGATGATCATAACTAGTCTGATAACACACTGAACACTTACTATGTCCTAAAGTTTTGGGGTGTTTTTTTTGTTTTTTTTTTTTTTTGTCATGGAGTCTTGCTCTGTCGCTCAGGCTGCAGTGCAGTGACGCGATCTCGGCTCACTGCAACTTCCACCTCCCAGACTCAAGTGATTCTCCCACCTCAGCCTCCGCAGTAGCTGGGATTCCAGGCACGCACCACCACATCTAGCTACTTTTTTTTTTGTATTTTTAGTAGAGATGGGGTTTTGCCAAGTTGGCCAGGCTGGTTTTGAACTGCTGACCTCAAGTGATCCACCCGCCTCGGCCTCTTAAAGTGTTGGGATTACAGGCATGAGCCACCATGCCCAGTCAACTACGTCCTAAACTTTAAAAACAGATTTTTCTGTGTACCACAAAGTCCCGAACGTAAGGGAATATGTCCATTTATCCCTGCACAACAGTGCCCACTCCTGTAGCTGCAGTGCCACAGCTCAGGGAAGTGGTGGGAAAACCGAACTTCCCCCAAGCCACGGACCTCCATGCCTAGTAGCTGCTATGGCCTCTTCTGCAAAATGCAGGTTCTAAGGTTGCCATTTTTGTAGGATCCCCAAGAGGGTCAACTGTTAGCAATTTTATATTATCTAGCCTCGGTGAGGGTTCATGAGCTACTGTGCATATCAAGTACTATGCATAGTGTCTTGGACACAGTAAGCAAACGCACAGAATTCGTAGTATGCTTATTATTGCTGTTGTTTTTTTTACCTTTTTGATTTTTTTTGGCCAGATGTTCTACCCATAGTAAAATAATCTAATTTGGATTTGGCCTCTTTATTTCCTCTCATCGTGTTGTAGGAATGCACATAAGCAACAAAGTAGCTAAAGAGGGGTCAGTAATGGAAGTGAAGGAGCAGGGCGCTTGACTGCACTGTTACCTGGTGTGACCTTGGTGTTACCCACGTGGCCGGGAAGGTCCTGGGGAGGGGTGTGTTGCTGGCTGCTCTCCACCTGAGCTTGTTTCTTGTCTCCAGGTACACTGTGCTCCGGTTAATGATTCGGCAGAGGCTGGAGGAGATAGCCGAGACCCCAGCAACCATCTGAGCCACGAGAACGAGGGGATCCCGGCACCCCAGGAGCCGCCATTGCCATAAAAGCCCCAGAGAGCTGGGCACTTTCTTTCCATGGAAACATTTAGACACAAACCTCCCCAGCTCCGGCCAAGCCATCATTTGTTACCTGGAGCTGGATGTAGAAGTCAGCAGACAGCTCTCCATCCCTGGACCCCTGCCCTCCTTTCTTCCACTCACAAGGACTTTTGATTTTAGTTATAAGGATGACCCAAAATATGTGTGTGTACATGTGTGCGCACGCATGGTATGTGTCCATGTGCCTACCTGATACTTTCACATGTAATTAAATTCCAGACAACCAGCACAAGAGCCTGAGCCTGGCGAATGTGCAGCTCGTGGGCAGGGAAATCAGAGGAGCCACTGATCTGAATGGTATTTAGGTTGAAGGAACGATTTCTCCTCTCAAGTGCCAGGGAGCAGCCACGTGTCTGCCTGTGTTTAGAAAGGGAAGAGGGTTCTCCAGGTTCACCATTTGGGTTGTTTATATGTTGGTAGAAACTCTCCCTGTATGCCTAGAAGGATCAGTGAATGTGAGAGCCTTGGAAATTAACAAAATAACAGCCACATAACTTGCGGCAAGTCTGATGGAAAGAAAAAGATAAACCATCCGTAGGGTAGATGCAATAAGTCCACGTATTTTTACACTGGAAACCTTGATTGTTTTAAATGACAAAGACATATGTGATGTTCTCTGTGGAAACCTGTGAAGAGTGGATTCTGCCTCCATCCCTGCCTCCATGGCTACCTTTAGGAGACAGAGAGGATCCTGTGTGTTTCTCTGTACCCAGCTGACAACCCATCTCTCCGGCGCTTCCTTGAGTGGAAGGAAAGGTCTCAAGAAACAAAGATCTCGCTGGTGTGCACACAGTGCTGACCAGCTAGTGTGTCCAGGGCCTGGTGGCCTGGTGGCCAGGAAGTTCCAGGTTGAAGGGAAGTGTCAAGGCTACCTGCAGAAATGACAGGTGAACCCAGCCCGTCTTCACGTCATCAAGCGTCTTCCTGCACTTGAAGCTGGGGCCATGTTTGCAGTCAAGACTTCATTCTTTCTAACCTCTGGGTTCTTGCAGCTTGCCCTCACCTTGTGTGTGGAGATGCATTCCAAGAATGAAGCCTCATCTTGCTGCTGAGTGTGGGGTTCAGGAAAGCTCTTTAGGCCACCTGGTGAAGGTGTATGGGGAGGATGGAACTTCTCCTCAGCTTCTCTGAGCAGCCACCTAGGTGATCTTTAGAGCCAACCCCAATGAGGGAGAAAGGGCGAGAACGGTCTGTGCCCTGGGACTCCCATCAGGAAGCTTGCCAGACAGCTGGGCATCAGTGCGGCTGATACAGTCTGAGGAGGGAGACAGATGCTTGGACCTGGGTGCCTGGCTGTGGAGATCGACCAAGCAACACCAGCGGCTCCTAAGAGTGGGCATCTCTGAGCCTAGCTGAGGTAGAGACACTGCCCGTCTCTTCTCCACCTTCTCTCCACGGAAGGTTTGCAGGGCTGGGCAGTTGAGGAAAGGACAGTCCCTGGTTGGTGCCTCCAAAGGAAGGTGGGCCTTTTTGGTGGAGATGTTTCTGGCCCGGGCACCCTCCTGCCCCACATTGATACCTATGGCTTCTTTAGAAGGCTCACAGCTGTGGTCTCGATGTAGACTGCAAAAAGATGGCACGCTGCCCCTGGCTTTTTGCCGGGGATTTTATAGCAAGTCTCCTTCCTCCATCGGGACAGCAGCACCAGTCCTGTGGGGCATGGAGTGGAAACCCAGAAGGGCTTCTGCAAACTGCACAGAATTGGGGTAAGAAGACAAGGAGTGGGCACCGGGAGAGGCTTCCTTTGTTACAGCTGGGAAAGAACAGTTCTGTGAATGCAAACACCTGAATCTTGCATTTGAGAAAATGATATGGGGAACTTCTCTTCTGGTAATTCTTATTTTGAATGTTCAACGCCTCAGTTGGCCCCAGTAATTCTTCTTGGAGGACTTGGGAGAAGAATTTCCACAAGGCAAACTACTAACCACTGGCTCTTGTTGGACAGCGATTTCTGGCTTGTAAGAGTTCTCTTTGATTTGCACTAGCACTACGATAGTGTTAAATGTGGAAATACTGCAACATGTGCAGTTGGCCAGATCACTTTCCAAGGGAGCAATACGAAGGCAGACTCACCTTTTTAAAGATGGGAGGCCAGGAGGTGGAAGTGAGAGGAGATCCCATTTTACACAACACACTTCCACGTAATGCAGACCACACTTTTCCATTTTGTCCTGCCCTGTTTAGAGGTCATTTCTCACATCCTAAGAACCTGAACAGAAATTTTGGACAGGTTCTTTGAAATAGCAGCAGTTGAAATAGAGACGCTTTGCCACAGTGTGGAGCAGATTTTCTCACTGGTATCACATGCTCTTGCAGTTTTGAACTTTTCAACCGATTTGTGGGAGTTTACGTAATTGTGTGCAATGAACCTGAAATTGCTTAAAGAACAAAAGACCAATTTATAGGGTTGGATTTTTTTTTTTTTCCAACTTGTGAAAAGCAGTTTAGCTGCATCTGGCTCCTCCTGCCACCACCCCCCCCCCCACAACCCCCAGCAGGGGCTTATGTTACAAGGTGATCAAGTGAAGGAAAAACCTGAGCCCATCTGGCTGGGATGGTGGAATTAAGCACAAGGTCACATTCTCTGTGATCACATGACAGGGAAGGTGATGTCTTAAATGGCAAGGGGGTTATCTTGGGGAGAGGCTGAAAAGCACAAAAGATAGTCTTGCCTGTACATGTTGGTGAAGAACGTGCACATTGGTCTCCAGGCTGGACGGACTTCAACTTGGAGTTGAGTTGAAGCAAGAGGATTTCAGGATATTAGCCACCCATCTGCAAGAAAAGTGCTGAGGCCTTGGGTCAAGATTTTGATCTGAGACATGCTGATGCTTCAAGGAAAAATATTTTCACCATCCTCTCTTCCCTCACCAAAAGAAAACAGTACTCTCTCCTAGAAACCTCTAGGTAAAGACATTTTATCCTAATATCGGTAGCATATAATGCCCCCCCGCAAAGAAATCTGTTCTCCATGCAAAAAAGTCTCAACGAGAATTCTGTGGAGTTGAGTGGTTATTTCAAAATGTCAGGAGGGTGGAGAGAGAAACTGGCCACAGAAGAGCAAGAAGCTCTCTTAAGAAAAGGGAATTCTCTTTAAAGAAACCACTACCGACAGCAAAACAACCAAAAACCACGTTTTATGTCAAAGCTCTGTAGCACAGAGAATGTGGTGTCGTAGATACATCGCCGAGAGAGATTTCTCTTTTGTTTTTTTGAGACGGAGTCTCGCTCTGTTGCCCAGGATGGAGTGCAGTAACGGGATCTCAGCTCACTGCAACATCCGCCTCCAGGGTTCAAGCGACTCTCCTGTCTCAGCCTCCTGAGTAGCTGGGATTACAGGGACCCGCCACCACGCCCGGATAATTTTTTTTGTGGTTTTAGTACAGATGGGGTTTCACCATCTTGGCCAGGCTGGTCTTGAACTCCTGACCTCGTGATACACCCGCCTAGGTCTCGGAAAGTGCTAGGATTACAGGCGTGAGCCACAAAGCCCAGCCAAGAGAGAGCTTTCTACATGAACAAGGCAATTTCAGTGTCTTACAGCGGCCAAACCATGACGTGGAGAACAAGATAGGAGACAGATCACCATGAGCGTCCCTGATGTAGCAGCACACATTTTCACGTTTCCACTTCAATCGTTTTGCACAAAGTCTTGCTTCACTCAGATGAAATGAGATATGATTTCCTAGAGATGTAAAAACAAGAATGAATGTGGCACCCCTTCTTCCAGATGTAATAGAAAGCTTTGCCCTATCCCAAGGGGGGTGTTTAAGTGCCCCTTGTGTTTTAACTGTATTCAACTGAGCACAAGATGCACAGGCTATGATGGGAAACCCTCAGTTTACCTTTGGAGTCTTCCCTGCAGATCGCAGGCCTGTTTCTGGCGTGTAACTGCTAGTGTTTCTGAAGGGTTTTCCGAATTGTTTCAGCCTTGTGAAGTATTCTTTTCTTAATTATAACTTGCCTTTCAGCAATGGTACATGACTTGGTTCAATGTTTGGTTCTGAACTTACACACTGATGCATTTACTCATCTGACATAATCTGACAAGGCCTCAGTAGGGAGCCATACATTTTTGTAACATTTTGATAATGTTTTCATGCACCTGACTTAGATCTTACTGAAATAAAGCACTTTTCAAAGAGATGTGCCCGGTGGATGGGTCTGTGTGTGACTGCTGGGTGCATGAGCTCTGTGTTGTGAGAGGGTGGTTGCAAGGTGGGCGACAGGAACAGAAAGGAGCACCCACCAGATAAGTTAATTTTCTTCCCTGAGTTTATGGTTTGAACATGCTTGGGCCTGGCTGTTACGTCCCAAATAAGAAGTGAAATGAGAAGGTTGTCTTAGGAGCTCCCAGACAAGGACTCTGGAGAGCCAGGAGTTGCAGAAGAAAGAGCTTGGAACTTCTACTCAGTGAGGCTGGATTTCCACTCTGACTCCACCCCCAGCTCTTGGACCCTGGGACCAAGTCAATGATCCTTTCTCTAGGACTTGGTTTTCTCACCTGTAAAATAGCTAAGCCACCCTGCAGGGGTTGGGCACCTGGGCTTGCTTCTGTAGGAAGCATCCCCCCAATGGGTCCCCAAGTGTAAGGTTTTCAGACTAGGACCCAAGTTTCACCCTATAGTATGGGGAAGGTATGATATCTAATTTTATATGTCAACTTGGCTAGGCCATGGAGCCCAGATATTTTGTCAAACACGAGTCTAGGTGTTACTGTGAATTTGTTTTTCTAAAATTGAGATTAATATTCAAATCAGTAGACTTTGAGCAGTCTGCCCTCCATAATGTGGGTGGGCCTCACCCAATCAGTTGAAGGCCTTAAGAAAAAAGACTGAGATCCCAGAGAAGAAGGAATTCTGCCTCAAGACTGCCTTTGGACTTGAATTACAAGATGAATTATGTGAACCAATTCCTTAAGCTTTGTCTCCCCACACCCGCACCTCTCTTTCTCTTGCTCCACACACACACACACACACACACACACACACACACACATGCGTGCACACACACATCTTTGGAGAACCCTGACTAATACAGATAAATAATTTCATTGGTTCATAAAGTTTAATATGAGATTTGACAGTTGTCTTCCTAAGAAACCTGGCCATAGAGCATAAATAGTGACCATCATAATTTGGCCTCTAGAAGAAGGTAACAACCAAGACCAGATTTTTAATGATGCTTCTGTAAACAATGCATATGTAAGTATGAGAGAGAGAGATGGGGAAGGAGCGAGAGAGAGACAGAAAGAAAGTGTGGATAAGTCACAGTTCCCTTTGAGTGTTGTTTCGATTTCCCATATTTAGAGTTTTTAACTCAAAGAGAGCTTTTCAGTTGCTGCATTTAAGTTGGGGGAAACAGATGAGCAGGCAGTTAACCCTTCCAAGGTGGTGAGACTTTGGTACAGTGCATCATGTAGATGTAGGTGATATAGACTGAAGATAAATGGCTCATTTGGGGTCCAACCACGACCCCCCAAAAGGCAGTAAGCCTTGTAGGAGTTACAGTGCCTAAAATAACCAAAAAAATTCTAATAGCCTTCTGCCAAAGGTGCTGGCAGTTCTTGGCTTGTTTTATGGAAACAGATTTTATGAAGTAATTTGGTATTATCTATTTTAGGTAATGAAGTTATTACTGAATGAAGTTTGCTGTGAGTACAAGACTTCACTGTCAAGTTTTGAAGACATTTGAATGGGTTGCTGAAATGTTTAAATGCAAGAAAACACTGCTGAAAATTGAACTTGAGTAAAATTAACATTACTATTTTCAGTTTAAAACCATGCAACATTTTCTGTGGATCATATGGGGGCAGAAAGAAGAAAAGAAGAAATAATGCAAAATAGAAATGGTGACTTACTGTTTAAGCATATGTTATATAAGTAAGTTAACTTTATCTAAGTGATAAATTGTAAGTATATGCTTTATAAGTATATAAGTTAACTTAAGAAGTTTTCAAATGGTAGGTAGCCCCACTGGTAGAGACCATAAGTCCTGGTTTGCCTGGGACACTTCCACTTTATTCTGTGGTTGTATGTAATTATTAACAGCATCCCCCTTTACTCTCAAAATGATCCAGGATGGATGATAAATATGATCACCCTATGAGTTGGCCAGAGAGCAGCTTATCATAATTTTGATGAGACGTCTATAAGCAGCAGCCATAAGTTGGAATTTAAGCGTTAAGTTTAAACTTTAGGAAAAACGGAAATCTAAACACATGTTTTGACATAATGCAGAATATAATATGGATTTTTATATATCAGTGTTTTATTAACCCTGATTTAATTGTTCTTGCATTAGAGCAAGACACATTTTTCTTATTGGAGTTTTAAGCCTGGACTTACTAATTCATACACCATAAACATGAATATTATTTTTTCATTGAAAAAGTATTTATTTTTCAGTTTTATCGTGGTATAATTGACAAATAAAAATGACATATATTCAAGGTGTACAACCTGATGATTGCTGTACATATACATTGTGAAACGATTACATCACATTAACACATCCATCATCACACAGTTGCCATTGTGTGTGTTTGTGTGTGTGTTTGTGTGTGTGTATGTGTGTGCGATGTCAGGACACTTCAAATCTACTGTTTTTTTCTTCATCCAGCCCAAAATGTCAAAGATCTACTTCCTTAGTGAATTACAAGTAAACAATACGGTACTGTTAACTATAGTCACAGTGCTATATATTAGATCCCTAGAACTTACCTTGAAACTGAGCATTTGTTGCCTGATTTTTAGGACATGACACCAAAAGCACAGGCAACAAAAGCAAAACTAGGCCAAGTGTGGTGGCTCATGCCTGTAATCCGAGCATTTTGGAAGGCTAAGGTGGGTGGATTGCTTGAGCACAGGAGTTTGAGATCAGCCTGGGCAACTTGGCAAAACCCCATCTCTACAAAAAATACCCCCCAAAATTAGCTGGGCATGGTGGGGCATGCACCTGTAGTCCCAGTTACTTGGGAGGCTGAGGTAGGAGGATCGCTTGAGCCCAGAAGGCTGAGGTTGCGGTGGGCTGAAATCACATGCACTCCAGTCTGGGTGACAGAGCGATACACTACCTCAAAGAAAAAAAAGGCAAAAATAAACAAGTGGGACTATGTCAAACTAAAAAGCTTCTACACAGTGAAGGAAACAATGAAATGAAAAAGACAACCTAGAGAATGGAAGAAAATATTTGCAAACCATGCATCTGATAAGGGGTTAACATTCAAGATACATAAGGAATTTCCACAACTCAATAATTTATGACTTTAGTCACTAAGCCCCTCTAAGCTGCCCTTGATACCACCTACCCTCACCCGCAGAGTCCTCTATGGTGTCAACAGCACCAAGATTGGGGTATCTTACAACATCCTTCCCTGGGACAACCCAGGGGTTCTGAGAGGGTAGTTGGTGCCAAACTCTGGGACAGAGGGAACATGACAGCATGGGTATGTCTTGCTGATGGAAAGTAATTATGCCTCAGCGATGTCTAGGGTATAATTTTGGGAACGAACTACTTAGAACTCCCACACATTGTGAATATTGAATGTCTGGGACTACAAAGAGCCTTGATTCCAAAATGATCCCAAGGAAAGATCTTAACTGATACGGACGTGCTGGGAAGGGAAGAGCGTGGTCCCTTTAAATGATACAGAAGTGGGCAAGTGTAGTGCTGGGTAGAGGAGGGCGTGGTCCCTAGCTAGGGCTCTACTCCCACGGACCTAGGTGAGGACAGGCTTTCCTGTCCAAATGTTGCATCTCCCAAGACCACCCTGGCCTGCCATGCCCCCATCCCATGCCTATAAAAATCGGGGACCCTAGCAAGGCAGGGACAGAAGCTGCTGAAGGTCGAGAGGAGCACATCAGTGGAGGAACACATGGGGGGCTGGACATGGAGAGGAGGGCATCAGCAGGCACTGGCATGCCGGCGGGCCACCAACTGGCAGAAGGTCATGGAGTTTGGCTGGGGCAGTTGGAGGAGAGCCCAGGGGACCGAGTGGCCTGACTCTAGGTGAATATCATCTCCCTTCTGGCGCCCCCCATCTGCTGAAAGCTACTTCCACACAATAAAACTTTGCACTCATTCTCCAAGCTCCCGTGCGATCCGATTCTTCCGGTACACCAAGGCAAGAACCCTGGGATACAGAAAGCCCTCTGTCCCTGCGACAAGGTAGAGGGTCTAATTGAGCTGGTTAAAACAAGCCGCTTACGGACGGTTAAACTAAAAGAGCACCCTGTAACACAGGCCCACTGGGGCTTCAGGAGCTGCTTTCACCCCCTTGACACTGGGGTGGGGTCGGAGCCCCACAGCTGCCCGTCTGTATGCTCCCCTAGAGGTTTGAGCAGCAGGGCACTGAAGAAGCAAGCCACAGTCTCTGTCTCACGTCCTGCGAGGGGAATAAGGGAACCTTTCCCATTTCTTAATGTAGTGTTCAACTTCAATCGTTAAAATTCCTTAGCCAAATGTTGACTATAACACAAGTTGTCACAAAAATCACTAAGCAAAAAAGCAAATTATAACATCTGTGACCCATTAAAAGAAACCAACAAATAAAAGTTGAATTCGAGTTGGTTATAATAATCTAGAGATAAATTATTAGAAATATGAAATGAATTTTGCAAAGTTGCTAAAACAAGGAAAATATATAAACATTTATTTCTATGTATTTCTAGGTGCATAATCTAATAAAAGATTAAAAATAAAATTTAAAAATGGAAAGATATATCTCATTCATGGATTGAAAATTTAGCAGATCTCCCCCAAATTATCTATACATTCAAGTAATCCTAATAAAAAGCCAAGTATATTCTTTTCCTTGCTTTCCTCCTTCTTTGTGATAATGGTATAGGTAAAATAAAAAACATAAGCATGAATATTATTCTGCTACTGGAAGTATAATTATCAAGTTTATGTAGAAGGCCGGGCGTGGTGGCTCACACCTGTAATCCTAGCACTTTGGGAGGCTGAGGTGGACAGATCACCTGAGGTCAGGAATTTGAGACCAGCCTGGCCAACTTGGTGAAACCCCGTCTCTACCAAAAATACAAAAATTAGCCAGGTGTGGTAGTGGGTGCCTGCAATCCCAGCTACTCAGGAGGCTGAAGTGGGAGAATCGCTTGAACTGGGAGGCGGAGGCTGCTGTGAGCCAAGATTGTGCCACTGCACTCCAGCCTGGGCGACAGAGTGAGACTCAGAATGAAATTACGTAATAGTTTATGTAGAAACCTGGAAAATATTGTTATGTAAAGTAAATAAAATAGTATGTTTAATATGATTGCAGGCCTACATGTAAAGGCCTATGAAAAAAGTTATATTGAGGTGGTGCCATTAGATTTTCTTAGTGCTTCTATTACATTGGCTTTAAAATTAAAATTTCCTGCTTAGTAACTCCAAAAATATTGAGAATCCAAAAACGTATAAACACATACAAAACAAAACAACAACAACAACAACAACAAAACAATGGCCAGAAGATTAAAGCCAGCCAGGCCTTTGTGTCCCTGGTAGGGTCAGTTTTTCCAAGCGCTAGGCTTCAAAATTCCTAGAAGAATAGGAGGCCCATTATGCAATGGAAATGCAATCCCATATATGAAATATCATATATATACACACACATATATATATATATGCATATATATGTGTAATATAAACACACACATATGTAATACACACACAAAATGGAAGGATTGCACCAATAGTTCTAGGGCCTTTGAGAAAACCAGCCACCAATCATGCCATCTTGAGTACGCAGGAGCCTAAGGATGGAAACCCCATGTGAGGAATTGGGAAATTCCTTGTGTTTAGGGTCAGTCACCCTGGATACCAAATGCACTTTCAAACTGTACTCTCAATTCTCCTTTCAGAAATTGGACACACAAAAGTTTTCAAAAGGACAGAAAAATACACACCATAAATCCTGGAAACCTGAAGTTAGCCAGAATGTGCTGTCAGACAGTTCCACTTTCAGTTTTTACATCTGAAGTTCTCTTGATTAGGAATTGGGTACCAGATGCAGTGCCTGATTCACAAATCAAGCCCTTTGCTTGGTGTCTTCTGGATAAATGTGTGCCTTGCCCCGCCTGGGCACATGGGACATCCCCTGCTCCCCCAGCCCACCCTGCCCACCCCATGCCCCTGAGGCCTGAGCTAGGAGCTCAGGAGCTGCTCTGATCTTCGTTCCCATAGAGGCCAGGACACTGGCAGTAAGCGTGATTTCTGGGCTGACTCAGATGATTATCCAATAAACTGAATTTAAAAATTGTTCACTCAGGTGCCTACTGGTACCTTCTCAGGATACACACACTAAGTAGACAATAAACAACCCTAAAATAACCCAAATGACTCTAAGGTTCTTCAAATGCTCTTAGAACTCCCCCACCCTAAAAAACCTCAAGGATCCTCAAGAGCCCTGTAAACTTCATGCCAGTGGGGTTGACCTGTAGGAAGCATCAGAATCAGTCAGGGTTCCTGTTAAAATGCAGACTGCCAGGCCCCAACACCAGAGTTCCTGATTCAGCAGCTGGAGTAGGGCAGAGAATCTGCATCTCTAATAAAGTCCTCAGGTGATGCTGATGTTTCTGGTGCGCTAACTGTTCTAAACGAGCCTAAGGGGAACACTGCAATCACTCAGGGAGCTTTTTAGAACACTGATGTCCGTGTTCCACACCAAGAGACGGTGGTTCAATTCTTCCGGGCTGTGGTGTTGGCAGCAGAATTTCTAACACTGCCTTTTTCTTACTGACTGATAGGGTTTGGCTGTGCCCCCACCCACACCTCATCTTGAATCCTAACGTGCTATGAAGGTGACCTGGTGGGGTGCAGGGTGGGTAACTGAATCATGGGGGCAAGTCTTTCCCATGCTGTTCTCTTGATGTTGAATGTCTCATGAAATCTGATGGTTTTAAAAAGAGGAGCTCCCCTGTGCGAGCTCTCTTTGCCTGCTGCCATCCATGTAAGACTTGGCTTGCTCCACCTTGCCTTCCACCATGATTGTGAGGCTTCCCCAGACACATAAAACTGTAAGTCCAATTAAACCTCTTTCTTCTGTAAAGTGTCCAGTCTCGGTTATGTCTTCATCAGCAGTATGAAAATAGGCTAATACACTAACCTCCTCCCCGATTCTTATATGCACTGAATTTGAGGACCACTTCACCAACCTTAAAAGATCCTAAATGAGTCCAAATAATCCTTAACAATGAAACACGATCCCCTGTAAGACAGTTAAAGGTGATAGACAATTAAAATGACAAGCAATAAAATGACACTAAGATTCCTAAATGCTATTAGTCAACCCTAGATGATCCCAGAGGACCCTAAAAGATGCGAAATAACTTTTGGTGACCATAAACTCTAGAAAAAAATTTAAATGCTGTAATAATTGAAAAAGATCCTAAATAACCTTAATGAAGTCAAGATATAATAAAAAGGTCTAAATGATAGCAAATGCTACATGACCAGCCAGGGTCCTACCAACTGTAAACCTAAAAACTTTAAAACCAAATCCTTGACAACAATAACCCTAAATCATCCCAAATGAACTTCAAAAATCATAAATAATAGTAAAAGATCCTAAATAGCCACAAAATATTCTAAACGACCTTTGGTGGCTCCTGACATCCCTAGAGGTTCCTAAACCTTGAATGAGCCAACTTTAAAAACAAAGAACCCAAATGATATTCAGTGACCTAAATGAATATAAACCTTTTTTAAAAAACATCCCAAGTCCTTATCTAGCCTGCCTGGACCTGCTACTGAACCACCAGAGGTTCAGTCTATGTCCTACTGCTTGCCTCCTAGAAAGCCAATGACTGAGACAATGAGCCTTGCCAAGGAAGAAGGCTTTAATCAGGTGCTGCAGCTGAGAAGATGGAAGATCAGTCTCAAATCCATCTCCCTGAGGGACTAAAATTAGAAGTTTATATAGCAGGAAAGAAAGGTAACCATGTGTGGGAAAACAGGAATTAGCAAGGGATAAGCAAGAGGAGTTGGTCAACTGGAAGCAGGTGGTCACTTAGGCAACCATGATGGGTAAGGGGGGTCTCGCCTTTCATTGTCCAGATGCAATGATCTGGTGAGTGTCAGATCCTTGATGCTATCTAGAAGGCCTGATAGTTGGTTTCCTGAGAAAGGAACTCAGATAAGACAAGTGTCATTTTCTCAGGTTTTAAGACTGGGAGGATCAATTTCTCTGTTTATTCAAAGAAACCATAAACATCAGCTCTATGGAACAACTGGGTCAGTTTCAGACCTACATGGTCTACCTCAGGCCTCTTCTTGGGACCAGCTACACTGGCCTTGCTGCCCTTCAAGCATGTCCAGACCTGTCTTGCTTCTGGGACTTGCACTTGCCACTTGGGCTTTTTGGGTTACTCTTCTCCCCAGCCCATCACATACTTGCCTCCTTTTTGATTCAGATCTCAGATCAACTCTTCCTTCTGAGCAAGGCCTTCCCCGAACACCCAAATCAGCTGCCCTCCTGCCAGCTATCCTCTGCTTCCACTCTCTTCAAAGTGCTTTTTGCAGTCTGAATGTATTTGTTGATTTATGTATCTCTTCCACTAGAACCTAAGCTCTGTGAAGACATCCCAACCACCTAGAGCAGCACCTGATCCTCGGTAGACACTGTGAAAGGAAAATAAACCTCAGGACCCCCAACTCGCTAAGCCAAAGGGAAAAGTCAAGTTAGGAAATGGGTCATGCAAACCTGCTTCCCATGTTGTTCAGAAAAAGATAGCTACAAAGATAAAAAGAGCTACATACTTCTCTCACGATGTGTCCACAAGGAAATTCCTTGTGGGTCCCAAGATCTTTACCTTAAAACAGTTCTGTTGAATTTCACCCTGATCTTCACATGTACAGGACAAAGGACAGAACGAAAAGTCATCTCTCTGTTCACCTGAGACAAATGCGTAACTGCTTCCTCTGCCCTGTTTGTTTTATCTTATGTAAAAATACCGATTCACTGAGCACCAGACGAATGCATAAGTGACTATCCCTCTACCCCTTTCTCACATGTATAATGTATATTCAGTGAATGCTGATAGAAGAAGACTCAAAAGAATGCAACTGCTTGCCTTTCTTATTGCCCACCCTTTTTTAAAGTCCCTTCCTTTTTCCCACAATAGTTGCTTTTTTTGCCTTTAAATATTGAGGTCTCCAGATGCTCTTTGGAAAAAGCAAGGACCACAGATTATTCCTGAGCTTCTGTATTCTTTTCCTGGTTGTGTGCTTAACCTTGACAAATAAACTTCTTAAAATGATTGAGACCCATCTTGGTCATTTTCTTCGATTTACAACACCTTGATAATATTTATGTAATGAATGAATAAATATCCGAACGTACCATAAACACTAAGACCTCAAACAACAAGTGTGCCAATGCTAACAGCCTCTAAGTCCTGAACCAAACTCACTAACAAGTGTAATCCTTCTTAAAATGACCTTATATGACCCCAAGCTGTTGAAATCACCTCAAATTGTCCTAAGTCCTTTGTGATCCTAAACTACCCAAAGTGGTATAAGACTTCAGACACTCTTAGAGATTCTGAAGAGGTATAAATTACTCAAAACAACTTTAAATGCTAAATAATCTTCATGACTATAAATGATTCTAAGTAACACAAACCACCTGTAAAAAGCTCTAAGCAATCCAAATAGAATCTAAACCTTAAAAATCTCTATAAGACTTTCAAGACGTTTGAACCCGAAATAATCCTAACTCTAAATGCATAAATATCCTGAATGAATAATTTCAGGATATTTTTAGAGTCTAAGCACTCTAAAGAGTTCAGTCATTTAAATGACCCTATGGTAATATGTCTAACAACCTTACAGACCTAATACCTGGAAGTGGCCTCAGATGCCTGTAAACTACCACAGAACTTGAATATGCAAGTTTTGTGATTCTGGAGAGGATCTTGTTAGAATGTTGACTTAGATTTAGCAGACCTGGGGCGCGGTTTGAGACACTGCCTTTCTACCAACTCCCAGGGGATGTGGATGCTGCTGATCCACAGGCCACACTTGGAATAGCAAAGCTAGAAGCTATATAAACCCAAAGGATCTTAAGTCAATTAAAACTACCCTAAATTCTAAAACACCCTCAGAGATCCCAGACAATCCTAAATCCTAAACAACTCTAAACATGCTAAAGTTTCTTAAATGATGCTTAAAACCTTAAGCCCCAGATTATCTCACATGACCCTAAACTAACCCAAACAACTCTAAATGACCCTAAGTATCTCAATAGACTCTAAGAGATCTTAAGCCTTATACTTCCCTAAGGGCCCTTAAAAATTTAAATGTGTTTGAAATGACTCTATACCCCAATAGTCCAAAAGACTCTAAAAGATCCAAGAAATCATAATTGCACCTAAAATACCCCAAGTATTCTAAACTATTCTAATTGATTCAAAATTATCCTAAACCCAAAGTGACCTTAAATAGTTTCAAAGGAACCCAAGTCTAATGAGCCTAACCTTCTCAGCCTCAACAACATCAATGCTAACTCCAACACCCTTGACATTAATGACTCAACAATCCTAAACCCTAACAGGCAATGGAGCAGACACCTCGTCAGTGACCTGTCCTGACCCTCATTATCCCATACCTCAATAACTCATCTGTTACCCAAAGAGCAGAGCTCTGCTTGTATACTTGGACTTTAACCCTGCCTTAGGGATCCTGTTGATGTTGCACCAGAAGACCCCAAATTCCAAATGATGATAAATTAATGGATGCTTGACCCTGACCCCCTTGACAATGACAACCCTAAAAGCCTAATTACCATAAACCAATGATCCTGAGCTCTAAACTCTGTGAAGAAGTTGGAGCAGAACCACATACACCCTGACCAGAACCTGAACCCTACATCTCTCTTCTTAATGATCAGATACCTTCACCCTAATAATCCAAATGATGTAAGAAGAGTGACAGAGACTACCCTGAGACTTTCTTGTCTCAAATGTAACTTCAAGGGCTCTAAACTCTAATAACTCCAATCTTAAACCCTAAACCCTAAATAATGATAAAGCATTATTAAGATACTCATCTGCGGCCAGGCGTGGTGGCTCACGCCTGTAATCCCAGCACTTTGGGAGGCGGAGGCGGCCCGATCATGAGGTCAGGAGATCCTGGCTAACACAGTGAAACCCCGTCTCTACTAAAAATACAAAAAACTAGCCGGGCGTGGTGGCGGGCGCCTGTAGTCCCAGCTACTCAGGAGGCTGAGTCAGGAGAATGGCGTGAACCCGGGAGGCGGAGCTTGCAGTGAGCCGAGATCGCACCACTGCACTCCAGCCTGGGCGACAGAGCGAGACTCCGTCTAAAAAAAGAAAAGGATACTCAACTGTGAGGCTAACTCTGATACTCCTGATGAACATCATCAGACTCTTCACCACAGCACTCCCTACCCTCAGCCCATGTGCATGCCCGTCACCTGAGGATGCTATTATAAATTAATATGAACTCACATTTCTAAAATAAATTTATTCCACTTTTGAACTGGGATCCAAAAATCCATTTGAGGACCACGAGCCATGTTTTTCTCATTTTAATCACCAAAATTCACCCTGAATTGAGGTAAAAAATAATGTAGATTTGGGGCTTTATGAGATGAAATATAAATTACCCCTGCAGCAGTAAAGTTGCTCTTCAGGCCAGTGTGACATTCAACATGTTGAAAAAGAGGAGGAAAGAGTCCCAGGAGTAGCTACTTAAAGAATAAGAATTCATGTGGGATATTATACATGAATTATGTTGAGGGATAATGACTTAAACTGCTTTATATCCTCAAGGAGGATGCTCCAAAAATGCATCTCCCAGAAAATTCAAGATCCATAATACTATCTTTCTTGGGGGGACATATTGAAAGATAACATTTTAGTTTCAATGGACTACATAAATGAGATTCAAGTCCTGGTAATAAAGATGGGTCTGTGTAATAATTTCTTTACTCAGAATCTGTAGAGGAAGGATATTAAAGCCTACAGACCTATCACCACACCAATTCCACTAGCTAAAAGCAGATGACAAGATATAATGTTAAGTGAAAATAGATAGTTGGTGAAAGATACATACAGGATGATACTATTTATGTATCATATACACACAAAAGTTAATCTTTATACATATATACTCCTTACATATATTAATATATAGGTAGATAGCTCTCAATAGACCCTAAGAGATCTTAAGCCCCCCACCCGCTTTTTTTTTAGATGGAGTTTCACTCTTGTTGCCCAGGCTGGAGTGCAATGGCGTGATCGCGGCTCACTGCGATGTCCGCCTCCCAGGTTCAAATGATTCTCCTGCCTCAGCCTCCCGAGTAGCTGGGATTACTGTTGTCTGCCACCATGCCCGGCTAACTTTTTGTATTTTTAGTAGAGACGGGGTTTCACCATGTTGGCCAGGCCTGGTCTTGAACTCCTGACCTCAGGTGATCCACCCGCCTCAGCCTCCCAAAGTGCTGGGATTACAGGCATAAACCACTGCACCCGGCCAGATCTCAAGCCTTATATCTCCCTAAGGACCCTTAAAAATTCAAATTTGCTTTAAATGACTCTAAACCCCAATGGTCTTTATATATATATATATATAAAGATTGGAAGGATATAATTGTTAAGGGTTATTGTGAGGCAAGGATGGGGGTTGGGGGTGGTGGCTTTACCTGTGATCAATTAACTTTTTTCAAAAGTTTGTCTTTTCTTCAATGATAGACATGAACATGGTTAAGAAAGTCAAATAAAACCAGCTGTCTCTTGCTCCTTCCACACTCTACCTCCGCTTCCTTCCCATGGCCTTCAGTTCTTCTAGCTGATTCTTTGGTACTTGCCACCTTATCTGTAAGTAGCATGTTGGTGTTTCTCTTCCTGATTTGCTCATCTGGGGCCTTATCTTTCTCTACCTCCCTCCCTGATTCTTGGGTCTCCATCCTGCCAATCATAATTTTTGGTTAGCGCACATCCAGCCTTTACGTTGTATAACTGTATAAACATGCTCTGGAAAGCCAAATGTGTACTGAATTGGCTTATTTTTCCATTTTTAGCACAACTTTTTGTTTTCCATGAAGTTAAAAATTGTCCATTTGTTTGCTTATGTTTTCAATGTATTTTTCATGAATTCAGCCTCATACTTGTTCCAAATTCTCTAAACCTCTCATATGTTCAGTCTCCCCCAGCATTCTATCCATTGTATCACCTCCTGTCTCCTGGGGGTGACTCTCAGCCTGGTGCTGGTTGTCAGCAGGGGTCTGGCTTCGTCATCTCCTGGGGTTTGCGCAGCACACACACACTCTCTCTCCCTATCTTTATTTCCTCTTTCCTGCAAACCACACCTTCCTCTTTTGGACTGACTTTCTGCTACTAGCAGGATTGCAAATTCTGACTTCTCAGGCAATGCTGCCCTGTAGAAGTGAAAGCCCCGCAGGATTCAGGAATTCCTGATTTTTCAAGAAAATCCAGAAGCCTAGATTATTATCAGAATCTCTGGTTTTTAAAAACACTATGCTAGACAGGAAAAGAGTGTCACTTGGATTGGCTTGTAGGCCACCACTGTGTTATCCCCACTCTAGTTAACTCAATCTGACTGAAGTTAAACTGGTCTCCCAGGCCATGCCTGTATCCTTGTGCTCTATAGTTCAAGATTATTAAGACTTTATGCCGGGCATGGTGGCTCACGCCTGTAATCCCAGCACTTTGGGAGGCCGAGGCAGGCAGATCCCTTGAGGTCAGGAGTTTGAGACCAGCCTGGCCAACATGGCAAAACCCCATCTCTACTCAAAATGCAAACATTATCCAGGTGCAGTGGCACATGCCTGTAGTCCCAGCTACTCAGGAGGCTGTGGCAGGGGAATCACTTGAAAGGCAGAGGTTGCAGTGAGCCAAGATTGTGCCACTGCACTCCAGCCTGGGCAATACAGTGAGACTCTGTCTCAAAAAAAAAAAAAAATTTAGACTTTAGAAATCTATATGTTTAGAAGATTATAGAACAAAACACATGTGTTTCCCCATCCAAAAACAAATGGAGGGAAGCTGCTGGCCTTACAAGATTTGCTGAAGGTTTCTTTAGTCATCAGGGTTTGGCTTGGGGCTTGACATTTGGGGCAGGTACTGGTTGTGGAACCTGGGTTTGCCCCCTCGCTGAGATAAAGTTCATTCCTTCTGCATCTCCATCATTCCAGCCACTGCAGGTGAGGTGCATGCCCTTGTCTAATAGGGCACAACCCTTCCACCTCAGCAGAACACCCTGGATGTCGCTGGGGCCTGGAAGGTGGGGTGGCAGCACTTCTCTCCTGAAGTCCCAGCAGGGGAGCATGCCTGCCTCAAGGTCTTGCAGGCATTTGGCTGCACAATTGTCCCACAGGCCTGCGTGGTCATTTTCACACACACAGCTATGCAGTCCATCACCTTCAAGCCACTGAAACTGCACCCTGGCTTGGGTCAGCTTTCCCAACTCTGCCCCAGTTGCCTCCTTATATGAGAGGGCCAGGAGGGCCATTTGACTCAGGTCCAAATTCATGAAGGGCCTTTAATGCATGTTTTTGACATTCTCACTAAATGAGATGCAATAGGGTCTTAGTTTGGGCTCCTTCGGAAGCAGACATTAAAACCAGGAATTGGGCCAGACGTGGTGACTCACGCCTGTAATCCTAGAACTTTGGGAGGCCGAGATGGGCAGATCACAAGGTCAGGAGTTCGACACCAGCCTGGCCAATATGATGAAACCCCATCTTTACTAAAAATACAAAAAATTAGCCAGGAGTGGTGGTGTGCACCTGTAGTCCCAGCTACTCAGGAGGCTGAGGCAGGAGAATAGCTTGAACCTGGGAGGCAGAGGTTGCAGTGAGCTGAGATGGTGCCATTGCACTCCAGCTGGGGTGAGAGAGTGAGACTCCATCTCAGAAAACAAAACAAAACAAACAAACGAAAAAAAACCAGGATTTGAGGGCCAGTAGTTTATTTGGGACTTGATTCTAGAAAACAATGGAAGTGGAGGGGGGAAGTTCAATAGGGAGGGGAAGGAAGCTTATGAGGGTATGTCATTAAATAAGTTCTGATGGTGGGCAACTGGAGTTCAGTCCCAGCAGAGACCTCTAGGAGCCAATGTAGAAGGTACCTCAGAGTTTTTCCACCTAGGGGTGAGGGAGCTGGGGTATTTATATACCAACTTCCATTAGGCATTGGTTGAGGGCTGCTCTTGGGGGCTGGAGAGGCATTAATTGCCTGAGACATCTACAGTGTACACAAGCAGAGCAGGCTCTGTTGGCCAAAAAAGCCTGAAGGCCAAGCAACAAGGTTGATGGCCGTTAGAGGCATATGTGCACAGGCATGGTGAGTGGATATTAGAATAGTTTAAATCAGTATTGAAACTGTTCTACACTTTTGTGAACTTGTTTTGGCATTTCATCATCTTTTAATTTCCTGGACATTCTAAAAAGAAATACCTTTTTCCTCCACTCCAGATGACATTCTTGGAATTTATTTGAGGTCCACCTAAATATTAATAATCAAAAATAACTTTTCTCTCTCAAGATTCTTGACTTAACCCTATTTGCAAAGACCCTTTTCCCATATAAGACAATATTCATAGGTTCCAGGGATTAGGACCTGATATTTTGGGGGATATTTTTCAGACTATCACACTCTGGAAGATCTGAACTAGTTTGGAAAAAGTGAGGTTGGAAAAAAAAAGAAATGCCCTCAATCAGTCGGATAACCCTGTTTAATAGACAAGAAGATACAAACATGGGAAGTCTACTGCATTGCCCAGTCATGAGAGACAAAGGGAAGTGAATGTGGCTGAAGCAGGGCTAACTCCAGACCAGCTCTCAGCACCTCCACTTCCCCTCTTCTCTTCTTCTAAGCCAGCTCCAAATCTCAATGCTGTCAAAATTCTGGGTAAATCCCAGAGCAGTTAGTGAACTGGGGAAGCTTTGGTTCTTTCCTCAGTCCTTTATTTGACACTGGAAACTATTAATATCCCAGGCAGAGAGAGACAAGAAAGAGTGTTTTCATCTCAGGAGAGGAGCCCTTTGGGAATTTGGAAGGCCAAACCCTCCTCTGTGGAAGCCTGAGAGAGATGCTGACATTACCCCTCTATTTCCTTGCTTTCCACCCAAGTGATTTGCTCCAATTGTCCCACTGTGGATGAGGTCATCTCCATTCTCTGATGGCCCCATCTGAGATATTCACCTTGACTTTTCCTGCTCTGGGGAGCTCAGGCCATTGGGTGTTTGGGGTTGACTTTGGGTTGGTTTGCTTCGTTCTTCTCTGAGCACATGGCTGTCAACTCCAAGGCACCTGCCAGATAGAAAGAATGAGGGAAGGCATTTTGCAGACACTCTTTGGAGTTTTCAGCCACCTACTGACATTACAGAAACCCCTAGTTTTCCCTGTGTGGACCAACCAGGTGTCTGTTCCCTGGAATGCTAGACCTCCTTAGGCCCATCCTGTGGACCCTGAGGAGGGGATATTCACAGAATTCAGGCCAGTGGCTGGGCAATGCCCTTCCTGCTGATAGCACTCGGCTTTATCCCTTTCCTTCTGGCTCTTTTATTTTTTTTCACATCTGCAACAGATTTATTTTTTAAAGGAAGGGGTTTTGAGAGGAAAAACATCGGGCAGAGAAGTATGGAATAGAAAATAAATACAAACGTAAGCCATTTAGTGGCTTTGTAACCACAACAAACTAGTACAGAGAACGACCTGTTACACAACCCAGTAAGCTGAGAGCAGTGGCGCCTGCCTGTAGTACCAGCTACCCAAGAGGCTGGGGTGGGAGTAGTGCTTGAGCCTGGGAGTTTGAGGCCGGCTTGGGCAACATAGTGAGACCCTGTCTCTACAAACAAAGAAAAATGCAATGAAGTTTCAAACATTGAGATGTTCCCTTAGCAAAGCCGATAATTTTGGTCTCTGGTATTTGGTATTTGGAATTTAAGCTATAGTTTATTTATTTATTTTTTTCTCCTTTTGGAGACAAGGTCTTGCTCTGTTGTATAGGCTGGAGTGAAGTGGCAGAACGTCGGTTCACTGAAACCTCAACCTCCTGGGCTCAGGCTATCCTCCTGCCTCAGCCACCTGAGTAGTTGGGACTACAGACGTACCTATGCCCAGCTAATTTTTGTATTTTTTGTAGAGATGGGGCTTCACCATGTTGCCCAGGCTGGTCTCGAACTCCTGAGCTCAAGCAATCTGCCTGCCTAAGCCTCCCAAAATGCTGGGATTATAGTTGTGAGCCACTGTGCCTGGATATCCTTCTTTAGACTCTGCCTGGAGGTGGTCCCAAGGCTGATCGGTTTGGGGACCTGTATCTTTCCTCCACGTGGTCCCTCAGTGACGTCCAATTGCACTTAGAATGAACTTAGACCTCCTACACAGACTTCAAGTCCCTCATCTGCAACCCCTGGCTACGGCCTCAACCTCCTCTCTCGGACCTGCCCTCCTGCCCCCTTTGCCCACAATAGCCTCTCCATGCTCTCACTGCATTCTCACCATGGGCCCTTCCAATGCAGCGTTTCCTCTGCCTGCAGCATCTTGGCAGGAAGAGACAGGATCCTGGCATGGCTAACTTCTAGTTCATTCTCACTTTTCAGGTCTCAGCTCAAATGTCCCCTTTGCAAAGAGACCATCCTGATCACCCTAGTTAATGTCTTCCTTTCCCAGCTATTCTTCTTATTATATAGAAAATATTTGTCTTGAAAAATGTGCGTACAATGAAACACACCTATCTTAAGTGTCCAGTTTGGAGAGCTTGGCCAAATGTATTCATCCGTGTAGCAATGCCCCAATCGAGGATACAAGTCTCCCTTTATCCATGGGGGATACATTCCAACACCTCCAGTGCCTACCTGGGACCACGGATAATACTGATCCTTATTGCCATCAATCAGAACACATTTCTCTTCATGTTTTTATCCACAAAATTAACACCTTTTCCATCTTAACTAAGCTCTTATCACGCACCATGGCCATTACTTTGCAGTCCGAGGTGTGACAGCAAAACTAGCATATATTTCTTTTTTCCATCTTCAGAATTTCATGAATCAAAGCTTCCTTGTTATCCTAGATCTTAGCAACCTCAGCTAAGGTTGCTGATTAAGTCCACAACTTTCACTTTTTCCCTTAAAGAAAGCACCTTGCAGCTTCTCTTTGGTATATACAAATTGCCAGCATCACTATGCTTGTGCTTTGGAGCTATTGTTAAGTAAAATAAGGGTGACTTTGAACACAAACACTGCCATACCTCGACCTCATCTGAAAAACTGAGATGGCTACTAAGTAACTAACGGGCCTGGAGCATGTACAATGTGGACACGCTGAACAAAGGGATGATTCACCCCCAGGGCAGGACTGCGAGAGATGGCGCAAGATTTCATCACGCTGCTCAGAATGGCATGCAATTTAAACTTAGGATTGTTTATTTCTGAAAATTTCCATTTAATATTTTTGAACTTCGGTTGAACATGGGCAACTCAAACTGCAGAAAGCAGAATCACAGCTAAGCCTTTTCCAGCCTCTTCTTACTATCTTACCTTGTTTCATTGATGTCACTTAGCTCGGCAGGACAGTGTCGTGCTTATTCATCGGTTCACTGAAACCTCAACCTCCTGGGCTCAGGCTTGTTGTTTGTCTCCCCGGAAAGCAGGGACCTCTCTGTCTTGCTCGAGGCTGCATTCCTCAGGTTCAAGACACCCTTCTTACTGGCACTGAAGGAAGGAACCGTCTTTTGCATTTACGTGAGCATTGCAGTCTCTGACTTCCATTGCTGCCCCTGACCCAACTTCCGTGGGCTTAGGCATTGCCCTCTCCGTGGAGGGACGGAATTCAAGACGCAGGTGACTCGGGGTGGAGGGCACCCCTTGTCCCTCTGGCCCTGGGGATGAGGACGCCAGAGGCTTTCCTCTCCCTCGCGCCCACCCTGAGAGCGCCACCACGGAGTCACTGCCAGGGCCAGGAGGCGCCGCGGAAAAGCTGAACGTCGTTTTTGGCGCCTTTGGAATATCGGGAGCCCGTCCGGGTGTGAGAGTTAGCGTTTGCACGCGTGAGGGGCGCCCTGCACCTTTCTGTCTAGCGGAACCCCCGGCAGGTGTCCTCGTAGTCATCAAGGCAGACAGACAGGAGCTCAGGGACCACCTCCGCGGGGATGGGAGCGACGCCCTCGGGGCACTTTCTGTCTCTGTGACTACAGGAGGGTTCCACCTCCTGTATCAGCTGAGCATCGCAGCAGGTGTGCCTGTCCCGAGGATGTCCCTGGGAAAGATTTGGGGCTAGGAAAGACTTGGGTGGACTGGAGGGGTCCCGAGGACCAGCTCTGCCGAAGGCGTGTCCCGCCCCACGGGGTGGGTGGTGTCCGCGCGCCCCCTCGTGGTCCAGACGCGGTGCAACGCCTGCTCCCCTGCTCTCCTAGCGGTGGCGCCAAAATGAGGAGAAAAAAAAGACTGTAACTTCTATCTTGATATAATTCACATTTTTAAACCTTAAAAATGGTGACATTTGGTCTTGGTGTCTTTACTTGGTTCGTGTGTCAGCCCCGCATCACGAGGCACCTTTCCTGGGCTCAGTAGTTTAGCACCTAAAGCTTTCGACACCTTCCTGGTGTGTTTTGATGCCTTCTGAACCAGACTTCTCATGTTCGAATCCTGTCTCTCCTGCGGTGAGACCCTGGATACTCTCTGCCCGCCTCCATTTCTTCATCTGCTTAATGGACATAATATTAGTATTCCATCTCATGGGACTGCTGCAGGGATTAAACATCTTTAAAATATTTAAGTGCAGATTAGAAGGGATCGCGGCAGAACTGGAGGCAGGACTAGATTGCAGCTCCGGACAGAGCAGCATGTGGGGGCTTACATTGTGAATTTTAGCTCCAGATCCACTGCAAGAACAAACCAGCACTCCCAAGAAGACCCACAGACACTCTGAAGGAAGCAGGGCGCTCCTGCAGGGCCTGGGAGACACCCCAAATACTGTGAGCGCCCCAACTGAGGAAGTGGGAAAGGGAGACCCTCTTCTCCTGAACACACACCCCCAGTAGAGAAGTTGAAGTTCTGTTTGTGGGGGAAGTTTCTGACTTTACCTGGAGATGAGTCAAGTTAGAGAGCGGAGCAAAGACAGGGGTACAGGAAGTAGCAGAAAGGCCCTGGGAGCTCGCTGGGTCCCCAAGCAGCCCGTTCCTGAGGGATCCATCCGGAGGGTGGCTAGAGGAGCAGAGGATAAAACTCCACTGGGAGAAGGAATTCCCCAGCTGAACTTTGTAACAATTTGAATGGGGCAAGAAACCTCCTGGTCAGAGCTCTGGGGAGGGTGCGAATCCAGCCTGCAGACTTCACAGGTGGGGGAAGAACTAAAGCCCTTTTGTCTCCCAGCTGGGAGGCGGATAGCCTCGGGCAAGTTTTCAAGCCCTTCACCTGCAGCCTGAAAACAGATTCGGGGCTGTTGGTGGGGGCTCGGTGGGAGTGAGACAGGCCCTTTAGTTTGCATGGGAGCCGGGGGGCCTGTGACTGCTGGCTTTCCCCCACTTCCCTGACAACCTGCAGGATTCAGCAGAGGCAGCCATAATCCTCCTAAGTACACAACTCCAGTGACCTGGGAATCTCACCTCCATCCCCCACAGCAGCCACAGCAACACCCGCCCTAGGAGAGTCTGAGCTCAGACACGCCTAACCCCACCCCTACCAGATGGTCCTTCCCTATCTACTCTGGGTGGAAGACAAAGGGCATATAATCTTGGGAGTACTAGAGACCCACCCAACACAGGTCCCTCTCCACGCTACTACAGCTGATGCTTTCTGGAAAGTGTCACCTCCTGGCAGGAGGCCAATCAGCACAAACATACAGCATTAAGCCACCAAAGCTAAGGACCCTCAGGAAGTCCGTTGCACCCTCCGCCACCTCCGCCTCCACCGGAACAGGTGCTGGTATCCAAGGCTGAGAGACACATAGACGGTTCACATCGCAGGACTCTGTATACAACTCCCAGTACCAGCCCAGAGCTGGGTAGACTCACTGGGTGGAAGACCCAGAAGAGAGACAATAATCACTGCAGTTCAGCTCACAGGAAGCCACATCCATAGGAAAAGGGAGAGAGAACTGCATTAAGGGAACACCCCGGGGGATAAAATAATCTGAACAACAGCCTTCAGCCCTAGACCTTCCCTCTGACAGCGCCTACCCAAATGAGACGGAACCAGAAAGCCAACTCTGGTAATATGACAAAACAAGTCTCTTCAACAACCCCCGAAAATCACACTAGTTTACCAGCAATTGACCCAAACCAAGAAGAAACCCCTGATTTACTTGAAAAAGAATTCAGGAGGTTAGTTATTAAGCTAATCAGGGAGGGACCAGAGAAATGTGAGACCCAATGCAAGGAAATCCAAAAAATGATACAAGAAGTGGAGGGAGAAATATTCATGGAAATAGGTAGCTTAAAGAAAAAACAATAAAAAATTTAGCAAACTTTGGACACACTTTTAGAAATGCAAAATGCTCTGTAAAGTCTCAGCAACAGAATTGAGCAAATAGAAGGAAGAAATTCAGAGCTCAAGGACAAGGTCTTTGAATTAATCCAATCTAACACAGACAAAGAGAAAAGAATAAGAAAAAAGCCTCCAAGAAGTCTGGGATTATGTTAAATGACTAAACCTAAGAGTAATCGGTGTACTGAGGAAGAAGAGAACTCTAAAAGCCTGGAAAACATATTTGGGGGAATGATCGAGGAAAAATTCCCCAGCCTTGTGAGGGACCTAGATATTCCAATACAAGAAGCGCAAAGAACACCTGGGAAATTCATCGCAAAAAGATCTTTGCCTAGCCACATTGTCATCAGGTTATCCAAAGTCAAGAGGAAGGAAAGAATCTCAAGAGCTGTGAGACAGAAGCACCAGGTAACTAACTTATAAAGGAAAACCTATCAGATTAACAGCAGATTTCTTAGCCGAAACCCTACAAACTAGAGGGGATTGGGGCCCTATCTTCAGCCTCCTCAAACAAAACAATTACCAGCCAAGAATTTTGTATCCAGTGAAACTAAGCATCATACATGAAGGAAAGATACAGTTGTTTTCAGACAAACAAATGCTGAGAAAATTTGCCATTACCAAACCACCATGACAACAACTGCTAAAAGGAGCTCTAAATCTTGAAACAAATGCTGGAAACACATCAAAACAGAACCTGTTTAAAGCGTAAATCACCTAGGACCTATAAAACAGAAATATAAGTTAAAAAGCAAAACCAAAAACCAAAGTACACAGGCAACAAAGACCACGATGAAAGCAACAGTCCTTCACATTTCAATACGAACACTGAATGCTCTGCTTAAAAGATACAGAACCACAGAATGCATAAGAACTCACCAACTGGCCTGATGCAGTGGCCCACACCTGTAATCCCAGCACTTTGGGAGGCTGAGGAGAGTGGATCACCTGAGATCAGGATTTCAAGACCAGCCTGATCAATATGGTGAAAACTTATCTCTACTAAAAAATAAAATAAAATAAAAAATAAAAAATAAAAAATTAGCCAGGCATGGTTGCATGTACCTGCAGACCTGCAGTCCCAGCTACTTGGGAGACTGAGACACAAGAATTGCTTGAACCCAGGAGGCAGAGGTTGCAGCGAGCCAAGATTGCACCACTGTACTCCAGCCTGGGTGACAAAGTGAGACTGTGTCAAAAAAACAAAACAAAACAAACAAACAAACAAAAAAACACCTCACCAACCGTCTGCTGCCTTCAGGAGACTCACCTAACACATAAGTACTCACGTAAACTTAAAGTAAAGGGGTGGAAAAAGACATTTCATGCAAATGGACACCAAAAGCAAGCAGGGGTAGCTATTCTTATATCAGACAAGACAAACTTTAAAGCAACAGTGGTTAAAAGCAACAAAGAGGCCGGGCGCGGTGGCTCAAGCCTGTAATCCCAGCACTTTGGGAGGCCGAGGTGGGTGGATCATGAGGTCAGGAGATCGAGACTATCCTGGCTAACACGGTGAAACCCCGTCTCTACTAAAAATACAAAAAATTAGCCAGGCATGGTGGTGGGCGCCTGTAGTCCCAGCTACTTGGGAGGCTGAGGCAGGAGAATGGCGTGAACCCGGGAGGTGGAGCTTGCAGTGAGCCGAGATTGCACCACTGCATGCCAGCCTGGGCAACAGAGTGAAACTCCGTCTAAAAATAAATAAATAAATACATAAAAGTGACAAAGAGGGACAGTATATAATGGTAAAAGACCTTGTCCAACAGGAAAATATCACAATCCTAAACATATATGCACCTAACACTGGAGTTCCCAAATTTATAAAATAATTACTAATAGACCTAAGAAATGAGATAGACAGCAACATAATAACAGTGGGGGACTTCAATAGGCTACTGACAGCACTAGATGTGTCATCAAGACAGAAAGTCAACAAACAAACAATGGATTTAAACTATACCTTGGAACAAATGGACTTAACAGATATATACAGAACATTTCATGCAACAACTGCAGAATACATATTCTATTCAACAGTGCATGGAACTTTCTCCAAGATAGACCATATCATAGGCCATAAAATGAGCCTCAGTCTATTTAAGAAAATTGAAATTATATCAAGCACTTTCTCAGACCACAAGCGGTTTTATTACTGGACATCAACTCCAAAAGGAAAAACCATGCAAATACATGAAAATTAAATCACCTGCTCCTGAATGAGCATTGGATCAAAAGCTAAATCAAGATGGAAATTTCAAAATTCGTCAAACTGAATGACAACAACGACACAACCTATCAAAATCTCTGGGAGACAGCGAAGGCAGCGCTAAGAGGAAAGTTCATAGCCCTAAGTGCCTACATAAAAAAGACTGAAAGAGCACAAACAGACAATCTAAGGTCACACCTCAAGGAACTAGAGAAACAAGAACAAACCAAACCCAAACCCAGCAGAAGAAAGAAAATAACCAAGATCAGAGCAGAACTAAATGACATTGAAACAAACAAACAAAAAGTACAAAAGATAAATGAAACAAAAAGCTGGTTCTTTGAAAAGATAAATAAAACTGATAGACTGTTAACAAGATTAAGCAAGAAAATAAGAGAGAAAATCCAAATAACCTCACTAAGAAACAAAACAGGAGATATTACAACTGACACCACTGAAATACAAAAGGTCATTCAAGGCTACTATGAACACCTTTATGCACATAAACTAGAAAACCTAGAAAAGATGGATAAATTCCTGGAAAAATACAACCCTCCTAGCTTAAATCAGGAAGAGTTAGATACTCTGAACAGACCAATAACACGCAGCAAGATTGAAATAGCAACTAAAAAATTACCAACAATAAAAAGTCCAGGACCAGATGGATTCATGGCAGAATTCTACCAGACATTCAAAGGATTCCACAAGATAGAGAAAGAAGGAACCCTCCCTAATTCATTCTATAAAGCCAGCATCACCCTAACACCAAAACCAGGAAAGGACATAACCAAAAAAGAAAACTACAGCCAATATCCTTGATGAACATAGATGCTAAAATCCTTAACAAAGTACGAGCTACTTGAATCCAACAACATATCAAAAAGATAATCCACCCTAATCAAGTGAGTTTCATACCAGGGATGCAGGAATGGTTTAACATATGCAAGTCAATACACATGATAACCACATAAACAGAATTAAAAACAAAAATCACATGATCATCTCAATAGATGCAGACAAAGCATTCTACAAAATCCAGCATCACTTTATGATTAAAACTCTCAGGAAAATTGGCATACAAGGGACATACCTTAAAGTAATAAAGCCATTTATGACAAACCCACAACCAACATAACACTGAATGGGGGAAAGTTGAAAGCATTCCCTGTGAGAACTGGAACAAGACCCACTCTCACCACTTCTCTTCAACAGTACTGGAAATCCTAGCCAGAGCAGTCAGACAAGGGAAAGAAATAAAGGGCATCCAGGCCGGGCGTGGTGGCTCATGCCCGTAATCCCAGCCCTTTAGGAGGCTGAGGTGGGCAATTTACCTGAGGTCAGGAGTTTGAGACCAGCCTGGCCAACACAGTGAAACCCTGTCTCTACTAAAAATACAAAAATTAGCTGGGCGTGGTGGCGGGCCCCTGTAATCGCAGTTACTTGGGAGGCTGAGGCAGGAGAATCACTTGAACCCAGGAGGTGGAGGTTGCAGTGAGCCGAGATTGTGCCACTGCACTCCAGCCTGGGCAACAAGAGTGAAAACTCCATCTCAGAGAGAGAGAGAAAAAAAAAGACAGAAAGAAAAGAAATAAAGGGCATCCAAACTGGTAAAGAGGAAATCAGACTGTCATTATTTGCTGATGATATGATTGTTTACCTTGAAAACCCTAAGGACTCTTCCAGAAAGCTCCTAGAACTGATAAAATAATTCAGCAAGGTTTCCAGATACAAGATTAATGTATACAAATCAGTAGCCCTTCTATACATCAACAGCGACCAAGCAGATAATCGAATCAAGAACTCAACCCCTTTTACAATAGCTACAAAATAAACAAACAAACAAACAAACAAAAAAACAAACCTTAGGAATATACCTAACAAAGGACTCGAAAGACCTCTACAAGGAAAACTACAAAACACTGCCGAGAGAAATCACAGATGACACAAACAAATGGAAACACATCCCATGCTCATAGATAGGTAGAATCAATATTGTGAAAATGACCATACTGCCAAAAGCAATCTACAAATTCATCTCAATCCCCGTCAAATACCACCACCATTCTTCACAGAATTAGAAAAAACAATCCTAAAATTCATATGGAACCAAAAAAGAGCATGCATAGCCAAAGTAAGACTAAGCAAAAAGAACAAATCTGGAAGCATCACACTACCTGATTTCAAACTATACTATAAGGCCACAGTCACCAAAACAGCGTGGTACTGGTATAAAAATAGGCACATAGACCAATAGAATAGAATAAAGAACCCAGAAATAAACCCAAATACTTACGCCAACTGATCATCGACAAAGCAAACACAAACATGCAGTGGGGAAAGGACACCCTTTTCAACAAATGGTGCTGGGAGGATTGGCAAGCCACTTGTAGGAGAATGAAACTGGATCCTCATCTCTCACTTTATACAAAAATCAACTCAAGATGGATTAAGGACTTAAACTTAAGACCTGAAACTATAAAAATTCTAGAAGATAACACTGGAAAACTCCTTCTAGACACTGGCTCAGGCAAGTATTTCATGACCAAGAACCCAAAAGCAAATGCAATAAAAACAAAGATAAATAGCTGGGACCTAACTAAACTAAAGAGCTTTTGCACGGCAAAAACAACAGTCAGCAGAGTAAACAGACACCCACAGAGTGGGAAAAACCTTCACAATCTATACATCTGACAAAGGGCTAATATCCAGAATCTGCAATGAACTTAAACAAATAAGTAAGAAAAAACAAAACAAACAAAAAAACAATCCCACCAAAGGGTGGGTCAGGGACATGAACAGACAATTCTCAAAAGAAGATATACAAATGGCCAAAAACATATGAAAAAATGCTCAACATCACTAATGATCAGGGAAATGCAAATCAAAACCACAGAGCAAGACCACCTTACTCCTGCAAGAATGGCCATAATCAAAAAATCAAAAACCAGATGTTGGTGTGGATGCAGCGATCAGGAAACACTTCTGCACTGCTGGTGGGAATGTGAACTAGTATAGCCACTATGGAAAACAGTGTGGAGATTCCTTAAAGAGCTAAAAGTAGAACTACTATTTGATCCAGCAATCCCACTACTGGGTATCTACCCAGAGGAAAAGAAGTCATTATTAGAAAAAGATACTTGTACCCATATATTTAAAGCAGCACAATTCACAATTACAACATTGTGGAACCAACCCAAATGCCTATTAATCAATGAGTGGATAAAGAAATTGTGATATATGTATATATATACAATGGACTACTACACAGCCATAAGAAGGAATGAACGAACAGCATTTGCAGTGACCTGGATGAGATTGGAGACTATTGGAGTGATATGACTTAGGAATGGAAAACCAAACATCGTATGTTCTCACCGATATGTGGGAGCTAAGCTGTGAGGACGAAAAGGCAAAAGAATAATATGATGGACTTTGGGGACTTGGGTGGAAGAGTGGGAGGTGGGCAAGGGATAAAAGACTACAAATATGATGCAGTGTATGCTGCTCAGGTGATGGGTGCGCCAAAATCTCACTAATCACCACTAAAAGCTTTACTCATGTAAACAAACACCACCTGTACCCCAGTATCCCAATAACTTATGGAAAAATAAAAATAAAAAATCTTTAAATGCATGTATTTTTATTTTTATTTTGAGAGACAGGGTCTCTCTCTGTCACTCAGGATGGAGTGCAGTGGGGTGATCATAGTTTACTCCAGCCTTGAACTCCTGGGCTCAGCCTTGAACTTCTGGGCTCAGGTGATCCTCCTGCCTCAGTGTCCCAAAGTGCTGGGATTGCAGGTGTGAGCCATTGCCCCTGATCTAAATGCATTTAAAATAATTTAGAGAAGTGCCTTAGTGGGGACCATACAAGTGGCAGAAATGATTATTTTTTCGGTATTTTTTCCAGTTTTACTTAGACTAAAACTGTCGCAAAAATCCTAAGAGGCTTAAGCATGACTGCAAAAAATATAGATCAAGATAATCCTGTAACACAAGTGCAAGAGGGTGAGAAGATGAACCACTAAAATGAATGATATTTAAAAATACATGTATGTAATATTATGAATAAGCATTAGCACATATTGAGAATGCTCACTGAGTGTGTGTCCAATCTGAAAAGTTTGGAGAACACTGCTTCTGTACCTGGATGAGGACCAGTGAACCTCAGCACAGGTGTGGGCTTCCTTTTGCTCCTCTCCTTTGATTACTCTACTGCCCTTTGGGTTGGTAAGGACTTCAGAGGTCAACAGCCTTGTCCAAAGTTACACGGGTGCTCATTGGCCAAACCAGCCTTCTTCACTCCAAAGCCAGCTCCCAGCTGCTTTCCTGTCTGCCCCATTCTTCTTGGCGGTATAAAGAGGGACCCCCAACAACTTTTGCACCTTGCCCACTGGCTACCTTCTGCAGCCCCCACCCCTTCGAAGAATAAGCAGGTTTGGGATGAGGGGAATTTGGAGCTCGGTCCTGCTCTGAATTTCATCAGTTCTGTTGTGTCCGGGGTAGAAAATGCCTCGCATGGTCCTTGACCCAGTCAGGGCCGGGTCCACGGGCTTTTTCTTCTGCTCTGGATCAGGAGGTGGCTGTTGTAGTCCTCAGGACCATGTCCAAACAATTGCCAACAAGTAGGTATGAAGTTGCCTGTTGATTAACTAAAGACTCCATTGTTAAGCAAAAGTTTGTATCTGAGTCCATATTCAAGAAAAGCCGTATCTGAGGCCGGGTACACTGGTTCATGCTGTAATCCCAGTACTTTGGGAGGCCAAGGTGGGTGGATAACCTGAGATCAGAAATTTGAGACCAGCCTGGCCAACATGGTGAAACCCCATCTCTACTAAAAATACAAAAATTAGCTGTGTGTAGTGGTGCGTACCTGTAATTCCAGCTACTTGGGAGACTGAGGCAGGGGAATCACTTGAGCTCGGGAGGCAGAGGTTGCAGTGAGCCGAGATCACACCACTGCACTCCAGCTTGGGCAACAGAGCTTCTCAAAAAAAAAAAAAAAAATAAAAAAGCCATATCTGAAAAGCCAATTGTTGTCATGATGGCTTTATAGTACAATTGTCATCTAGAAGTAACACATGGGTTTCTAGTCTAGGAGTTCATTCAATGTATAATAAAGGGCCCCAACCATGTTGACTCATGCCTGTAATCCCAGCAGTTCGAGAGGAGGAGGTAAGAGGACTGCTTGAGCCCAGGAGTTCAAGGATGCAGTAAGCCATGTTTGCGGCACTGCACTCCAGCCTGAGTAAAAGAGTGAGACCCTGTCTCAAACAAACAAACACAAAACAAAACAAAAGTATAATAAGGGACTTGTTGAGCATCTGTCACATGTCAGGTACTGTTCTAGGTGCAGTGGATACCAGGGAAAGGTACACAAGATAGACAAGCTTCCTGCTTGCTCATTCTAGCGGAGGGTGGAGAAACAAAAATATTCATCATGAATCACAAATCGTGGCAGTTGAATGACTGCCCTCATTTTTTATCCCTCCTCCCTGTGGACACAGGCCTGCCTGGCCTCACTATGGATGGAGGGCATTTCCCCACTCTTTGAGTTTGGGCTTGATCACAAGGATGTGCTTTGGCCGGTAAAATGTGGTAGAAAGGATGTTATGTCTCTTTTGAGCCTAGGCCTTGAGAGAGCTCACATCTTTCTGCCTGCTCTATTGTTCCTCTGCTATTACCATGAGAAAAATGTGCCCAGTCTCATTCCAGCAGGAGGATGAGAGACATGTGGAACAGAAATGCCCTCCATGACCCACAGCCCTTCCATGAGGACCACAGGTGCCCAGCTGAACCCCAGCCAGCCTGCAGTTGTGAGTGATAATAAATGCCTGTTGCTTTTAACCATGGAGTTTTGAGGTGGCTTGTTACACAGCAATAGCTGACTGATACAGGAAGAGAAGGGCAAAGTGGAAACAGATAATGAAGCAGCAGCAGAAGGAACCTACTTTAGAGAGAATGGCCTGGGGAGGCCTGGTGAAAAGCTGAGATTTAGGCTGAGATCTGCAGTTTGAGAAGGAGCTTGTCACATAACGAAGGGAAGGCAGTGGAAACAGACAAAGGTCCTGAGGCTGGAAGGAACTTGTTGTGTTTCAGGAACTGACAGAGAAACCGCATGGCTGAAACAGAGTTTGGCAGGGAAATAGGGGTCTAGGGACCTTGTAGAAAGGCACAGGGCTTTTGAAGCCAGTACAAGAGTTTGGATTCTATTTAGGTACAATGGGAAGTTTTTTAAAAAGTTTTAAGGAGAGAGGGTGAGTCAGATTTTAGATTTTTAATAGGTTATTTCTGTTCCTGTGAATGGAAGCAGGAATATCAGTTAGGAGGCTGTTGCAGACATCCAGATGAAAGATGATGGTAGTGAGTGGAGGTTGCTGAGAACTGGATTAATAATGCATTTTTGGCCGGGCGCGGTGGCTCAAGCCTGTAATCCCAGCACTTTGGGAGGCCGAGACGGGCGGATCACGAGGTCAGGAGATCAAGACCATCCTGGCTAACACGGTGAAACCCCGTCTCTACTAAAAATACAAAAATTAGCTGGGCGAGGTGGCGGGCGCCTGTAGTCCCAGCTACTCGGGAGGCTGAGGCAGGAGAATGGCGTAAACCCGGGAGGCGGAGCTTGCAGTGAGCTGAGATCCGGCCACTGCACTCCAGTCCGGGCGACAGAGCAAGACTCCGCCTCAAAAAAAAAAAAAAAAAAATGCATTTTTGAGTGGGTATCATAGGATCTCAAGATTTCTGATTTGGAGCGTGATGGAAAACTACCATCAGTTACCGATTCCTTTCCCCCAAAAAACCATCCTTGGAAATCTAGAGGAGAGAAAGGAAGGGAGATAGTGGGTGGGCATGTGGCATTCAACTGTGAGCACACATGCTGCATCAGTGCAGTAACTCATTGTGGAGCACTTACTATGTTCTAAGCACTGCACTGAGCACTTGGCATTCTCACAACAACTCCGTGAAGCAGGTCATGATCTCTACCTTATAGATCAGGAAACAGAGACACCACGAGGATAAGTGACTTTCTCAAAGTCACACGTAGCTGGTAAGAGGAGCAAAGTGTTCTGGGGCCTGCCACAGTCTCTGTCATGGCCATGCCCCAGAGGAGCGCCTCAGGTATCTGAATGGTGTTGCGGTTTGCCGTTGAAAGGCTTTCAGTTCTGAGCAATGGCCCCCAATACTGTGGCACCAGAGCTTGGATACCTGGATGCTCAAGGCCCCTGAGTCCCTCTCATGTGTAGGCTCATGGCATAAACCTTTCCAAGTCCTTGTCTACGTATTCCCGGCCCCAACTTGCAAGGTTAGTTTTGCTCCCAGCTCTGGATGGTGGCTGATGCACTTAAGAAACCTCTTTCTTGGTTAACACATGAGTTCCCAGACTTAACATTTGCTTTTCAACAAGAGTTTTAAAGCAAATGGAAAAAAAATCTTGTCTTTTGGACCCAAAGTTTTAAGTCTCCTTTGAGATCTGGGAAGTCAAATTCTCGGGCTAGCGCCTGGTTTGATGGTGATGGGCACGGGAGTCTCATGCAGTTTTTAGGTATATTCCCGGGAATGGCTTGTTTCCCCCACTCCGACACAATGAGCTCTGAGGTCAGCTGTAACATCTCTCCAGGGGGCCTCTGATTTTCCTTTGTCTCTTTGTTCAGTCAGTTTCCTTTCCTGCCAGCTCCCATTCTTCCCACCAGCAGGAAGAGAGGACAAAACCCGGAGCCAAAGCTTCCTTCAGCTGGCCCGCTCCATGCCCTGGACAGCTCCGAGACATGCAGAGAACAATGGAGCCCTGGAGAGCCCGGGGCCAGCTTCCTCTGGACAATCTTCGTCCTCACCTGATGTTTCTGCTGAAGTCGCTTTGCTTTGCTCTCATGGAAAGGTGTTAGCAGTTGTGCTGCCTTGGGGGTGAGGTTTCCCTGTGTCCATATGGAGAAGGACCCTGTGTGCTAAGAAAGGGGAGGAAAGTCCGAGCACTTGAATTTCTCAGTGTACTGCATCCCTGGTTCTTTGATCCCCCAAACAAGAGGGCAGAGCTCAAGGCCAGCCCTCTTTCTTGCCTTTCCCAGGCCTGTATCTAGAGACAAAGGTCCTGGCCCATATGGCCTCAGCCCAGCCTGGAGGCCACTGCAGAGGCTCCTGCCTCTCTCTGCCTGAGTTCTTTCTCTGGGGTGCTTGGAGCCACCCTTACCCTGCAAGGCAGGGCTGTTGGTGAATACAGGCTCCAGCTCCCTTGCTCCTTGGTGGACAGATTCTGAGGTGTGTCCCGTGGTGTCTCAGCGGGTCCCCACGGTGGCACAGTGCTCCTCCCCACAATTCCCATCTCCCTTCTCCCCTCCCCATGTGCTCCCACACAAAGCCCTTGCATTCAAATCCTTGTCTCGGGCTCTGCTTCTGGGGAAAAACCAATCTTGGAAAAGTGCTGCCAGAGATCTTCAGTTTCTACTCGTAGTTATAGAGGGCAGGGGACAGTCATTTTGAGTGACAAGAACAAGTTGAACATCACGGAGATTTCCTTCAAGAATGAACAAAGAGTGGCTGGGGGCAGTGGCTCACACCTGTAATCCCAGTACTTTGGGAGGCTGAGGCAGGCAGGTTGCTTGAAGCCAGGAGTTTGAGACCCACTTGGGCAACATAGTGAGACCCCATTTCTACAAAAGAGAAAGTAAGCAAGCAAGCAAGCAAGAAAGAATAGCAAAGTAGTTTGTAGTTGCAACAGAACAACCTGCTTTTTGCTTTGTAAATTTTTATTGGAAGTATCACTTCCATGCAAGGAAGTGCGCACATTTTAAATGTATAATTCAGTGAAATTTTCCATGTGCCTATGACTAGGTAACTACCACCTGGAACAGGATGCATTTTGAACAGCCTTGAAGGCTTCCTGGTTTCTCTTCCTAGATGAGGACCATCCCCTTCCATCCACCCGTAGAGATGGAACCTACGTATGAGCTTCCATCTCTACGGGTTAGCTTTGCCTTCTCTTGAATTTCACTTATTGAAATTTTGTTTTTCTGGGGCCGCTGTAACACATGACCACAAAGCATGTGGTTTAAAGCGACAGAAACTGATGCGGTCAGAATTCTGGAGTCTGGAAGTCTGAAATCAAGGGGTCAGCAGGGCTGGCTGCCTCTGAAGCGTGTAGCGGGGGATCCTTTCTTGCCTCCTCCTAGCTACTGGTGGCTCCTGGCAGTCCTGGGTGTACCTTGACTTGTAGTGAAATCATTCTCCAATGTCTGTCTCCATTATCACATGGCCTCATTCTCTGCATCCTCTCCTCTTGTTATAAGAACCCCAGTCATTAGATTCAGGACACACCCTAATCCAGCGTGGCCTCATCTTAATTTAGTTACATCTGCGAAGACCCCACTTCCAAGTACAGTCCCATTCTGAGATTCTAGGTGGATGTGAGCTTTGGGGAGATGCTATTCAACCTCCTATAGAAATCATACAGCACATGCCCTTGTGTCTGGCTTCTTCGGCATAGTGTGTGGGCTCATCCATGCTATTGCATGGGGCAGCCGTTCACTCTTTTTTCTTCCCGTGGAGTGTTCCATTCCTAAATTATGCATTTAGTCCGCTGCTGATGGGCGTCACCTTGTTTCCAAAACGCGGCTATGGTGACAGAACTGCTGTGGTCATTGTTGTCTATCTTTGGGTTGACCTAACACCCTTTCCCATGGGTCTCTACCTAGGACTGGAGCTGACAGCCTGTCTTTGAAGGTTGCTAATTAAACTCTGCAGGATTTTCGGGCTCCAGTAGCCTTTTCTGTCAGCGTTCTCTTCCTGAAAGGATGTGGTAAATCGGACAACTTGGGGACTGAGCAGGCAGCAGGACTGGCGTCATGACCAATAAGTAGAAAACGTGATTGCAGACTCCAGGATTTCCAAACCTTCCAGTGGGCCCCTGGGACCAGGAACGCCATCTCCATGTGGTCTTGCTTTGGGTGCAGAGTGGGAAGAGGCAGAAGCAGAGGGACTTGCCTTCTCCTCCCCACTCCGATACAAGGGCCATGATCTTTAGTTAAAGACTTCAGCTGCAAGAAAAGATCTTCCAACCTTATGGATGGAAATTATAAAAATACTAAAATTTATTTTAGGAAGGCAACAAGATATGGTGGGTAAGAGTAGGTCACCAAGCCTCAGTCTCCCCTTCTGGCAAATGGGGATAATTTTAATAGGGTCTGCCTGATAGAGATAGCGTTGTTGTAAGGATTAAGCAAGATACATATTGACCCTTAGAACAGGGCCTGGTACATACTAAGCACTCAATAAATGCTAGCTGCTATTTTTAAAACTTTGAAAGTCATAATTAGCACCTGCAGTTGTTAAATATTTTAATTTGTGTCTTCATTTTTCTCTTTAAATTTTAATTAATTAATTAATTAATTTTCTATTTTTCTGTTTTTTGTTTTTTGTTTTGTTTTTTTTTTTGAGACAGAGTCTCACTCTGTTGCCCAGGCTGGAGTACTGTGGCATGATCTCAGTTCACTGCAACCTCTACTTCCTGGGTTCAAGTGATTCTCCTGCCTCAGCCTCCTGAGTAGCTGGGATTATAGGCATGCACCACAATGCCTGGCTAATTTTTGTATTTTTGGTAGAGATGGGGTTTCGCCATGGTGGCCAGGCTGGTCTTGAACTCCTGACCTCTAGTGATCTGGCCACCTCAGCCTCCCTAAGTGCTGGGATTACAGGCATGAGCCACCATGCCCAACCTGTTTTTCTTTTTAAACTCTGTATTAAAATCATTGCAAAGTCAGTAAGAGAGTCAAGTGCATAAAAGGATGGGCAGGCACAGGTGAGATCGTGTAATTTAATGAAGACCTGGAGCAGGAAAGGGGGCTTCCGTGTGTCTGCTCCTGGAGCTGCCGGGTGGACAAGGCAGTGACCACACCCTGAGACCCTGAGCTTGCCCTCATGAAGCAGACCTGTCCGGGGTTCTTCCGGACCTGCTTTCTGAGGGCCGCCCCATCTTCCAGGGGCCCCCTGCCTCAGCCTCATCAGCATCAACAGGGACATCCAACAACAAGACACTAACCTCAGAGGGACCGCGTCGGCCCTGCTCAGGCCCTCTCTCCCTTTGTGTAGCCTCCTCACGGTCTGGCTGCTCCTTTTAAACTCATTAGACGGAATCAGTCAATGTCTCCATCTTGTCTGCTCATAGAATCTAGAGTTAGAGGGACTTGGGTTCCTCTGGGGGCCTGACCCCTGCTGCAGGAATTTCCTCTATAGCCCCCTGACAGAGGCAGGGGTGCTCCTTAGTGGGAGCTACATGTGTTGGGGTAACTCTCCACCAAAGGGGTGCTGTGACCCCCCCATCTGAGCCTCTGCTCTGCTCCCATGCAGCCTCCTGCCCTGTCCTGAGCAGATTCCAGCTGTGCACTCTGGAGTGGCTCAGGGACCTCTCTCGCTCCCAGGACCAGGACCAAGAACGGCTCCCCTGGCTTCCCATTCTTCGTTCCTTAGCAGCTTGGAGTAAAGAGGTGACCTCGACCTGGCGCGGTGGCTCATGCCTGTGTTCCCAGCACTTTGGAAGGCTGAGGAAGGCAGATCACGAGGTCAAGAGATCGAGACCATCCTGGCCCAACATTGTGAAACCCCGTCTCTACTAAAAATACAAAAATTAACTGAGAGTGTGCCTATAATCCCTGCTACTAGGGAGACTGAGGCAGGAGGATCGCTTGAACCCAGGAGGCGGAGGTTGCAGTGAGCCGAAATCGCGCCACCGCTCCCCAGCCTGGTGACAGAGTGAGACTGCATCTCAAAACAAAAACAAAAACAAAACAAAACAAAAAAAGAGGTGGCCTTAGAGCCACTGCACAGGGGCCCAGGTTCTCAGGCCCAGGTGGAGCAAGGAAATGACGTCTCAAGCTTTTCCTGTGTGTCTCCCCTCCCCTGCCCCACCTCCCAGGACAGAATCAGGAAGGGTCTTCGTGGTGTCCTGAGCACTGGTACCAACTCAGCCGCTTCGGGTTGATGCCTTCCTGGCAGACAGGACCAGCCACTTAATACATGGGGGCCCAGTGCAAAATGAAGTGTGCACTTGTGTTAAAAAATTGTTAGGAATTTTAAGGCGGTGATGACAGAGCTTAAACAAGCGCAGGCAAGGCCCTGTGACTGCTACACCAGGCGCATGCTGGGAAGATCCCCCAGTGATGACAGGAGCACACCCTGCTCATTGCATCTTCCTGGATTTCTGAAGCTCTTTGTCTGTGTTTGTTTGTTTTTGCTTTTTGCATATATAATTCACATACAAGCTGGGCAAGGTGGCTCATGCCTGTAATCCCAGTACTTTGGGAGGCTGAGTGGGGAGGATTGCTTGAGCCCAGGAGTTTGAGACCAGCCTGGGCAACATTGTGAGACCCCCCAATCTCTACAAAAAAATAAAATAATTAGCCAGGCATGGTGGTGCATGCTTGTAGCCCAGCTACTTGGGAAGCTGAGGTGGGAGGACTGCTTGAACCCAGGGGGTTGAGGCTCCAGTGAGCCGTGATCACGCCACTGCACTCAAGCCTGGGTGTCACAGTGGGACCCTGTCTCAGTAAAATAAAATAAAATAAAATAAAACAAAATGCACATGCTGTAAAATTCACCCTTTTAAAGTGTGCAGTTCAGTGGTTTTTGGTATATTCACAGAGTTGCACAATCATTACTCCCTGATTCCAGACCATTTTCATCACCCTGGAAAGAAATCCCGTATCTCTTTGGGAGGCCGAGACGGGCGGATCACGAGGTCAGGAGATCGAGACCATCCTGGCTAATACGGTGAAACCCCGTCTCTACTAAAAAAAATACAAAAAACTAGCCGGGCGAGGTGGCGGGCGCCTGTAGTCCCAGCTACTCGGGAGGCTGAGGCAGGAGAATGGCATAAACCCGGGAGGCGGAGCTTGCAGTGAGCTGAGTTCCGGCCACTGCACTCCAGCCTGGGCTATAGAGTGAGACTCCGCCTCAAAAAAAAAAAAAAAAATAAATAAATAAAAAAAGAAATCCCATATCTGTTAACAGTCACTCTCCAATTCCTCTCTTCCCCCTGGGAAGTAGATTGGAAACCACTAAGCTATTTTCTGTCTCTATGGATTTGCTTATTCTGGATATTTCATCCAGTATATTGTTCTTTGTATCTGTTTTTTTTACTTATCTTAATGCTTTCAAGATTTTCCCATTTTTCATTTCCCTTTATGCCTGAATAACATTCCATTTTACAGATAGACCACATTTTGTTTATCATCCTCCTGTTTTAATGTTTCCCTTTGAAATCTGATCTCCACACATGCAGCAGGTACAGTCAATGACTCTCATTTTATAGTAATTATTCCGTCTTCAAAGACTCATCTATTTCCTCTTTTCAACTTATGTGTTAACTGATGTAGAGCAGATATAAAGTGCACACATCTCAAGTGTGAAGGTTGCTAAGTTTTGACACACGTCTTTACCTGAATGACCACCAGCCAGATGCAGACATAGAGCATTTCATCCTCCCATTGGGCTCTCTCAAGCCTCCTCCCAGGCCATACCATGTGCCCGTACCTCCTTTCCAAGGAAACCACTATTCTAATTTCTATCACCTTAGATTAGCTCTGCCTACCCTTAAACCTCATAGACATGGAGCAGTACAATATATTGTTTTTTGCATGACATATTTGCTTAGCAATCAGCCTGTGAGATTCACTCATGCTGTGTGTGGCAGTAGTCTCTTCTTTTTGGTTGCTGTGTAGTATTCCATTGTATGGCTATGCCACCATTTAGCTACTCTTCTATCCATGAACATTTGAGTTACTTGCAGCTATTGTGAATAAGGTGGATATGAACATTTTTGCATGTATCATTTGGGAGCCATAAGCTCTCACTTCTGTTGAGTATTTACTGAGAAGTAGAACTGATGGGCCGTAAAATGAGCACGTTTAGTTTGAGTAGATACTGCCCAGTTGCTTTCCAAAGCGAGCTGTGCCAATCCCACGAATAGTGCATGGGAGCTCTAATTGTGCTACATGCTCATCAATGTTGGTGTCAGTCAGTCTGGGACATAGTAGCACCTGGGTATAGTTTTAATCTGCATTTAACTGATGGTGAGTGAGATTAGGGACCTTCTTATGTGCTTATTGGCATTTAGATAGCACCTGTTACTTTCGAGTCATAGTTTCCTTTACAATGGGGCAAAGGGATCATGCTTTTCTTTTTCTCTTGGTTTCCTTAAAAGTTCACCCTCGTCAATTTATACTTAATTACACAAGTATTGTATGGATACATTTTCATTGTTTCCTCGCACCCTTGCTAACACTGGATATTACCAGACCTTTAAACTGAGAAAAGAAATCAGTCTCACTGGTATTTTAACGGAATGTGCATTTCTCTGATTATTAGTGAGATTAAGCATTTTTCTTATGTTTTTTGGACACTTGTGTTTCTTCCATGTATTGCCTTTTCACATCCTTTGCCAATTTTTAAAATCAGGTTGTTTCTCTTCCTCACTGGTTCTGAAAGTTTTTTATACAGTCTGTATAGGAATCTGTTATCTGTTACATATTGCAAATACTTTCTTTTCTTCTGCTGATTGTATTTTTATGTATTTATTATTTTTTCTCAGATAGGGTCTTGCTTTTTGCCTCAGGCTGGAGTGTAGTGCATTAAACATTAACCTCTAATTCTTTCCTCCTCCCAGCCCCTTGTAACTTCTATTCTACTTACTGTCTTTATGAATTTGCCTATTCCAGCTGACTCATATAAATGGAATCATACAATATTTGTCCTTTTGTAGATATTAATCTTTTCATTTATTTATATATTCTTTGTTTTTGTTTTTGAGACAGGGTCTTGCTCTGTTACCCAGCCTGGAGGGCAGTGGTACTATCATGGGTCACTGCAGCCTTGGCCTCCTGGACCCCAGCAATCCTCCCACCTCAGCATCCTGAGTAGTTGGGACCACAGGTGTGCACCACAATACGTGGTTAATTTTTAAAATTTTTTGTAGAGACAGGGTCTCCCCACATTGCCCAGGCTGGCCTCGAACTCCTTGTGCTCAAGGGGTCCCCCCACAGTGTTAGGATTACAGGCCTGAGTCACTGCCCCTGGCCTTGATTGTATTTTTAAAATGCTTTTTTTGTTTAGAACTGTTTCAAACTTACAGAAAAATCAAGAAGATAGTACGGAGTGTTTCCATATACTCATGGCCAATGTTCCCTTTGTTAACATCTTGCATGAGTATGGCACATTTGTTAGAAGGAATGAACCAACACTGATACATGATCTAGTCATCGCCTCTCCTTGGGCTCCTCTAGCTGTGACAGTTTCTTAGACTTTCTTTGTTTTTGATGACCTTGATAGTTTTGAGAAGTACTGCTCAGATATTTTCCTGAATGCCTATTTATTAGATTTGTCTGATGTTTTTCTCCTGACTTGACTGGGGTTATGAGTTTTTGAGAGGAAGACCACAGAAGTAAAGTGCTGTTTTCCTCACATCACATCAGAAGTATGTACGATCAACATGATTGATCACCACTGATGTTGACCTTCATCACCTGGCTGAGGTCGTGTGTGTCAGGGTCCTCCACTCTAAGGTCACTCTTCTCCCCCATTCTATACTGTTCTCTTTGGAAGGAAGTCACTAGGCTTACTCCATATTTAATGAATCAGGTGTTATGCCTTACCCCCTTGAGGCAGAGTATCTGCATAAATTATTTGAAATTTCTCTATCCAAGGGACTTGTCCCTCCTCCCCCATTTATTGATTTATTCAGTCATTTACTTGCAACAGTGAGGACTCGGGGTATTTATTTGATACTTTGGATGATAATCCGGCACTGCTTTATTTTGTTGCTCAAATAGTTCCACCTTTGGCCATTGGGAGCGCTCTCACTTGGCTCCTGTGTTTCTTTGATGTAGCTCCATTAATATGCATTTGTTTTTGTTTGTTTTTGAGTGCCTTCTTATTTTCTGGCACCACAAAATACTCCAGGCTCCTCTTGTATGTTTCTGTCAGAGGCATAGAATTGGCCATTTCTCCAAGGAGTCCTGGTGACTTTCATTGGAGAGTGTTGTTAGAAACCACGGTCTGGGTGCTAAGTATGCTTTTCGCTACTGGGCTGCTGTTTATTTTAGTCCTTCTCGGATGACATAGCAAGGAAATATTCGTGTGTATACTAACTTGTGAATATCCCATATGTATACATGTTTCTATATGGAATCTTCTGCCCCTGTGTTAAGCTAGACATGAGTTCATACTGACGTCTCCAACTCTGCTCCATTACCAAGTGGATCATTCTAGCCTCCTCCCCTGGCTTCTCTGTAAATTTGCATTCCAACAGTGAGTGACCTGGCTTCTACTACCCACCCTTTGCATAATTAATTTTCAATTTCAGTGTGCACATATCAGAATTGTTAATGCATATCCCCACGAGAAACAACTTTATCAAATAGAGTAAGGTCCAAAACTCATATGAGAAAAGAGGCCTTGGTGACTGACCATAGATGGGGTTTTCTTAGCCTGCTTGTGTTGTTAGAATACTTGAGACTTGGTAATGTATAAAGAAAATAGGTTTATTTGGTTCATCGTTCTGCAGACTGTACAAAAAGCATGGCACCAATACCTGCTTCTGATAAAGGCCTCCGGCTGCTTCTACTCCTGGCGGAAGGGGAAGGTGAACCACTGTGTGCAGATCACATGGGGAGAGAGGAGGCAAGAGGAGGCAGGAGGAGGTTCTATGCTCTTTTCAACAAGTAGCTCTTGAGGGAACTAAGAGTGAAACTTACACCTGTGAGGATGGCAGCAAGCCATTCACAAGAGATCTGCTCCCATGACCCAAACCTCCCACTGGGCCCCACGTCTGACACTGGGGATGAAATTTCAACATGAGATTTTTTTTTACGAGGAGCTCAAATATCCAAACCATAGCAGTGGGTCTTAATTGCAGCTGGCTTGTGTGGATTCAGTGCTTAACTCCAGTGGTATGTGGGAATCTGGTAAAGACCCTCAGTCAAGATATGAATTGATTATTCTTGCTGGTGATTTATAAGATGCTGCTTAAAACCAGAACTCCCTGGGAGGTATGCCGCAGCAGCATGTCTACATTATTTCGTAAACATATGTAGATTGGTGATTTGCATTTGGTTTACATGTTTACTCAGCCTGATTTAAGCTACGTAATTAGTGGAGTATACAGAATCCCTTAGTAAGCTGTGCTTTAGCTTCCCGAGACCAAGGGATTACACACATATCAAGAAGAAAGTGCTCTTTCTCAAATGAAGCATGATATGGAAATATTTCTTCATGGTACTGATAATGCAGTAAAGTGTATATGCTTCTGAGTGATTTGCTTACATGTATGTCAGCAACACATTCAGTATCCAGAATGGCCTGAAGTTATACCTTCAGGGCCAAAATAACATGATGTTAAATTCAATAACAGAATTCATTAAGAAATCTGCCCTGTGAGGTAAATGATTAAACATTGACTCTTTCTCAACATTAGATAATTCTTTTTATTCATCAGAGAAATGTGATTTATGACACATTTAAAAAGCATGTTTAAAGCCGGGCATGGTGGTGTATACCTGTAGTCTCAATTATGTGGGAGGCTGGGGTGAGAGGATCGCTTGAGCCTAGTAGCTCTAGGCTGCAGTGCTTCATGATCACACCTGTGAATAGCCACTGCACTCTAGCCTGGGCAACATAGCGAGATCCCATCTCTAAAATGAAATTTTGTTTTAAAGCATGTTTAAAACATACATACACCAGACTGGCCAACATAGTGAAACCCTGCCTTTACTAAAAATACAAAAATTAGCTGGGCGTGGTGGCACGTGCCTGTAATCTCAGCTGCTCGGGAGGCTGAGGCAGAAGAATTCCTAGAACCCGGGAGACAGAGGTTTCAGTGAGCTGAAATTGTGCTACTGTGCTCCAGCCTGAGCAACAGAGGGAGACTCTGTCTCAAAAAACAAACAACAAAAAAGTCATACATAGAAATGTTCCAGTAGAATACAAAGAACCACTTTCTAGAACTGAATGCACCAGAGAGGATTAGAAACCCACTTATTCTCTCCCAGCTTCAAGTATTTAATGTTCCTACTTTCGCATGTGGCAGGCTTGCTGACTCAGATCTGAGAGCGTTGAAAGACAGATTGATAATTTCTGGTCCACATTTGATGCAAATATTTAGAACTATCTAGCAGAGCTTGCTGCCTTTCCAACAATCCAGTTAGTGAATTGAGAATGTTCTCATTTAATAGAAATGAAGCATAAAAGAAGGATCCACCTGGCCATGGGACTGGAGGAATAGCCCAAGCCATGCTCCGTGGAGGCACAGATAGACACCCTCAGGGAAGCCGACCCTTTGAAAAAATGGCCTAGTGTGTGTATTTCCACACTGCCCCCTGCTGGCTGACACTGGAATATTGATTCTTCCTGTGGCTCTAGGAAGACTTATCAGGATGAGGCCAGCGGCCCCCCGCAAGGAAACTTGAGATTAGAAAACACAAACGGCCTCTCTTTAGGTCTTGAATATATGCTCCAGGGACAACCATTTATAAAGCTCCCAAGGCATACCTGAGCCCAGCATTGATGCCACCCTTGTGCCAGGCCTGTCTTCTAGGGCAGATCAGACATACTGTGACGATGCCTCAGACAGGTATTGGACATCTCCAAGAGCAACAAGTTCAACTCCTCGTAGACAAGGGTGTTCTTTAAAAAAATTCATTATTTATTTATTTTTTAGAGTCAGGGTCTTGCCCTGTGACCCAGGTTACAGTGCAGTGGTGTGATCATGGCTCACTGCAGACTTGACCTCCTGGGCTCAAGTGATCCTTCTGTCTCAGCTTCCTGATTAGCTGAGATTACAGGGATGCACCACCACACCCAATGAATTTTTAAAATTTTTGCAAAGTCAGGATCTTGCTATGCTGCCCAGGCTGGTCATAAACTCCTGGGCTCAGACGATCCTCCCACTTTGGCCTCTCAAAATGTTGGGATGACAGGAGTGAACCACTGTGCGCCACAAAGAAGTGTATTCTTATGGATGAAAATGACAGTAATATTGGAGCTGAGACCAAGAAGAATTGTCACCTGAATGAAAACATTGGGAATGGATTATTGCATCAAGCTCTTAGTGTCTTCTTACTCAACACCAAAATGAGCTCCTGTGACAGCAGAGATCAGATGCTAAAATTACCCTTCCAGCCAGTTTCACCAATACTTGTTTGTAGTCATCCATTAAGTAATCCAAACAAGCTTGAGAGAAATGATGTCATTGGCACAAGTTGAGTAGCACAGAGGCATCTAAAAGCTGAATTAGGAATTCCCATGGAAGAGGCTCCTCCAGAAGAAACCTATTATCTCGCATCAGCTGGCAACTAAATTCAATCTGATGGCATCTGGGGAGAACATAAAACTGATTATATTTTGTTTGTGAGGAAGAACAGAACTTTGAATTCAGATCCCAGATCCCAGTGAGACAAAAAGCTATTTTCAGTGTGTCAAAGGAAGAGCTAGAACTTCTGAAAAATGTAGTCATTGGTGAAATTAAAATAACTCCATGGTTTCAAGTTATTATAGAGACTTTTCTCTTTAAATGGTGGGATAACTTAAATCATTTGAATCAGTTTATTGACCATGGAAAAATAAATAGGATGTGGATGTGGAGATAAATGATTAATAAAGTACTGAAAACTTTCCCTACTTAAACTTAGAATAAGCTGGGCACAGTGGCTCACGCCTTGTAATCCCAGTAATTCGGAAGGCCGAGGCAGGCAGATCGCTTGAGCCCAGGAGTTCGAGACCAACTTGGGCAACATGATGAAACCCTGTCTTTGCTAAAAATACAAAAAATTAGCCAAGCATGGTGATGCATGTCTGTGGTCCCAGTTACTCGGGAGGCTGAGGCGGGAGGATCGCTTGGTCCTGGGAGGTCGAGGCTACAGTGAACCGTAATCATTCCACTGCACTCCAGCCTGGATGATAGAATGAGATCCCGTAAAAAAAAAAAAAAAAAAGAAAAAGAAAAAAAGTCCGGGCATGGCAACTCACGACTGTAATCCCAACACTTTGGGAGGCCGAGGTGAGTGGATCACCTGAGGTCTGAAGTTTGAGACCAGCCTGGCCAACATGGTGAAATCCCATCTCTCTAAAAATACAAAAATTAGCCAGGCATGGTGGCAGGTGCCTGTAATCCCAGCTACGTGGGAGGCTAAGGCAGGAGAATTGCTTGAACCTGAGAGGCAGAGGTTGCAGTGAGCCAAGGTCGTGCCACTGCACTCCCGCCTGGGTGACAGAGTGAGAGTCCGTCTCAAAACAAACAAACAAAAGAACAAACAGACAAACAAAAAAAACCCTAAACTTAGAATAATTTGAAAAAAATATTGGCTCCCAATTAGAACACTCATATGCCACCTTGATAGTTTATTCGCGTGAAAAACACATTTGCTTTCTTTTGTATCACACATACTATATATATGCACTGATCTTTGTAAAAGACATGTAAGAAAAATCATTGTAACAAAGAGAGAACAAATAAAAGTTAATTTAACTGTCCAAACACATGTTCATGACAAGTTTGGACAAGTAAGTGAAGCTCTTCACTTTTCACATGTTGCAACAAACATTTTGAGAACATTTGTAGAGTTCTTTTCTATTTTCCAGGTGCTTTATATATAACTTAATTTTTATCATAGTTCAGAAAAGTGTTCAAAGGAAACTACGTGCTTAACTAACTCAAAACAGTTCTAATTAACTTTCCATATTAATAGATTAGACTGGTAGAGCAGATTCAAGAACAATTAAATGGTATATAAATAATGCGTCCTGATTTCTATCTTTCTAAGCTGACTTTGTGGTTTAATCATTCTGGAAGTATCACTTGATACTTAAAGTCAACCATTGCTTTTGGTAATGACCTTGGTTAGGTTAAACATTCTTTTAAGTAGTATATGCAAGTTAGTCAGGTCTGTGTTTTCAGAATTACATTGAACAGAGAGGATATTCATAAAATGGGAATTGAGTTGCACTTTGCAGCAGGGTTTCTTGACCTTGGCACGGTTGACATTTGGGCTGGGTATTTCTTAGTTACGGGGTTCCATCCTATGCATTGTATAGGATGGTTAGCAGCATCTTGGGTTCTACTCACTGAATGCCATTAGCTCCCCTACCAATGACAACAAAAATTTCATCAGATATTGCCAAATGTTCCCAGGGAGACAAAGTCAGCACTAGTTGGGAACCACTATTCTGCAAAGTCAGGTCATCTTGTAGGGAAAAAAAAAAAACAGAGAGAAAGGCTAGTGTTAATGTTAAACAGATTCAGATTGTGAAATACATATATATCAATGTTTAAAATTTAGCCTTGATTAATGCACTTTTTAAAAACTTGGTATAGATAGATTTCTCAAATTTTAAATCTTAACACAGCTTTATTATCCTTAAAGGTTATATAATAATGTGTAATGAGAAAAAAAAGGTAAATATCTGTTTCTTATAAAGCTGAATGTTTTATAGATTCAATAGAATAATTCATGCCTTGTTAACCCTGAACAGTTAATTTATAATTTCAGGAGAAACTACGTAGCAAGTATTTATTTTATTGAAAAGGAAAAGCAACAAAAATTACTACATTAAAAAAATAAAGCTATGGAAATAGATCTGCCCCTAAAATAAATGACTTCACCCTGCAACAGGACTGAGTGACATTAAGCATGACTTTGCCCAATTCTGTAAAGCCAAGTGATGCCATGCAAGCTGGCACGCAGAGGCCTGAGAAGATGTCCTGGAGTAGGAGGGATCCTGGGGGCGCCAGATCCACCTTGGGAGGAGAAACAGGTGAGACAGGTGGTGAGGACAAGAAGCCTGACACAAAGCAGCATCCAAATGGTACCTTTCAAGCTCATCAGCGTGCCAGATTTAACTCATTCTTTTTTTTTTTTTTTGAGACAGGGTCTTGCTCTGTTGCCCAGGCTGGAGTGCAACAGCAGGATCGTGGTCCACTGCAGCCTTGACCTCCTGGGCTCGAGCAATCCTCCCATTTCAGTTTCCCAAGTAGCTGGGACTACAGGTGCATATCACCACGCCTGGCTGAGTTTTTATTTCTTGTAGAGATGGGGTCTTGCCATGTTGCCCAGGCTGGTCTCAAACTTCTGGGTCAAGCAGTCCTTCTGTCTTAGCTTCCCAAAGTGTTTGGATAAGAGGCATGAGCCACCGCACCTAACCTAGACTTTAACTCTTAACCTTCTTTTTCTCTGCCAATGCTCCTGCAGCTCCGCCCATCTTGGCCCATCCTGCCCCCAGCAACTAGAGTCATCTTTAGAAATGCAAGCCTGATTGTGGAATCCACCTTCCTAACACCGTTCAACGCTCTCCTCTTCCTTACACCCTTGCTATGCAAAGGATAGTCCATGGACCAGCAGTGGCAACATAGTCAGGGAGCTTGTTAGAAATGTAGAATCTGGTCCACCCCAAACCTGCTGAAGCAGAAGCTGCATTTTACCAAGATCCCAGGGAATTTGTGTGCCCATTATAGTTTGAGAAGTGCTTCCCAAGAGGACATAGGGCAAGCAGCAGGAGGGATCTTTGCAGATCTTGCTCCTTTCATTCTCCAGCCTCATCTTTCACTCTCCTCCATCTGTGCCCACATTTCCATTGTACTGGACCACTTGCAGCTTCTTGAATGCACCATAGTCTTGTTTTCTTTTTTGCAGTGATTCTGCATCTTTCCCATCTTCTCCACCTGGACGTCCCCATTCATCCTTTCAGACTTGCCTTCTCTAGCAAATCTTTCTTGCTAATTCCCGTGTTTAACACAACATATTTCCACAGTGCATGGTCATTATCCTTTCTGCATCAGACTGTGAGCACCTTGAAGGCAGTGGCAGTGACTCATTCATTGTGGCATCTGTGGATTCCAGTGGACTGCCAGGCATGCAATAGAAAATCAAAAAAGATTTACTGCTAAATGATCCTCAACTCCAGCGGCAGCTCCATGTGTCATTTCTCTTCTGCTCTGGCATCATCTCTTCCTGTGTCTACCTGGAGCTGGGTCTTCACCTAGGTGTCTGCATGGAAGGGAGAGGGACCTGGAGGACCATCACCAATCCATCAATAGCCTCCCAGTTGAGATGACTTCAGCTCTGACTTTGAAGACCTATGATATTGTTTGTAGGAGCAAAGTAATACGTGTAAAGGCTACAAAGTAAACAGTTAAATTAAATTAATTGTTTTGGAACAGGTCATATAGGCTCCTGAGAGATGATCATACACATCTCTATTAACTCCACATTCAGTGACATCATGTGGGTAATTTGGAATTGGCTGGGTCACCATTTACATCATAGAAATTGGCAAATAGTACAAATTAAGGCTCCCTCACCCCTACTCTGGCGTAGAGCTGATACACTAGCACACCTCTGGTTATATGTGCATGCGTGTGCCACCAGAACAAAACACCTAACAGCAGGCACGTTGCCTCTGTTGCCCACCATTATGGCTCCTGCACAGAGCAGACAGACTCATGGTAGGAACTGAATGCATGTTTGTTGAGTGGAGGCACGAACAAATCCACAAAACGCCCAAGATGAGGCAAAGAAGGACATTAGCTCAAATGTTAAACGAAAGTTAGGAGCTGAGATAATGCAAAGAGGAAAAATGTTCTGTAATTCTAAGTAAAACCCATCTCTCAGGCAGGATGCTGCCTATGAGGGCTCCATAGACAGATGAGGGAGGCCTAGGTTCTGCCTTTGGAGAGAGTCTGACAGCTCAACTTTTGGAAACAGCCATCTGCACAGGTCAGCATCTTCCTAGCTGGCAGGGAGCAGATTTGCAGACCACATCACATTTGAAATTCCAGAAGAAACTTCTTGGAGTCTGCTCTTGTGCAAATGAGCCTAGAAAGCCTGTTAACTTTGGGTGGAGGCTTACACCATTTGGCTGTCCTAAGTGGGCCCAAAGCTCAGGAAAACCCACCAGCCCTTTGCTTCCTGCTTCCTCAATTTGTTCTCCCCAGGACATTAGAGGTGATGACATGATTTGGCTTGGGCACCGTCAGGAGTAAACGATATTTAAGAGATATCATAAGTGCCCCCATTTTGTTCTTGATTGCTAAGTAGCCCCGAGCCAAAACAGCCAATTTAAAAAATTAGAATCTTAGTTACAGATTTAGAAATACCAGCACAACAATCGACATGGCTTGCATCTAGCCAGGACCCTGCCTGCACCTTAACCTCTGCTTTGTTCTTGAAAATCCCTCTCCTTGGTGCTGAATGTTATTTTTTGAGCATGGAGCTCCTGGTTGCAAAACACCTTTCCCTGCTGGATGCTGGTGTCACCTCTGATAAGCCTGTGCATGTAATTCTCCCTTGGACACGGGGTGCATGGATGGTCTCCTTCCCCCAATCAGTACCTCCCCTTTCCCTCCCCACCACCCACCTCTCACCACCCAGGGAGGCCAGCTGTGTGAGTTCCTCTGGCCTTGACCTGCCTGCTTCCAGCTTCCTCTAGTTCCTCTCTGGCCTTCTACCAATTTCCTTCCACAGATTATGGCCAAACCTGTTGGAGTCAAAACAATTTGCATTGTTTAAGAAAGCAATGC
>NW_012115121.1:5701533-5707611 GCF_000951035.1 Colobus angolensis palliatus
GTGCGTGTTCCTGCTCCAAAGTGAGGCTCCCTAAAGCCACGGGCCCAGGGGAAGGCTCCCACTTGCTAAAGGAAGCAGCTGAGTCTATTTTTCCGGGGCAGTCTTTGGATGACCTGGAATGTGCTTTGAGATTTCTCAAAGGCATAGTATTTTAGTCTCATTTTTGCAGGAAATATCTGAGCTATTCCCATTTTTTAGGGATGCATTCCCAGAGGCATGAGGGTTGGGTTCCCTTTTCTTCCACTGGGGAAGCTGGATGCCCACTGAAATGGGGTCCTCTGCCAGCACTGAGGATAAGGGATGAGGAGGCTCTCGCTCATCTCTGACTTGTGGTCTCTGGGTAGACAGCAAACTCTTAGCTTCTGGTCTGAGCCAGGCTCACCGAGAGGGCAGTGTCTGAGCTGGAAAAACTGAAACTGGTCATGATGCCAAGTCTGTGGAAGTCTTCTTGATCACTCGCCTGGCAGGTGTGGTCTGTGACGGTGCTGGTTACATGAGGGCACACGAGCCCTGCTGTCACATTTCATTAGAGACTCTGGTAGACTCAGGATGTGGATGTGCCATGCACCAACACAGAGACAGCTTAGGGTACACGTGTCCATCCATCTACAGCCATGACGAAAAAAGTCTTGGGTGAAGGAACAAGATGTGACCACATCATAGGTACCATGTAGAGCCTGGAGTCCTTGACCCAGTCAGCCACCACCCCAATCCAGTCACTTGTTGTCAGAAAGCTTGAGGTAGAGAGTGCAGGCAGCTCAAGACAAACTTAAGGCCACTGCCTGGGACACCCTATTAGGACCAGAGGGTGGAGTTTCTAGACATTGTCAGGCATATCTTAAGCAAGGTGGGGTGTGAGGGGCTCCAGGGAAATGCTGACTGTCTGCCAGGGCCTGGAGGGGAGGAACAGCATGGGCTACTTTAATAGTGTTCTCAGTTCTCTGCTCCTTTTGAGCTTTTGGATCTAGAGGGTATTCTGGCTGGAATGCAAATACTTGCATGTGTAATTTTAGTAAAAGTCAGTAAAAAGGCCAGGGCATAACCTCACCTCAAGCCTTCCCAGTGGCTGGGGTGTGTGGAGCTGTGCAGACACACCGCCCTCTGAGTTGGAAGCCTGCACACTCACTGCCTGTTTTCCAGGCTTCTCATGCAGATGTTTTGGGCCAAGGACCAGGTTTAGAATGAGAATTGCTAACAGTTTTAGGAGGATTTTCAAATGGTCCTCATGGCCAAAAGTTTTAGAGAGTTTTAGGTGTGCCATTTGCAAAAGAGAGAAGATGCTTAGGCAGCATTTGTAGAAAAGGTGGCTTCTCATGCTTAAATGACAGAAACTCTTCCAAATTAATGCCATAAACAGCTGGTGGGAATAGGATTTGCTCCAGTTATGTGTGAACATAACCCGGTTATGGCTGGTAAAATTTAAATTACACACAGGCTTTGTTCCAGAAAATTTGCACGTGTGAATCTATTCCACAGAAACAAAACTACCAGACTGCAATGTAGTATGTACAAGGATGTTTATTGTTTGCAGTGGCAAAAAACTGGAAGTAATCTGAAGGCCCATCAACAGGCAATGATTCAATCAATCGATACATCTGTATTAAGTGAGATTACGTAGCAATCCAAAAGCATGAGCCAGCTATCTAGATAGCTGTTGTTCCAAAGAGTTTCATGATGCAATATTAAGTTAGGTAAGCCAAATTGCAGATGAATAAGTATTTTACATACATAGTATTTTTAAAAGGCATAATCAAGTTAAAAAACCCTCACTTATGTATCTGAGCACAGTTAAGGTGGAGGCTGGAAGGAGGGGGCAGGACTGGGGAAGATGGGTGGGGAGGAAAGAAAACAAAGAGTAAGCAGGGCATGGTGGCTCACCCCTGCAATCCCAGCACTTCGGGAGGCCGAGGTGGGTGGATCACCTGAGGTCAGGAGTTCGAGGCCAGCCTGGCCAACACGGCAAAACACTGTCTCTACCAAAAACACACAAAAAAATATTTCCGAGCTTAGTGGTGGGCACCTGTAATCCTAGCTACCTGGGAGGCTGAGGCGTGAGAATTGCTTAAACTTGGGAGGCAGAGGTTGCAGTGAGCCAAGATCATGCCACTGTACTCCAGCCTGGGCAACAGAATGAGACTCCGCCTCAAAAAAAAAAAAAAAAAAAAGGTATAGAAAAACGAGTAAAAAGCATTGAATGAAGTTAAGTAAAAATTTGGAATATAAAAGCACACCTTTTTTATTGCGCATATGAACGTTTATATATGCAAGTGGTTAAGAACTAGGAAAGTACAGGGGAAGCAGCGAACACTGACTCAATCAGATGCTGGGATTGTTGTGTTATTTTGGTTTGGAATATCTGTTGTAATTTTCATGTCACTTTTACAATAAACTTATATTTTAAAAAGTCGACACTCAGCAGGAGCTAAGAAAGAAATGGTTGGCAAAATTATTCACACTGCAAAATGACGATATCCAGAAAATTTCCGAAGCCCCTCCCAATGTCTTGCACATAGTAGGCACTCCATGCCCCTTTGCTAAAGTGAAAAGCCAGGCTCACTAAGCCTTTATTCCACCCCATGATTCATCTACTTGAGCAAGAATGTTCAAGCGCACACGCTTTCGATGAAAAGCTCCATAAACACATTTTGCATTTGAATCACCATGTACACATTCACGTCACGCCCCACTGAAATCTGGTTGCTGGGACTATTAACAGAATGAGAAAAGACAGCAATTACAGAAAATGAACGACATCATGGCCTAAGCGTTTTCACATCAGAAATGAAGTCATTTGGCTGACGCGGCTGCACGTGCTGTTGTAATTAAACTTAGGAGAGCGAGGAAGTGAAATGTCAGTGTCAGCCTCTGAGTACTTTTTCTTTCTTTCTCTCTTGCCATTGTTACTATTTTTTAAATTAGAAAGCAGGAAATAAGCTTAGAGGATATGTTCTGTACTTTTTTCTCGCTCTCTGATCTAGAATTAACAGGACTGTGGAATCAGAAGGCGAGTGTAGCGCTGGCAGCAGCGTGAACCCCAGTCCTGGCTGCAGAGTGGACGTCTCCTCCATGTGCCCAGTGTAAGGCTGTTTCTTTGTGCTGCTCTGCCCCCAAGTCCTCTGCTCACTTTCAATGTTAAAACCTTCCAAATGTGTCCTTGAGAAGAACACTGATAGCGGAGGGGACTCAGCACAAGAGATGCCCTCATCAGCCCTCATGTTCTGAAATGCTTTGGATAAACTGTCTGATAAAATGCATGTTCCCCCCTTACAAACTATCTTTAAAGGAGAATTGATAATATTCTGTGGCTGTTTTCTCCAAATATAGTTGAACAACTCCTGGGAGTCTCTGAGAGTGGCCTAGAGCACCTGTAGGAGCCCCTTAGAGCATTCAATTCATTGTTTTAAATTTAAAACAGATTTTAAACATTATTCATATTTTGTTATATATATTTTTAGCTAATAAGGTGGTGTATCAATTCCTGCGTATGGCATGGATTGAATTCTTTATTGGGTCTCCCTAAAGACACAGTTTTGTTTTTTTAACCTTTTTGGTGAGTAATTGTATTTTTGTAGTGCTAAGTGGTTTACAAAGATGATGGCCTTCACCAGGCTGCCTTGAAATAACTGAGAGACTTTGCATAGAACACAGATATAAAGGGATTATATTTAAAGATACTCATATGGGTGCACATAAAACATGCACATAAGGTTAGGGGAACATTAGAAGCAAATACGCCATTAAAATTTCCTTTTTTTCTTAAATATATGCAATGTTTCAGGGATAGGAACAGCAAACACTTACCCTTCTTTTGAAAAAAAAAAAAAAAAAATCTAATCCCAGCACTATGGGAGGCCCAGGCGGGTGGATCACCTGAGATCAGGAGTTCAAGACCAGCCTGGCCAACGTGGTGAAACCCAGTCTCTACTAAAAATACAAAATTAGCCGGGCATGATAGCATGCACCTGTAATCCCAGCTACTCGGGAGGCTGAGGCAGGAAAAGTGCTTGAACCTGGGAGGCAGAAGTTGCAGTGAGCCGAGATTGTGCCATTGCACTCCAACCTGGGGGACAAGAGTAAAACTCTACCTCAAAAAGAAAAAAAAAAAAAAGAAGAAGAAGAAGAAGAAAGAAAAGAAAAAAGAGAAAGAACATATTCATGCCACAGACACATCCTGCTGTATATGTGGTCTGCTCTGGGAATCAGCTTTCAATATTTCCTTACAATATGATTTCTGGGCCTTTGTCTAGCTTTACTTCTATTTTAGTTTAATTCCTTTATTCTATTTTAGTTTAGTTAGAAGGATTAAAATAGCCTCCTTGTACCAAAGTACACAGCACCAGCTCAGGTGTTTTCATTTATTTCTAAACATGGAGCTTCCACAATTTCATTAGAGATACATGTTTGGATGTGGGTCCCTGTGAGCCATAAAGTGATCACGAGACAGCTCTGGAATTGGACAGAGCAGAAAACCTGGGGTTAGACAAGCCAGGGTTGAATCCTAGCTCTGCCACTTTCTAGCTGGTGATGCTGAGTGCACTACTTCAGCTCTCTGAGCCTCAGTTCCCTTATTTGTAAAATGGGAATGCACCTACTTCTAAGAGTTGTTGGGAAGTGCTGTGAAGCAGGTGGCGCAGTGCCTGACGTATTCTTCTCATCAAGCATTTACTACTAATCTAGTAGTAGTAATGTATTCAGGGAAGGGAATAGCAAGCACTTACCCTTCTTTTGAAATAAGGCGCTCTGCTAGGGGCTAAGAATGGAGTGATAGAGACACTCTGCTAGGGGCTGAGAATGGAGTGATGGAGAAGTCACAGTCCCCCATCTATCAGAACACAGGCACATACCAGGGCGCATATGTGGGAGCGGCATTTGCAGTGCGAGTGCATCGCTGCTCCTGGGCACCTTCAGAACACGCGTGGGTTTGGGGGAGAAGAGCTGGGTCACTTGCCGGGATTTGCTTGCTGCTGCGCTCTGCACTACCAGCCTCCTGGCAAGCTTATTTCACCATGAGCCAGATGAAAGCCAGCAGGCAGAGGAGCACTGGCTGGTGCATGGTGACCCGAAGTCCCGCGCCCCTCTCCAACCAAAACTCGCAGCGCTTGAGGGAGCAGAGCTCCCGGACCAGCCGCCAGAGCACCCGCTGGTGGAGCTTGTTGTCCGGCTTCTGGAACTCCCCCTGGTTTGCCGCCTGGGTGGCGTTGATGCAGCCGGTGACAAATACCTCCTTGGTCACGTTGGCCTCGGAGCAGCCGTCGTAGTGGATGCCATCGGGGAACTGCCAGTAGTTGGCCTCGTAGTACCTGTTACCCTCGGCTCCGAAGTCGATGTTGAGCTTGCGGCCTTGCTTGATGAAGGCTCCTGGGGGGTTCTCAGCCACCTGGGCCTCGGTGATCTGGGCAGTGCTGGGCAGGGCCTTCCGGTTCCACTTGATTCTGTGCTTAATGCCCCTGGCCTGGACCACGGAGAGGTGGCTGAGGAGCAGCATGCAGACAGTGGCCAGCCACCACCGGCTCAGGTGCTGCCTCATCGTGTCAGAACCTGCCAGAGAAACAGCAGGGATCAGCTCCCAACCAGGCTCCCCGGGCTCCCCTGCCCCCTCCCGAGTGCAGGAGACTTTAAGGAAGGAATTGCATCGTTGTGCTGTTTATGTGGTCTCAAAAGCATGATTGTTTCCCGATGTTTGGGCTGTGCAAGGTTAACTCGAACACTGAGCTCCTTTGCTATTGCTAGGATTACATTCACTTAGGGCCCTGGTCCCTGTTTTCCTAGACAGACAAGAATGGCAAAGGGCAATTACAGAGACTTTGAATATGCATGGGAAATAAAGGAGTGGTGACTTAATACATGTAGGTTTTCTTTGATACTCCCAAGTCTTTCAAATCAAGAAATCCCTGGGAGGAAAATACAATAGAAGAGTTGGAATCAAATGCTTGTGGGCATGGACTATGTGTGTGTGTGTGTGTGTGTGTGTGTGTGTGTGTATATATGCATGGGAAATAAAGGAGTGGTGACTTAATACATGTAGGTTTTCTTTGATACTCCCAAGTCTTTCAAATCAAGAAATCCCTGGGAGGAAAA
>NW_012115121.1:5707661-5716360 GCF_000951035.1 Colobus angolensis palliatus
GGCATGGACTATGTGTGTGTGTGTGTGTGTGTGTATATATATATATATGCATATACATATATATATATACACACACATATTTTAGAGATAGAATCTGGATCTCACTCTGTTGCCCAGGCCCCAGGCTGGAGTGCAGTGGCATGATCATAGCTCACTGCAGCGCTGTACTCCTGGGCTCAAGCAATCCTCTTGCCTCAGCCTCCAGAGTAGCTGGGACTACAGGCGCACACTACCACACTCAGCCAATTTTTAAATATATTTTGTAGAAACGGGGTCTCGCCATGTTGCCCAGGCTCAAGTGATCCTCCCACCTCAGCCTCCCAAAGTGCTGGGATTACAGGCACGAGCCACTGTGCCTGATTTTAGATTGTACTTTTAATCTCCCCTCTTTGTTCTTTATTGCTGTGAGCTGGCGCTGTCTTGGGTGCATTCTTCCATCCATTCTGAGGAATTCACTGGCTGCTGATCCTAAAGGCCTTTGCAGTAATGAGAGAGAGAGGAGGAGGAAGGTGGGGGAGAGGGAAAGATGGAAACGTAGTAAAGGGACCCCGTCTCCCCTATGTCCAGGGGTCAAGTGTGCTCCAGGCACTTTCCAATCTCAAGCCTGGGGGACAGCGTGGCCATCTGCTTATCCAACTGGCTTTTTGTTGCATACTTTCTTCATGCCTGCCACTGTGTTAAGCCTCTTCTATGACATTGCCTAACTTAATTCTCACATGAGGTAGGTACATTATTATCCCCATGTTATAAATGTTGTCCTGGGATTCAGAGAAGTTAAGTAATTTATCCAAGGCTGCACAGGGGGAAGGTGGCAGACCTTCACTGGGCTCTGTCTAATGCTGCACTGCATGTGTCCACTAGCCATGCCCCACTGCCCATCTGGGTTTCGGGAGAAGACAGTGCTCACACACTGTGCTTTTCACTCACTGGGCATGATGCCCCCTGAGCTGGGCAAAGGGCAAAGGGCAGGGCCCTTGAGGAATTTTGGAGAAAATGAGATGAAAGGGAAGACAGGAGGGCCTGGGGGCACACCAGGAGGGTCCCGGGTCAAGGTGGCCCTGGGACATCCGAATGCTGCCACTGATGTCCTGGAAAAGCCCTTCACCCCACCCCTCAAGGTTGCCTGTCACATTTGGCTCCTGAAACTACAATAGCAATCGGGAAATCCACTTCCCAAGGCCAACTGTCAGGGCATTCCAGCACCTGGGTCTTTGTCTGTGTGGCTCAGGGAAGCAGAAAGAGTTCCCAGAGCGGAGATTGCCTAAGCTGTCTCCTAGGCGAAGATTTACTGTGAGGCTGCGGGGCCCCAGAGCCGGAGGAGGCGGACAGGGAGCTTGTTTAGCCCCTCACACACCCTCCACCGACCCCCCTGCAGCATCCCTAAAAGTGGCGAATGTTCCTCCGTTAAAATGTTCAACTCTGATGCCACATTGGTCCTTATATTAAAACAAAACCAAAAAAAGGCAAAACACAGCTGAAGTGATCTCTAGAGGCACGCCCAGTCATCTCTAGAAGCCTGCGAAGAGGCGTCGCTGACCTTTCCTTGCTTGGAGACATCGCCTCATCTCTGTCCCAGGGTGGTCATGAGCACCTGGGCCCCCTCACCCCACTCTCTCTGCCCCCTGAGCACAGTCAACTCAGACTGGCTTTCTCCAAAGAGATCCAAGCACTAAGCAAACATTCATTAGTCTCCTAAATAGTGGGCCATACTCCATTTCATTCCTTTTTTAAGGAGAAATCTTAAATAAGAATAATGGTATAATAGATCATTTCAGGTGAGTCAAATAAAAAAAAATAAAAGCACAGCATTCTTGAGAAAGAAATTAATTTTCATAGGCAAAGTCTTAAAGGCAAAACAAAATCCCAACCAACAAACCTAAAGTAGCATTTTATTGTAGCACCAGCTTATAGAAAGGCAAGCCCAGTGATGACTGAATATCCTCGCAAGTCTCCCCTGAACTTGGGACCCATCCCCGATGCGGGAGTAAAGAAATCCTTGCATGATTTTCCATCCGGAGTAAAGCCTTGATAAGAAACCAGCAACCCTGACCACAGAAGTGGCCCCTCACGTACCTTGGCTCTCTCTGGAGTGTGCCTCTGGAGCCTCGAGCTGCACAGTCCCCCAGCACACCCTCTTGGCAGCCAGGTCCGCCCAGCTATATAGGAGCTGCATTCCTGCAGGTCTCCAAATAAGGCAGCCCTTCCCTCCCTGGCAGGACCAATCAGGGCTTCCTGGACCACTCCTTCATCCTGAGAAGGATGGACCTTCTCATCACACTTTACTAAGGAAACTATGTGAAAATCTTGATGAAGTTCAGCAAGACTTGAGAGGTGCCTTTTAGAATTGGAATTAGGCGTGTTAGAAGGAAAATGCTTTTCCCATCAATATCTATGACAGATGTGGCTTCAACAAGCCTCGCTGGACATGCATAGTGTCCTGCACCTAAAGGCCAGCCTCGGACAGCAAAGGAGTCTTTGCTGACAGCCTCTGTGGGGAGGTTTAGCTCAAAAAGAGAGCAAGCGTTCACCTGGACCACCACGCCCCGAGGGTGAGACCAACAGAGTTTGTGTGTGTGTGTGTGTGTGTGTGGCGCGGGGGGAAACAGGACTGGTAGGTATGGAGTGGAAGACACGTGAGAAGACTTCCTGGCATGTTGGGCTGGGAATGCTTGAAGGACTGAATTATCCCAAAGGTCAATACAATTAGTACTGCAAGGCAAAGTTAAAAGTGAATTATGGAGGCAAGTATGGGGCAAGATTTTCCTGTAAACAGAAAGCGATTTTTATGCTGAACGTGAACCCTGTCAGTGTTCACCGTGGATTCGTGTCAGAGCACTTCCGCAAACCAAATTAAACTGTTGTTACCAAGAAGGCCAGAAGAGGGCGCCAGAGAGCGGACAAAGTGCAGCCTGTCGGTGGGAAACAGGGGTTTCAGGGCTCTGGGTGGGTTTGGGGCCTCCAGTTGGGCCTGCCTTTCTCTTCTGCCTTTAACATTTGTTTCATTTCCCCACTTCTTTGTTTTTAAAGAACTTTTCTATTTCCTTTCTAGAACCACAGACTTTTTGTGCTTTTGAATACACACAAAACAGAAACACAGTAGTGTAATGTTAGCACAGACTGCAAAATGGAGATGAAAAAATAAAAATCTCCTAATATTTCAGTACCCAGAGATAAATGTTAGGACAATTTTGTTTAACATATAGATACTTAGGGCCAGAGTGTTTAGAGCTAGAAACGACTCAGAATTCTCTGGTCCAGCTCCTTTGCATGGTGAGGTCACAGGCCCAGATAGGCTCAAGGTCACCCAGCCAGGCGGGCAGTGCAGCCTTGACGGGCTCGTTGTCCCATCCTGAACTCTGTGTACTCTCCCCCTGCCTGCTCCCACCAGACACAATCATCTCTAGCCCCCTCCATCCCTTTTCCTCCTATTCTCTTTCTGAGTAGGACTTTACCCAGAGAATGGTGGGAGGTTGGTTTAGAGCTGACGTGGCTGCAGATTCCTCTTGTTAGTGAACAAAAGGCTGTTTACAAAGGCACAGAGGAGTGTGGAAGACTGAAATTGCTGGAGAAGCAGGGAGGAGCTCTGGAAGCTGAAACAAGGCAAGAAAACAATGAGCAGATGTGGAGAATGTGGAGCTGACCCAATCCTGCCTCGCATCCCCCTTCCTTGCCTGTAAAGAACAAACAGGCTAAGGAATTAGTGTGAGAACATTCATTTCTTCAAAAGAACTGAGAGACCAGGGCCAAGTGAATTATACTATGTTACATAAAGTGGATTACATTATATAGTCTGGGAAATAGAATTGTGTACGGATCATCTTTGAGAAAGCAGGGAGAATGAGATGGAGACCAGGGATCTGGGTGTTCCATGATGCAGGGGTCTATGATATAGTTCTCTAGAATGCATAAGTAATAGAAAATTATGCTAATTTCTAAAAAAGCAGCAGGGAATGCCTGAATTCTAGAATGCATGAATGAGTCATTATTTGATCAATTTCCTGCTTTGATTAGACCTTGGACCAGTTTGAGAGCATTTATAAGTGAATACAGTGATTGTTTGAATACAACCTACCAGGCCAAATGAACTATACCAGGGAGGTTACTGTTTGGGAAGATGACCCACCATATTTGTGCCAAGAAAGGAAGAACACAAGAAGGATAAGCCAGGTTCCATTGCTGGCCCATAGGGCTTAATGGTAGAGAAATAGCTGAAATGTGATTTGGAAAATAATACTTATTTAGCTGTGTAGCTACCTAAACAGCTGTTACAGTCCGAATGTTGTGTCCCCTCAACAACTCATATGTTGAAATTCTCACCCCCAAGGTAATGGTACTAGGAGGTGGATCTTTGGGAGGCGATTAGGGCCTATGGGTGAAGCCCTGATGATTGGGATTAGTGCCCTTGTAATAGAGGCCTGAGAGTGCTCCCTGTCCCTTCTGCCTTGTGGTGAGTGACACAGTGAAAGATGTATGTGGTGTTTATAAATCACCCAGTTTATGATATTTTATTATAGCAACCTGAATGGACTAAGGCAGTAGACATACTTAATTTTTTCTTTTTATTCAAGTCTGAGGCCCACACAGAAGGTGCACATATTTGCAATGTCCAGCATTGTGTTTTTTGTTTTGTGTTTTGTTTTGTTTTGTTTTTTGGTGTTTTTTTGATGGAGTCTTACTCTGTTGCCCAGGCTGGAGTGCGGTGGTGCCATTTTGGTTCACTGCAATCCCCACCTCCTGGGTTCAAGTGATTCTCCTGCCTCAGCCTCCCAAGTAGCTGAGACTACAGGCACGCGCCACCACACTTGGCTAATTTTTTGTATTTTTAGTAGAGATGGGGTTTCACTGTGTTAGCCAGGATGGTCTGGATTTCCTGATCTTGTGATCCGCCCGCCTCGGCCTCCCAAAGTGCTGGGATTACAGGCGTGAGCCACCACCCCCGGCCCAGCATTATGTATTTTTACAAACCAAACACACCATTGTAACCTGCACCCAGATTAGGAAACTGAGCATGACAGCACAAAGCTCCTCATGGCCTCTTCACACCATGATTCCCTCCCCATACTGACCACTCTCCTGAGTCCTATGCCATAGGTTAGTTTTGTCTGATTTTGTATTTCATATATATAGAATTATATAGAATATAATCTTCCGTGTCTGTCTTTTGCTCAAATTACATATTTGAGGTTCACCCACATTGTGTGTAGTTATAGATCATTCATTCTATTGTGAGAATATTCCACAACCTACTTATCCATTTCCCTGTTGACGGACATTTGGGCGGTTTCTCATTTGGGATCTTATGAATAGGGCTGTCATGAATATTCTTGCATGTTCTTCTTGGTGCCCATATTTCTGTTGAATATATACTCTTAGGAGTAGATTTACTGGGTTGTAGAATATGCCTATTTTTCAGCTTTTACGGTCTTAGAATTTGGACTATAGCTTTTCAAAAATCTTAAATTCACCCTCCTTTATGGTTTGCCCACTATTCTCCCCCCAAACCCAGCCAGGAGTCTCCATGTGGTTCCCTTGTCACTTGGCACAGAGCCGATTACTGTAGTCACCGGAGCCTCCCATTCACACATTCTGCTGAGCTCACAGAGGTTGAAAGACTGTGTTTCATTCCCATGTGTTTGCTTGGCACCTAGCACAGTGCCTGGGATCTAGATGCATCTAGATTCCCTTTATTCCTTGTTGGTCGGTGACACATGCCAGAGGGCAGGCTCAATGGTCCAAATCGCAGTTGGTTGGAATATACAAAAGCAGCGAGAGAACATTTTACAGGGATAAGGGAGACAGTTTTACAGTTGTTACTGTTGTTTTCTTAATCAAGCGCAGCATGTTGAAGACCTGGTGGTAGTTGAAATTCTGTGGCATAGAGTTGTTTTAGAAGCAAAGCAGGAGCCCAGAGGGTGACCGCAGGCTGGAGAGTCAAATGCCGTGCTAATCCATGGATCATTTCCTCTGCAGTTTTCTGTCCTTTCTGGTCAGAGTGCGTCAGTGTTTGGAACTTGGCTGTGAGGAATTGACTCAGGGCAGGGAGTGGGGTGGAGTAAGGGGAGGATGGGAGGAAGGTGAGGAAGGGTGGGAGGTGAGGAAGAGCAATAGTCCTTCTGGCTCAGCCCAGACCACTGAAGCAGTTCTTCCTCTCATGCGGGAATCACCCAGTGTACGTGGAACAGGATGTTTGTAGGTGAGAAGATAGAAGATGGGGAGCCACTTCTTCGGGCATGTACAGGATGAGGGCTGTGTTTTAAGGCTTCGGGCGTGTACAGGAGGAGGGTTGTGTTTTAAGGTGATCTGTCTTTCGTGTTGTCCAGAAAGGAGAGGCCCAGGAAAGGGCAGAAACGCCCACCTGCAGACCCGAAGAAGAGCAAAGAATGCCAGACTCAGCCACCACCGAGTTCCTCATTTAGCCTCCCCATCACTTTGCTCCTTGTCTGTGATGTTTTTAAAAGGGTAATTAACCTGATAAGTTGTTCTGCAGTTTGTCATCTCTCCCTAAATACATAGTAAAATGTCCAAATGGAGAAAGGCCTCCCCCAGGATGAGGCTACCTGGACCAGATGAGGGTCCAGTTCTTATTGTATCAGAGTGGGGGCACCTGGGTTGCTCAGGTTGGTGTTCATTCTCATGGGGGCAGGGCCCAGGGTGCTGCACAGAGAGTGGACATGAGCCAAAGACATGAGTTCTAATCCCCAGTCTGCCACTCTTGGCTTTGCAGGGCTTGGTCATCGTCAGTTACAGGGGAGCTTTGGCCTTCACTCTCATGCAAGGTGACTTCCACCTCAGACAATAAATGGTATATTTACTGGGCATCTTTGGGGTGGCATAAGTTTATACTGAGAATCAGTTTTCTCATCTGTGCAGGGGGTATCATGCCTGCTGCTCCCATCATTGTTATGGTTGCTGCTTATCAATTGCTGCTTGGCACAGTTGAAACCGCAGAATACAATACAAATCCTTCCCTGAAATAGTGTAAAGGGTAGTAAGCTCAGGCCTAAAAGCTGCTTTGAATACACAGGTATGTGCTAACATGTTAGTGGCCTGCCAGAAATATTAATGAAGCACTGATGGTTGTGAAGGCAACCGAAGAGGTTCGTGCCAGAGGCTGTGGTTGCCCTTGGCCAGGAGGAAGTCCAAAGCACTGTGGAGAAAGGGATGGATTCAGCAGGGGAAAGTCTATGCCAAGCCGCAGAGCCAACCCAAGTGGAAAACACAGGGAGAGGTCACTTCTTGGTGGTGGTGACTGCAGGTGAGATCCGGCAAGAGGTGGGAATGGGGACCCAACGTATTGAATGCTTTTATTGAAGTATAACATAATATAGAAAAATGCACGTGCCATAGTACAAAATTCAGTAGATTTTCAACAAACTCAGTACCCTTAGGTAACCAGCAGAATATTCCCACCCCCTCAATGGTAACCACTGTCTTGACTTCTAGCTTCCAGGCTGATGTTTCACCCTTCTTTTATACAAATGGAATCAAGCAATATGCGTAATATGCATTGCTTTGTAGCTGGTTTCTTTTGTTCAAAATTATGCTTGTGAGATTTATTAATATTGTTCCCTAGAGATGTTATTTTTTTTAATTGCTTTTTAATTTTTAATTTTTAGAGACAGGCCCTCGCTCTCTTACCCAGACTGGAGTGCAGTGGTGCCATCATGGCTCACTGTAGTCTCAAATTCCTGGGCTTAAGTGATCCTCCTGCCTCAGCCTCCCAAGTAGCTATGACTACAGGCACATGTAGTCATAGTGGCTATTTTGTTTTTCATTTGGGAGAAGTGAGGTCTTGTCATGCTGCCTAGGCTGGTCTTGAACTTCTAGCCTCAAGGGATCCTCAGCCTCAGCCTCCCAAGGTGCTGGATTACAGGTATGTGCCACCAAACCTGGCTGAGATATTATTTGTGAATTCTCATTCCTGTATGGTATATGGTTGTTTAAAAAGGTCATAACTTCTTGATCTGTTCTGCTTGGGTTATTCTTCATTTGGGGCTATTGTGAATTCAGTTGCTAGAAAATTCTTAGGCGTGTCTCTTGATGACTGTAAGCTCTCATTTCTGTTGGGGAAAATACTCAGGAGTCAAAATGCTGGGTCATAGGATGCGGTGTGTTCAGCTTTAGTAGAGCCTGTGAAACAGTGTTCCAAGATTTTTCAACCAATTTAGATTCAACCATGCAAGAGGGCTCTGATTGTACCACAATGATCTGTTTCATGCCAGCTTCTCCTGTCTACATTTCTTTTAATTCCCCTGCAACCCTGTAAGAAAGGTGCTTAATGGAGAATTTTTGTTGTGTTGTTTAAACAAACAATTACAACAATTTGGTAAAATTGTATCCCAGAACTTAAAGTAAAATAACAAAAAAAAAAAAAAAAAAAAAGAAATAGTCTGTATGAGAAGTATGACGGGTTGGTAGATGCAGCAAACCACCATGGCACATGTATACCTATGTAACAAGCCTGCACATTCTGTACATGTATCCCAGAACTTAAAGTAAAATAACAACAACAACAAAAAAACAAAGAGTCTATATAAGAAGTAATTTGTAACTTAGTAGAAAAGGCAGTACTAAACTTGTCACAAAAACAGGTGCATGAAGCCGCTTCCCAGACCCCGAGCATTTATTAGTTCACCAATGGTCCAGAGTTTTTTCTTGAGGAAATTTTAGTACTTTAGATAGAATAAAGTGGACCACAT
>NW_012115121.1:5716936-5721997 GCF_000951035.1 Colobus angolensis palliatus
GGAGGCGGAGCTTGCAGTGAGCTGAGATCTGGCCACTGCACTCCAGTCCCGGCGACAGAGCGAGACTCCGCCTCAAAAAAAAAAGAATCTCATATTTCATTTTTCAGCTTTCATTGATTTAGCCTTCGATTTTGTAACCAAAAAAGGCTTAGGACCAAGTGTCTAGAAATGTGCTAGACCTAAAGCTATTTATGCTTCTCTGTATGCTGTTTTCTGGAATACTCGTGAGAAAAGCAAGTGGGCAGAAATGTTATTACAACAGATTAAACCTCAATCAACTGCTTAACCCTCCCCCTACCCTCTCATCACCTCTGTGCTTGGGTAGGTAATTCTGTGCTTAAAAAAAAAAATAACATCATCAGCCAGGCGCAGGGGCTCACACCTGTAATCCAAACACTTTGGGAGGCCGAGGCTGGTGGATCTCCGGAGGTCAGGAGTTTGAGACCAGCCTGACCAACACGGTGAAAACCCATCGCTAATAAAAATACAAAAATTAGCCAGGGGTGGTGGCGTGAGCCTGTAACCCGAACTACTCAGGAGGCTTAGACAGAAGAATCGCTTGAACCCGGGAGGCAGAGGTTGCAGTGAGCCAAGATCACACCACCGCACTCCAGCCTGGGTGAGACTCTGTCTCAAAATAAATAAATAAACAAAAACAAAAATTAAAATAAAAAAATAGTCCCATTGGGGTAATTCCCGTAACATGACATTCGCCACTTCAAGGTGTACACTCAGGGATATTTGGTACAGACAGAAAGTTGTTCACTGATTACTACCATTTAATTCCAGCACATTTTATCACACCAGACAGAAACCCTGTACCCATTAGGAGTCAGTTCCCATCCTCCACCTCCCTCCTACCCCTGGCAACCACTAATCCACGGTTTGCTTCTACAGATTTGCCCTTTGTGGACATTTTATATAACTGAAACCTCCTCATGTGTGGTCTTTCGTGACTGGTTTCTTTCACTCAGCATAATGTTTTCAGGGTTCATCCATGTTGTAGCATGTAACGGTCCTTTATACCTTTTTATTACTGAATAATATTGTCTGGTCTGTGTGGTTTTATAATGAAGGTTGCCCCTCACCTTGGAGGATGCAAACACTGTGCCATTTTATATTGTGGTTTTACTTTTGGGAACTGGGAGAAGCCTACTTAAACAACGTTTTTGTTGTCCAATTACTTACTCTTTAGGGTGATTACATCAGGAGCAAGATGGTGGTTTTTTTCCTCGCATTTTCCATAACTTGGCGGGACAGAGCCAAACAGCCCATCCTGGTTTATTTGTTGGATTCATCTCCACCTCCTGGCAGCCTGGGGGAATGTGGCAGCTCAAATGTGGCTGGTCAAAATCAAATGTGGGCCGGGCGTGGTGGCTTCTGCCTGTAATCCAGCACTTTGGGAGGCCAAGGTGGGAGGACTACTTGAGCCCAGGAGTTCGAGACCTGGGAAACGTGGTGAGACCCCATCTCTACAAAAAATGTTTAAAAAATAGCCTAGCATGGTGACACATGCTTGTGATCCCAGCTACTCGGAAGGCTGAGGTGGGAGGATCGCTTGAAAAGGGGGAGGTCAAGGCTGCAGTGAGCTATGATTGTGCCACTGCACCCCGGCTGGAGTGACGGAGTAAGACTCTATCTCAAAAAAAAGAAATCAAATGTGTAGCAGAACCACAATGGACCTTTTCCTTGGGAGGCAGAGAAAAATCTTACTCTTAAAATTCTCAAGCTAAGAATGGCCTTCGACAGACTTCATGTAGAGCATTTGGGCCTGATCACACGTGGAATCATTCCTTCGTTCTTTTTTCTGTTCATCAAAGGTCCAGAGCTATTTCTTCAAGAAACAGCTGTGCTGGATGACCCTCACTGGAGACTGGAAACCTTCCTTTGGAATGAGTCTGGTCTGCAATAAATGTCTTGCTATCTGTGTGATAGAAATAGCAACCCCAGCACTTGTCATTCCTTCACTGAAAGGCGGTGTAGAGAAAGGGGTTTCAGATTGGCTGGTGAGAAAAGGCCTCTTCCAGGGGTTGGGGTAAAAGGAGATTCAGAGTCATTCAGGGAAAAGAAGAAAATCAAAATTACAGGCTTTTCATTGGATTCTCCAGTCTGTGAGTCTGGACAGTGGGCGAGGCCGGTGGGCACCCAGCTGGAATGACTCGGGCCTTTGAGATCCTCTGATACTCTCTGTGGTGCTTTGCCTGACCTTGGACTTGGGGCCTCAGGAAGGTGAGCCTCGGCCATGAAGAAACCTGAGTGGACACATTCCATGTGTGGGTAGCTGCTGTACACAGGGTGGTGGGCACGCCCAGCATTTGGAATTGGGCAACATGCAGGAAGGGGACCTTGCCAGCCTTTCTGTAGCACACACTGAATTATAGCCAACACTCCTGGCTTTATGTTAATTAACTTCTAATCAGCATACTCCAAACCAGGTGTGTTTGCAGTGTATTTGTGTGTGGGAGGAACATGATCCGGTGTAAAGTTTTGGATCTTCCTAGGTCTGAGCCAAACTAAACCAAGTTGGTTGATCATGAAACTCTTCACTTTGTGCCAGACTTAGGGATGTGGTGGCTGGACTTTAGGAGCTATACCCAGAATGGAAACATTGCGATTTGCTCTGCCATGGGCACTATGAGGTAAGCACCGCTGGCGATCCTAAGGTGAGTGGTGGGCCCTGACCCAGTCTGTGCAGGGGAACACAGTGACTCAGACGATGGCATCTTCATTGTGAGAAGCGTGGGGAGTGTGTGAATGTGGGGTCCTCACAAGGCCCTCACAGTCCTGAGAGTGCCTTTGAACTGCGTTGAGAGTGACACAGACATACTCTTATGACACTTCTAGAAAGATGATGTCATAGGCTGCATCGTGTCTCCCCACCCCTCCAATGTGTATGTTGAAGCCCTAACCTTTTATGACTGTGTTTGGAGATAGGGTCTTTAAAGAAGTAATTACACTAAGTGAAGTTATTGGGGTGGGCCCTAATCCAATATGACTCGTGTCCTTGTAAGAAGAGGGGCTTAGGGCACAGACATACCGAGAGGGAAGACCATGAGAAGACACAAAGAGGCAGGAGCCATCTACATGCTCAGGAGAGAGGCCTCAGAAGAAAGCACACCTGCTGGCACCTTGATGTTGGACTTCCAGCCTCCAGAACTGTGAAGAAATAGAATTCTATTGTACCACCCAATCTGTGGTACTTGGTTATGGCAGCCCTAGAAAACTGATCCAGATGGTGTAACCAGCAAGGGAGACAATGAAGATGGGGTCCTGGAAGGTTTCCTGAAGAGGATGGATCAAGTAAGGGAGCTAAGGGATGGGCTTACTAAAAACTGATAACTTTGCCCACCATAAAAATTTAGATAATGACTTTTTTTTTTTTTTTAAGAAGCAGGGAAGAAAGTGGCAGATTGTCTGGGACAGTTAGAGAAAAAAGAGTTCCCAGCCATGCGAGCACCCTCATGGCTTCCTGCAGGAGGTGATCAATTTTCTACGGCTCTATGGGATCATGGCTCAATTGGAGGGGGCGTCGTCTGTCTGGGTAGGCTGCCTTGCAGGTTGAGTTTGCTTTTAGGATTGCTGACAATTCCCCCAGGTACTGCTTGGAGGCAGCAGAGTCCTTTGAAGTTGGTGCCCTGCACAAGTCCAGGAGGCACCATTCACATAGGTCATGAGTTGTGCCCATAGCACTCCAGGCTCAAGACCTCTATGCCAAACTATTAAATATCATCACAAATCGATGGTCATGTGTTTCCATAATATAGTTTTGGGAAGCATACTGTGTACCCTGGGTAAGTGACAGAATGAATGTTTCTGAATGTCAGCTTCCTAAAATGGAGAGCATTGTGAAGATCAGATACAGTTATATATGCCAAATATTGGGTACAGAGCTTGGCATGTTACACTCTCAAAAGCTGTACTTATGTCTGAGAAAATGCTACAGAGACGCCCCCTGAAGGCAGGCTGGTTAGGTTTGGTGCATACCATTTACCAATTAAAAGTAATAATTAGTTACTTTTAATTGGTAAATGGTATGCATAAATAATAAAAGTAATAGTTACCAATCTTTTTCTCATTGTAAAAGCCAGACCTCTCGGAGAAACAGAGCCAGAAGGACATATATACAGGAGGAACTCACTCATGCAATTATGGAGGCTGCGAAGTACCATGACCTGCTGCTGTCTTTGAGTTGGAGACTCAGGAAAGCCGGGGGTGTGTTTCCAGCCTGACTCCACAGGCCTAAGAACCAGGGGAGTGGTAGCGTAAATCCCAGCCCAAGGGCAGGAGGAGATGGATGCCTCAGCTGAAGCAGGCACGCAGGAGGCAAAAAGGGGTGGACTCCTCCTTCCTCTGCCTTTGTGTTCTACTCAGGCCCTCAGCAGATCGGGCGGCGCCCACCCACATGGGTGAGAACAATTTTCTTCACTCAGGTTACTGATTCAAACGCCAGTCTTATCCAGAAACATCCTCATAGACACACTCAGAATAGACACACACTCAGACACACACTCAGAATAGACATACACTGAGACACACACTCAGACACACACTCCTGAGACACACACTCAGACACACACTCAGACACACACCCCTTGATCCAGTCAATTTGATACACTGTAAATGTTTTGGAAAAATATAAAAACAATAGAAAAGGAAATAAAAAAATCACCTGTTATCCACCACCCAGCAATAACCACTGTTAACATTAAGGCCTGCAGATTTCTGGTATTTTTTTTCCTGTGTATTTGTACTCTCTCTCTCTCTCTCTCTCTCTCTCTCTCTATTTTTAGACTGAGTCTTGCTCTGTTGCCCAGGTTAGAGTGCAGTGGTATGATCTCGGCTCACTTTGCCTCCCGGGTTCACGCCATTCTCCTGCCTCAGCCTCCCGGGTAGCTGAGACTACGGGTGCCCACCATCACACCTGGCTAATTTTTTGTATTTTTAGTAGAGACGGGGTTTCACCATGTTAGTCAGGATGGTCTCAATCTCCTGACCTCGTGATCTGCCCGCCTCGGCCTCCCAAAGTGCTAGGATTACAGGCATGAGCCACTGCGCCCGGCC
>NW_012115121.1:5722514-5722843 GCF_000951035.1 Colobus angolensis palliatus
CCCAAGCAGCCACCTCACCCACGCAGCCCCAGGCCACTATAAGTTTTGAATTGATTGATGGATCACAGTGGCTCTGAGGGGTCAGATCTTAGAAGCAAGTGTTAGCAAATTCCCTGGTGGAAGCAAGGAGACTGTTGTCCTTTGACTGGTAGGATCCTAGAAATTTGAGTACATTCTACAAGAAACTTCTGCAGCGCTGGCTACTTTCTGGAGGTTCATCAGAAAGGTGCTTGAAGGCCAGGCACGGTGGCTCAAGCCTGTAATCCCAGCACTTTGGGAGGCCGAGGCGGGCGGATCACGAGGTCAGGAGATCGAGACCATCCTGGCTA
>NW_012115121.1:5723593-5743357 GCF_000951035.1 Colobus angolensis palliatus
ACTAATTGGATGTGGGGCCCTGGGAAGAAGGTGAGGGGCAGCCATCCAGGGTGGTGAATTGACTGGGAGTCTCCCAATGTCTAGTCGGGGAAGGACTGTGGGAGAGGTGTAAGAACCTAACATGACCAATCCCGACCTGTGGAGAACTTAAAAGCACTTTTATGACTTGCAGACATTTGCGAAAACTAAGGACTTTATTGCCAAACCCTTCACTCTTTTCCCCTGGAAGCTTTGGGAGCAGAGCTGCCTCTAACATTTACAGGGCCTAGAGGAAGACTCCAGAGGGAGGTCTCTGTCCCATGGCCCAGCCCCTTCTCTTCCCGCTTAAATTCATCCTGTGCCTCCTGGGGGCCTCACGTTCATGGAAGTGGACTCCCAGCCTACGTGTCCAAGTTTCTTCTTAGCCCCAGACCCAAAGAGCGATGCCGTGGCTGCCTCTTGGAGACTGAGCTGTGTATTCTGGTGGTGTGGTCCATTTGTAGGAGAACGGACAGATAGGAGGACAACTGGGGCCCTGAGGCAGATAATTCCAACACTCTGGGCACCTGGAATGTGGTTTGGGAAGAGCGGGATGGTAGGCTCTGAGTGGAGGCCTGGAGGAGGACCCTGTAAAGTGCACAGTGAGGGCGGTGGCCCCAGTCCTGGGTCTGAGGTCTATGTGGAGAAGCCAGTGTCTCAGGCACAGGAAGCAGCACTGCCTGGGGCCGCATAGGACAGGACAGGCCTCAGAGGCTAACCCCCTACCCCAGCTGGCCTGTCAAAACTTCAGGAGATGATAGACCAAGGAGCAGCAGCTGTTGGAGCCTGCCCCAGCTCACCGGGGCAGGATGCTAGGGCTTCGCCCCACAGGTCTTTGATTTTGGAGGGGGCTGCCCCTGAGAATTCGCCAGCATAGTTTTGAGTTTCTTTTAAGTCTGAACATGAAACTACTACACACACCTTACATGTGCCACCTGGAGCCCCACAAGGCCCATATTCACCTTGGAGAAGCCACATAGGGCAAGACACAGTGGCATGTGCCTGTCATCTCAGCCACTTGGGAGGCTGAGATGGGAGGATCGCTTGAGCTCAGGAATTTGAGACCAGCCTGGGCAATATAGTGAGATCCTATCTCAAAAGAAAAAAAGAAAAGAGAAGCCACATAGGTGAAAAGGCTACCTTTCTAGTCCTTTTATCTTTGAAATATAGGCAATTTCTACAGAACAAGCAAGTCTGTTAAGGTTCAGGGAAATTGAGGATCCTGAGGGTGAAAATTTTGCAGCAGGGTGTTTGAGACTTCCTGAGAGAGAGCCCTTCCTCCCCTAGGAGCAGTCGACTATCTTTAGTTCTGAAATAAGCTCCTGCGCTGATTCTATTGTCTGGGTCCAGAATTGTGTGTGAGAGGCAGCACTGACAGTTCAAACAAGGAAAGTGAAGACTCCCCTGCCGGGTCCTGAACCCCAGTGCTTCCCAAAGCTCTTGGCCAGGGTTAGAAGAGCTCTCCAGGATGACCTGGACCTCTAGGTCCTTGTTTCTCAGAGAGCGCTCCTTGCACCAACAGCATTGCATCACCCGGAAGCTTCTAGAGCTGCAGAATCTCCAAGCCCACCTCAGAGCTACAGCCTCAGAACCCACATTTTAATATGCTCCTCAGGTGATTCCTGTATACATCTGAGTCTGAGAAGTGCTGTTCTCAAGTGACTGGGCACCATTTCCAAGTTTAACTAAATCTGTCACTAAGGGTGGGCTTCAGGCCTCGGCTGTGCTTCACCATTTTCAGACAGCAGGAGTTAGTCACCTCCTTGCACCTCCATTGGCATTCACCCCTACAGCTCCCAGCTCTCTCCTCCTCCCAGGCAGGATCCCCAGGCTCTTATTCACCCAGCAGGTGTCTGGTCTCCACAGCAGCTTTGTGAGTATTTCAAGGTTGGGGCGGCTTCTGCTTCTTTTGCATCTTCCTGCTGAGCAGTGGTTTCCATGTGTCCTCTCTGCACCAGCAGCATCAGTATCACCTGGGAATTTGTTAGAAATGCAAATCCTCAGGCCCCACCCTGGTACTAGGGAATCAAACTCTGGGGATAGGGTTCAGCCATCTGTGTTTAACAAGGCCTCCAGAGGTTTCTGATGCAGACTCCAGTGCGGGAAACCCCAGAGCCTTGCTACAGTGCCAAGCACAGGACCGGCACAGCGTCACCCAGCAGCATGTTAGAAACACAGACCTCCAGTCACGACCTGCAGATTCAAGTGCACATTCAAGTTCCAGGAGCCTTGCTGCAGGCAGAGAAGGGTGGGGCATTTCTACGGAAGCACAGGCAAGGCACGTGGACCAGCCGCAGCTTTCCTGAAGAACATGGGTGGGACTCAAAGGATGGAACAAATGATGGACATATGTGGTTATTAGTTCAGGATGAGCTGAGTCCTAGGGGAGGAGTTCCCTAGCCGGGAGGAAGTCACCTTTCTTGGGTGAAAATGAAGCACAGAATGCTTAGATCAGTAGGCAAGGTCAGGCTTTGCCTGGGGAAGCTCAGGTTCTGGCCGGGATTACGCTCCCCTCAGAGTGGGAAGCTGTACAGCCCCAGATTTCCCTCCAAAGACAGACCGCTTTTGGTCTTAACCCCAGATGGGGAGGGGGAAAAACAAAGGCAGTGCCTGGCTGTTCTCCGAAGAACGCTTTCTGGGGGATTGAACTCAATTATGCTTGTGCTGGTCATTTTTAAATTTTTTTCTCTTCTCTTTTAGTAAAAATTCCTTTTGCGTAACTCACACAAGTTTGAAATAACAGAAGGAAAACATGAGGCCTGGGAAAGATACAGGTGGATATTATTCACTTTGGTCCTACAAATAGTTATGCTTTGAACATTTTAAGTCTCCTCAGTTGACTTTTTGAGAAATTATTATAGACAGGTAAAGAAAAGTTTATTTTATTTTATTTTTTTTTGAGACGGAGTTTCGCTCTTATTGCCAGGCTAGAGTGCAATGGCATGATCTTGGCTCATCGCAGCCTCTGCCTCCCGGTTTCAAGCGATTCTCCTGCCTCAGCCTCCTGAATAGCTGGGATTACATGCGCATGCGTGTGCCACCACTCCCAGCTAATTTCTTGTATCTTTAGCAGGGACGGGGGTTTCACTATGTTGGCCAGGCTGGTCTTGAACTCCTGACCTCAAGTGATCTGCCTGCCTCGGCCTCCCAAAGTGCAGGAATTACAGGCGTGAGCAACTGTGCCTGGCCGAGAATTGTATTTGTCATTCTGTTTTAGTAGTTTTGTGGGTGATGAGGTTTCAAGGAGTTGATTGGTATCTTTTCATCTTGAATACGAAGCTGATCCTCTGATCACTGCAGGAGGTTAACATTGTATTGTAAATTTTTAAAAACCTCATATTTTCCTGATGCCTTGACATCCTACAAACAAGCAGTGGGCACCCTGTCCAGGTAACCAAGTGCCAGTGTAATAAGGCCGGTCCCTGCCACAAGTTCCACTTCTTGTCTTCTCCTGACTGTGACTTAGTGACATTCAAGCACACCAGTGAGATTCCCCTGCACCTTGTGCTTGTGTCCTCTACCCTGGCTCCCGGTAAAGGCACTTGCCCAGCGATTGTCTCTCTTTCTCTCTCATACATGCTGAGTTGCACCCAGTCCCTGGGCACTCCTCCAGTCCGGCCCCCTGATTGGCATGGCATGCCTCCCTCTCTAGGACCCGTGAGTACAGTAACTTCAAGTGCCCCTTCCCTAGAGTTTCCCTAGCCAGGCTGGAGTGATCCTTGAAGACCCCACCAGAGGCACTCCCCCATTTACAACACAGACATTTGCTAAGATATTGGCCTGTGATTTCAGCCACGGTCACTTCTGATTGATTACCCCCTGCCTTTAGCAAATTAGTTGCAGAAGAAAACTTCAGCCAAGGATAACCAAGAGCATCACAGCACTGGTGCGTCAAAACGTGTAGAAAATGAGTTGGAAGATTATGACAAATCAAAGTCACCTTTCAGATCCAAGGTGTTGAATCTGAAGAGACTGTGTCACTAGGGCTCACAGGACCTGAGGCTATTTTAGGGCCTGATTTGGGGTGTATAAAGCAGGTACAGGTGACCCTTGAACACCACGGGTTGGAACTGAGTCCACAAGACACAGATCTTCTTCCGCCTCTGCCACCCACGAGACAGCAAGACCAACCCCTCCCCTTCCTCCTCAGCCTTCCTCAATGTGAGGATGATAAGGATGAAGACCTTTATGATGAACCACCTCCAGTCAGTGAATAGTAAAAATACTTTTCCTTCCTCATTGTTTCAATAACATTTTCTCTAACTTACTCGATTGTGAGAATACAGTATATGTGACATATGAAATATGTGTTAACCGACTGTTTACGTTATTGGTAAGGCTTCCAGCCACCAGCAGGCAATTAGTCTATTAGCAATTAAGTTTTAGGGGAGTTAAACGTTCTATGCAGGCCAGGTGCGGTGGCTCATGCTGGTAATCCTAGCACTTTGGGTGGCTGAGGCGAGCGGATCACTTGAGGCCTAGTTTGATACCAGCCTGGCCAACATGGTGAAACCCTGTCTCTACTAAAAACACAAAAATTAGCCAGGCATGGTGGCAGGTGCCTGTAGTCCCAGCTACTCAGGAGGCTGAGGCAGGCGAATCGCCTGAACCTGGGAGGCGGAGGTTGCACCACTGTACTCCAGCCTGGGCAACAGAGCAAGACTCCTCTCAAAAAAAACAAAAAAACTTCTATGCATATTTTTGACTGTGCAGCAGGTCAGTGCCTCTAATCCCTGTGTTGTTCAAGGGTCAACAATTCTTTAGAGCTTGTTAATTTTCATTTTAATCAAGAAAATCTATTTCTAAATCCAGGACTGATAAAAGCTCCTAGACTGTTCCTCCTGCTGCAATAGCGCCTTTGCTGTTTACCAGTGCTAAGCCCACATAGATACTTGTGGAGAAAATGCAAAAGCAGCAGAGATGAACTAGTAGGTGACAGGGAAGTGAGGACAAGGGCAGGAACAGGGGGAGGTGCATGAACCATCAGCCATCACTTGAGAAGGGAGAACTGAAAGTGCCACTTGGCTCAGATTAACCCCCAAAATGGTTCCCAGCACAGGGTGAGCACCAGGAAATACAACTGCAGACATGGGAGGTGGTGCTCATCTTCGCTCCTGTTTAATTTCAGTCAGATATTAAACATTTATAAATTTTTTATACAACAAAACAAGAACATGCAAAGTTACAAATATAGAAAATATAAATTACATGCATATTTCAAAGACCTGTTAATGGTGTCCACTTTGGATTCTTATACAAAATGGTTCAGTGCACATTGTAAGCTTAAGGACCACGCAAAAGGGTTTCCCACATATTAAGTATTCAGTACCTTACAAAAGTTAATGCATTAGACACTTCAGATGTTCAGATGTTAACTGCTCTAAACAAAACTCCTAAATCTGTCCTATGCAATATATATTTTATATACATACATATTTTTACATAGAATACTCACAAAGTGCAAGCCAATAATAACATTGCAGAAAAGTAATACATATCTGCTAGGTGACAATATCAAACAATTCAGGGAATAATTTTACTTTAATTAATGTTAACAGAATTTCTTTTACCACTTCAAATCAATCATATTTCTGTCATCTCCAACATAAGATATTTTTTAGATTGTCTCCCTATTCTTTGATTCAAAAGCCAATTACAGAAGCTATGAACTTGACCTAATTCTGGTTTTTGACAATTACAAGACAGAAATAAAGAAATGCAAGCAGTTCTTTTCTTTGCACACTGACCATCTTCTTAATTACATCATCCTCTATGATGATGGTGCTTTCACAACTGCAGCTCTCCGGTATGTCAAAATCATTCTGGTTTCTAGGTAAATGGACAAAGGAGATTTGCCTTCAGTGTCTACAAGGCAATTTACTTTTCTGCTGCCTTAATTACCTATAGTTTAAAGAAAGGAATGCCACGCATAGGTCCTTTAAACAAAACTGGGAGGTTGCCTCCAACGGCACCATTCCCAAACATTGGATTTTAAGTTCCAGAAGCCTTTCAAATATGTTACAGTTATATTCACTGTGAATATGTCCTCTAGCCAGAGGTTTAGTGTTGTACCGATATTTACTCTTGATGAACAGCTGCTGTGTAGCCCTTACTGTGAAAAGTAAAACATTGCCCCAGTTCTCCGTAGATACAGAGCTCATGCTCCAGTGGGCCAAGCCGGTGTCCCGAGAGCTAACAATTTCTAGGATTTTTTTTGAATGAGTATCATGCAGCCTCCTAACAAACTTGGCAGAAATGTTGCTGGGCTTTCTTAAAATGAAAAATATCTCTAAATAGCTATGAAATCTCTGCTAAGACAGGGCATTAGTATACTGAGCTCTAGCCACTGAAGGAGCCAGAGGTATCCAGGCAAAGGTATTTGAGACTGTTCTGAGATTTGTTTTAGCCTCAACCTGCTGCACTAAGTCCAAAAATAAGTCCAGATTAACCAATGGTTATTTGCTGTTATACTTTTACTGGCCTGGCATTAGCAACGGCCCATGATGAACTCAGTCAAAGAGGGCTTGACTAGCATCTCAGGTCTACTCTATATTTCCCAATGCCCATCAGTGCCAAGGGTATTGATTAGCCTATCAGGGACAAAGAGAGAAGCAAGAATGAGACACCACCACTAAAAGGGCTGCAGATGGATACCCCCTCCCTCAACCTGGAAAAAGATTAGAAAGATGGTGAAAACAGAAAGACCTTCCTCATCCCACTATCAGGAAGATGAGGAAAGAAATCAGGAGGATCACAGGCGGGGAGGAGAAGAGGACCATGCTCGATCCTCTCTGATAATAGGCCTGTGATTCCTTCTCATACTGGGTGATACACATCTGCTCAACCACGCGCTCCATCATCTTAACGTCGGTCTCGGTGAAGTTCTCCCCTTTGGTGGTGGTGGTGACCGTGTGCTGCTTGATCGTGATATTGACGCAGTCGTGCACAAAGTTGTTCTGGTTGCTGTATTGATCCACGGGCCTGTAGTACACTTGGTTGGGGTAACGGTACATGTTTTCACGATAGTAACGGTCCTCATAGTCATTGCCAAAATGTATGAGGGGCCTGCTCATGGCACTTCCCAGCATGTAGCCGCCAAGGCCCCCCACCACTGCCCCAGCTGCTGCAGCACCAGCCATGTGCTTCATGCTGGTTTTTGGCTTACTGGGCTTGTTCCACTGACTGTGGGTGCCACCTCCTTGACCCCAGCCACCACCATGAGGCTGTCCCCAGCCGCCACCATGAGGCTGTCCCCAGCCACCACCATGAGGTTGCCCCCAGCCACCACCATGAGGCTGCCCCCAGCCACCACCACCCTGGGGTGGGTAGCGGTTGCCTCCAGGGCTGCCCTGCCCCGGGTATCGGCTGCCTCCAGTGTTCCATCCTCCGGGCTTCGGGCGCTTCTTGCAGAGGCCCAGGTCACTCCATGTGGCCACAAAGAGAACCAGCATCCAGCAGCCAAGGTTCGCCATGATGACTGTTCTGTAAAATGAAGAGGAGAATATCAGAGTCCCATATTTATGTTGAAACTACTAAATGTTTGGTGCATAATGAATGAGTGCATAGCAATGGCATCAGCTCCTCAAGTGAAACGCTGTTCCCGCCCTGTACTTCTCTGAAGCACTTAGGACAAAAGCAAAGGTAAGAAAAGCGTGAATACAACTCTTTCTCCTGCTCCAAGGACAAATCTGACCCTAAGTTATGGACTTGATGAATGAGTTTTAGTTCATTATTTAATATTTTATGAGCGATTTATTTTCTTCTAATTTTTGTACCAAAACAACAAACAAATCAAACATCCAGAGTGACAGTTTATGACCCTTTGGAGAATGTACATTCCTCAAATTAAAAATCTCTTTTCAAATTAAAGATCTCATTTACCCTGGGTACTTAGCTCCCAGAGCAGAGACCTATGACAATAGTAAAATGATTGCTAAATAGTACCTGCTGTACCCTAGGTCAAATCATAGGCTCCAAATCATCACTGTGTGCCATAAAACCTAAAATGGCATATACTGTAACATTGAAGTTAGTCTTGTCCTCAGTGCTGAGATGATCTGCAATTTTTTTCCCTCTCTCTTTCCCCTTTTTTATTTTTATTTTTTTAAAAAACAATACCTAGCTTGTTGAGATATAATTCACATAGCATATAATCCACCATATACCATGTACAGTTCAATGGTTTTTAGGACATTTAATGAAATGTGCAACCATAACTGTTGTCAATTTTAGAACATTTTTGTGAACTCAGAAACCCCTTACCTTTAACTATCACCCAATTAGCTGCAAATTCTTTTAAAAATTAGAAAATTATTTTTCATCTCCTTCAGAGCTAATGACTGAATTGGATAATATTTGTAAAAAGAATTATCAAATAAATAAATTAACATCCTGTTTATGTTTCTACTAACATTATTGAAATGGGAAGTTTTGCCTTGGTGGTCATAAGCAAATCAAAATATATTTGAAAGTTACAAGCAGAGTTGGTCATGCCAGTTAGGGTTTTTGGAGGCTCTTTTAGGTGGGGGTCTGTGGGGCAGGTTCTTTGCAGGCCTGCTTCCTTGATGTAGTTCCCATGATCTCATGAGGCCCAGCTCTTGGCCTCCCTGCTACTCACACACCCCAGGAAATCAAACTAGGGCACCATCCCCTCAGTCAGTAACGTTCAATCTACAGGGCTTTTATGTCAGCACCTTCTCCATTCACTCCAATGGGTGACAAATCTAGCCAAAGCTCTAGAGTGACTGAATTTTCTCTCTCACAGCATACACTGGATCTATCAGCAAATCTCAGCAGCTCTACTTTGAAAATCAATCCTAAGCACCTCAGCTTCTCACATTTTCCAACATGACCATCTTATTCGGTGCCTCCATCATTTCTCACCTGATTCCTTCAACAGCCTCCCAACCAGCCTACCTGCTCCTCCCCTGGCTGCCTTTGAGTGCTCTCCTCTTAATATGCGGGTCACATCGTGCCACTTCCCTTGTCCCTCAGTGAGGCTCCTTTGTACTCTGGATAAAACACAAGGTCGTGGCCATGCTGGCTGGGCCCCACGTGACCTGGTCCAGGCCTCCCACTGCCCCTCAAACCTGACAAGGATGTCCTGTCTCAGGGCTGTTGCCCTTGCTGTTCTCTGGGCCTAGAAGGCTTTTTTTCCAGCTACTCATGTGGCTCAAGTTTGCTCAGTGGGGCTCTTCCCATCACTCTACCTAAAATAGCACCCCCAGCCCACCCCCTTTCCCGGCTTCGTTATTCTCTGGAGCAGTTACAGCTACTTGAGATATTATGTTATTTATTGTGTGCTTATTGTTCATATTCTCCATGGGAGTGCAGGCTCCTTGAGGGCAGAGTTTGGTTTTGTTCACAGCAATGTTCCTAGACACAGCACTTGACCCATAGACTTGCAAAATAAATGCTGGACAAATGAATGAGTGGGAAAACACATGTTATAAAGCATAAGGAATAATCAAACTAAATATTAAATATTTATAATGGACACACAAAGAGAACCATATTTATAAATGTACAAAATAGTATTTTTGACAATGGCCAGCTAATATTTTTAATTCAGTTAAACAAGTATTCATTTTATGTGCCAGCTACTGCAGTAGACTCTGGCTGGCTGGAGATATTACCTGAAATGGGCAAGATGGGAGAAAGAGGAGACTGCAGGGAATGACACTGAGTCGGGCTTTGAACGTGCCTCATTTAAAGCTGTAAGAGTTAAGGATCTATGAGCTCTTAGATACACCTGAACAGGCGAGGACATGGCATAGTGAGAAAAGCTCAGAGGAGAAGAACCAGGCACAGAAGGTGGGTGGGGCCAGACAACTCTGGAGTGGAGATGGGTGGTGAGAAAGGACACTGGCATGTCTGGAGGCCTATTCATCTAAGATACTCTCTGTCACGAGTCAGGTAGTGGCCTAGTCCTCTGGCATATTTCAAGATATCCTATTAAGTATATGGTAATGGTCAATACCTGTTTATTACTAAGAAGAACACTAAGAATACACTCAGAAACACAACAGGGACATCCATTGTCATGGGACTCAAGGTGCTGTCCAAGGCCATATGCAAAGAAGTAACAGGTGTAAGAATGGCAAGAAAAGTGCTCACAATTAGTGTGATCATGCCCATAGAAAATCCAACAGAGTAACAGCGGTAACATGAGAACCAACGCTAGAGTGCAAGGTTATGGGACTGAAGGTCAGCCTACAAAAATCAACAGCATTCCTCTATACTACTAATAACTGACCAGAAGAAAATATAGATATTCAAAGTAACAACCAAACTGTAAAGTGTCTAGGAACTGACTTAACTAAGAAAAGACTTCCGATGAGCGAAAAATTTTAACTCTAATACAGAGAACATAGAAGATGATCTGAAAAAATGGAGAGGCATTCCATGGTCTTGATTGTAATAACTCAGTATTATAAAGATGTTCATTATCCTCAAATGTACTGGTAGTTTCATTTTTTTTTTTTTTTTTGAGATGGAGTTTTGCTCTTGTTGCCCAGGTGGGAGTGCAATGGCACGATCTCAGCTCACTGCAACCTCCGCCTCCTGGGTTCAAGTGATTCTCCTGCCTCAGCCTCCCTAGTAGCTGGGATTACAGGCATGTGCTACCACACCCGGCTCATTTTCTATTTTTAGTAGAGACAGGGTTTCTCCATGTTGGTCAGGCTGGTCTTGAACTCCCAACCTCAGGTGATCCGCCCGCCTCGGCCTCCCAAAGTGCTGGGATTACAGGCGTGAGCCACCATGACCAGCCTGTACTGGTAGTTTCCATAAAATGCCAGTTAAAATTCCAGGTGGATTTTTTGAGAAGTTCAGTAAACTTATATGGGGAAGAAAATGTCCATGAATAACAAGGTCAACTTAAAACAAAAAAGGTGTAAAGAGGAGGGAATCTGCCAAAGCAGACACGAAATCACTACAAAACCACAGTGATGAAGACTGGACGGTAAAACTCAGGAATAGATGGAGAGACCAAAGGAAACAGAAAAGCAAGTTGAGAGAGAAACCCACATAGATACACTTTAGCAGGGACTTGATGTGTGCTGACGTGGGCACCACAAATCAATAAAGAAGTAAGGTCTAGATCCCTAACTACATACAAAAGTAAACTCTACATGGATCCAAGACTTACATGTGAAAGGTACAAGTATGGCGCTAGAAGAGGAAAATATTGGCAAATATCTTTGCGACCTGAAGGACGAATGGGGGAAGAACTTTTTAAACAAAAAGCACAAACCATAAGGCAAATAATTGATGAATTTGATTACATCCTCAAAAACCTAAAGACGGAAATACCATTCGACCCAGCAATCCCATTACTAGGTATATACCCAAAGGAATATAAATCATTCTATTACAAAGACACATACACGTATATGTTCATTGCAACACTATCCACAATAGCAAAGACATAGAATCAACCTAAATGCCCATCAATGATAGACTGGATAATGAAAATGTGGTACATATATGCCATCGAATACTATGCAGCCCCAGAAGAGAATGAGATCATGTTCTTTGCAGGGATGTGGATGGAACTGGAAGCCGTTATCCTTAGCAAACTGACACAGGAACAGAAAACCAAATTCTACATGTTCTCATTTATAAGTGGGAGCTAAATGATGAGAACACATGGACACATGGAGAGGAACAACACACACCAAGGCCTATCGGAGGGTTGGGGGAGGGAGAGGATCAGGAAAAATAACTAATGGGTACTAGGCTTAGTACCTGAGTGATGAAATTATCTGTATGACAAACCCCCATGACACAAGTTTACCTATGTAACAAACCTGCACTTGTGCCTTTGAACTTAAAAATGAAAAAGAATTAAAATTTAAAGATTCTTATTCAACACGATAAAGCTGACTCTGGACAAAGCTAATAGAAAGAATACACAATGATAAAAGGGACTTAAAATCAACAGAGGATTCATTTCTAGAACTTGCAAGGAATTCTAACAGAGCAGTAAGAGACAGTAATTCCAACAGAAAAAATGGCCAAAAGATATAACTGATAATTTACCTAAGAGAGAAACCTAAAAGGATAGGAAAAGATAATCAAAATCATTAAGAATATAATAAAAATGAAACAAAAATGATACAACATTCATGCTTATCAGGATAGCACAAAAAAAATTTTTTTAAGGAAGTTGAAAAATGTGAGGATTTGGAACCTACATGGCTATCAGAGGAACGTGGATAATACAACTGAATAGAAGAAGTGAAATAAAGTAAATGATTATTCAACTCAAAAAGAAGAAAACAGAAAACTTCAAAATAAACTGTCATAGTTATAAATTAATAATAGAGATGAAAATCGAATTTAATAAATAAAACCCAGAAAAATGTGGAATTTCTAAATAAAATTAAGAGTTATTTGAAAATGCAACACACACACACACACCACTAGAAAACATCTCTATAAGGGGAAATAGCCTTAGAGAATGCTTTAAAAGGATAATAAATTACTATATACAACTTTCCTTAATGAATAAAAATATTTCCGAAATGGATTGTCTTTCTGTTAAGATATAAATTATAAAAATCAACTTTAGAATTAATTCATTTAACAAATATTTATGGAATAACTAGTATGTGCCAGTTTCTTTTTGTTGTTATTGTTTCTTTTCTGGTAGAAATGGGGTCTTGCTATGTTGCCTAGGCTTGTCTCAAACTTCTGGGCTCAAGAGATCTTCCCGCCTTGGCCTCCCGAAGTGCTGAGATTACAGGTGTGAGTCACAATGCCCAATCAGTATGTGTCAGCTTAAAAAAAAAAAGAAGACTAGAACTGACCAATAACCATAGAAGAAATGGAGAAAAAAAGCTGTCAAAAATTATACACTGTAATATAACACTTACAGTACCATAACCTTTTTTTTTTTTTTTTTTAGACAGGGGCTCACCCAGGCCAAAGTATGATGGCATGATCTCAGCTCTCTGCAACCTCCACCCAATGGGCTCAAGTGAACCTCCTGAGTAGCTGGGACCACAGGTATGTGCCACTAAGCTCGGTTATTTTTTTGTATTTTTAGTAGTGATGGGGTCTCGCCATGTTGCCCAGACTGGTCTCGAACTCCTGGGTTCAACCAGTCTGCATGCCTCAGCCTCCCAAAGTGCTGGGATTATAAGTGTGAGCCACAGCTATATATAGGTGACCCACAACACATTATTGTGCCACCATGCCTGGCACAATAATTTACTGATTAGCTTAACACATACTTTAAGTGTCAGAATTCTAAGGGTCAAGAATTGTGCTAGGGGCTGAGGACAGAGTTTGGAATAAGATACTTAGCTTGGTGGGCTTAAGAACCAAAAAGGAGATCAAATCTGTGGAGCCCCATGAGACAGCGGCAGGTGGACTGCTGAGACTAGGGAGGTGGTGAGGGTCAGATCATGAGGGCCTCACGGGCCACAGAGAGAAATGTCTATCTTCTTCTGAAAGCAGTGGGGAGCCATTAAAGGGTCTTAGTAGGACAGTAACATCATAAAATTGTTTTTTTTAAAGCTCACCTTAGGCCTATAATCCCAGCACTTTGGGAAGCTCAGACAGGAGGATTGCTTGAGCCTAGGAGTTGGAGACCAGCCTGGGCAACAAGGCGAAAACCCATGTCTACAAAGCATTTTTTCTTAAATAGAAGAAAATTTAGTGGGACAAGAAAGGGAATGGAGAGGCCAGTTAAGAAACTACTGCAGGAGGATGGTGGCGTGGCCTGGGATGGAGTCCATGCAGCTGGCAGGCTGTGAATAAATGAGACATATTTTACAGAAAGAGCCAGTAAGACTTGCTGGTTGAGTGGATGGAGGAGTGAGAGTTGCCCGGGTCTGGGGCCTCCATAACCAGGGAGATGGCGGTGATGCCATCTACTGAAATAGGACAAACTGGTGGAGGGTCATGCTTGGGAAAGAAAACCAAGAGTTTCAGTATGGACATGTAAACTTTGCCACATATATGAGACATCCAAGTGGGAGTATCAATTCAGGCAATTGTTATAGGAATCTGTAACTCAGTAGAGATAAACATTTGGGCATCTTCACCTGAGATGCAGTATTTAGAGCCCATGGGATAAAGGGCCAAGATTCAAATGCTAGTATGCAGGTGGGCACACTTAGCCACCCTGCCATGGTACCCTCCTCTCACACAGGTGCCAAAATCCAAAAAAATAGCACCCAACTTATTTTAACAGTTTAGTAAAAGAAGAATACATTATGACCAATATGGATTATTTTAGGAATACAAGACTGGTTGAAAATCAGGAACTCTATTAATAGGTTAGGAAGAAAAAAGGATTTTCTTCAGATGTTGAAAAGTTTTCAATGAAAATCAGTATCATTCCTAAATTTTTGAAAATTTAAGCTATTTTTAAAATGTTTCTATAGAACTGGAAGGATAGTCTCTTTCCATCATAAAGAAATGCTGTCACAAACACAAAGCCCAAAATATCATAATTTTAAGAGGAAAGCCATTCCCATTAATGTGGTGAACAATAATCTATTGTTTTTATGCTATTAGGTTGTTCTATAAATTCATCTAGGTATAATTTTTTTACTTTGAAAATTCAGGAAAATCTCAAAAAATGTCTTAGAATAAATATGTGAGCTTAACAGGGTGGCAGTTTTTCAAATCAACAAATCAAAACTCAGTGAGTCCCTAAATCAGTTGTAGTTAAACATTTCATGGAGAAAAATATTCATCCACAATGGCAGTAAAAATTGAAAATATCTAGGATTTAACCTGAAAATAAATAGCAGGAAAGCTACAAAATTTTACTGAGACATAAAAGAAGACTGGAAAAAGAGAAAGACATACAACTTTTTTTGTTCTGGAAACCAGTATTGAAAGATACCAAGTCACTAGCAAATAATCCATAAAGTAAACACAATTTCAGTCAGCATTCAAAGGTAATTTTATAACCCCTTGTTTGCTTTGGATCTCTTAGATTTTTAGACACGTGACTTAGAAAGAAAATAAATAAGGAAGCATCAGACTTACACTTCACTTAAACCAAATGCATCTAAACAGACAAATACAGGACATTCCATCCAACAGCTGCAGAACACACATTCTTCTCAACAGCACATGGAGCATTCTCCAGGATAGATCATATGTTAGGCCATAAAACAAGTCTTAACAAACTTAATTAGACTGAAATCGTGTCAAGTTTCTTTTCTAAGCATGATGGTATAAAACTAGAAATTAATAACAGGAGAAACCAGCATTATCCTGATGTCAAAGTCCCACAAAAATATACACGAAAATGATAGTATAGGCCTATATCCCTGATGAACATAGGTGCAAAAATTCTTAACAAAATTCTAGCAAAGCAAATTCAACAGCTCATTAAAAAGATCATTTACTATAATAAAGTGGGACTCATCCCAGGGATGCAAGGATGGTTCAACATACACAAATCAATAAGTGTGATACATCACAGTAACAGAATGAGATACACTATCATTTCAATAGATGCAGAAAAAGCGTGTGACAGAATTCAACATTCTTTCATGATAAAAACTCTCAATGAATTAGGTATAGAAGGATTGTTCCTCAACACAATAAAGGCCACATATGACAAGGTCACAGCTAACATCATACTTAATGGTGAAAAATTGAGAGCTTTTCCTCTTAGATCTGAAATGAGGCAAGGATGCCACTTTCACTGAATTTTAGGATTGTTTTTTCTATTTCTGTGAAGAATGTCATTGGTATTCTGATAGGGATTCTATTGAATCTGTAGACCACTTTGGGTAGTATGGACATTTTAACAATATTAATTATTCCCCCATGAGCACATTCTATCTTTCTATTTGTGTCTCCTTCAATTTCTTTCATCGGTGTTTTATAGTTTTCAGTGTGGAGATCTTTCACTTTCTTGGCTAAATTTATTCTGAAATATTTTATTTTGTAGCTGTTGTAAATGGAACTTTATTTTTATTTCTTTCCAGATAGTCCACTATTGGCATATAGAAACATTACTGAATTTTGTATGTTAGTTTGGTATCCTGCAACTTTACTAAATTTATTAGTTTTAATGGTTTTTCTGGTGGAGTCTTTATGGTTTTATAAGTATAAAATCATGTCATCTCCAAATAGGAGCAATTTAACTTTTTCCTTTCAAATTTGGATGTTCTTTATTTCCTTCTCTTGTCTAACAGTCCTGGCTAGAACTTCCAGTACTATATGTTGAATAGAACTGGTGCGTGTGAGCATTCTTGTCTTGTTTCGGATCTTAGAGGAAAAGCCCTCTTTCTAATTTTGTACACAGTAATATAATCTTATCTGTCAAATTAAAAAATAAATAAATTTGAAAAAGAATTCAAAAGGGATTTTAAAAGACATTATGAAATTATACTCAAAACTTAAAAGACTGAAGAAAACTTTTAATGAGAAGATAATCCAGGGTGCACTTGACCTGCCAGGTGTCAGAATGCAAAGCTACAATAAGATCACATTGATGCATGAGCAGAATGGCAAAACAATGGAACTAGAGAGAGGGTACAAAAAAATCCATAAATTACCCCATTCATCTTATTCCCATTTATAGATGGGGAGTGAGAGTCAGAGCTGGTAAGAACTTATCCCAAGGTTGTAACAGCCCAAGGTGTTGCAGCTGAGATCCAAATATAGCCACCAAAGCCTTCCAGCCCATATAACACATTACAACTTGAAGCTTAATTAGTTACATTGGGAAGGGGCAAATGTCCAACAGTCCCCCACCTTCACCCCATAGTGTCCCTTGTCTTTTCTGAGCTAAGTAAATTCCCTCGTTATATTTTAATTTTTTTGAGGTCCATAAAGAACTTGATGTAAGCTGAAAAAACATTTTGCACAAAAATTGGGGGTAGCGGTTTCTCACTGGCACCCATAGGCCACAAACTGAATACAGCAAAGGGTCCCCAACCTGGTCCATCATCAAAATTACCTGAGGAGCTTTTAAAAAACAACATTGCTGGAACCCATCCCAAGCCAGTCAGAGAGTGCCTAGCGATGGGAGACAGGCTTTGGGAATCTATAAAAGCTTCTCAGGGAATTGGCACCCGCGATCAGGCTTCAGTGCTAGGTCTCAGGGGTCTAATCTTCAACATTTATAATGCTTTTCATTGAAGGGTTACTTCCCTTAAAGTGATCACACAATACTTTAACAGTTTAAGTAGAATGCAGTTGGAGAAAAAGGACTGGTTAGCACATTGAGAAAAAAAATTCTCCCAGCCGTGAGAATTGCTGCACACACAATTCACTTATTTTATAATGCTGTAGCCATCACTGGGTTAGATATAGACATGTTTTGAATGTTTAATATGCAGCAGTTCACAGCAGATATAGTTACCTTGGAAGAAGAAATAAGATCTGAAAAGGGAGAATGGACAAAGTAAGTTAAAACTGAAGTTTAGAGAATCTTTTACCTTGGTTTGGCCAGTTGGTTGAGAGCCATGTTCAGGGTCAATGTGGTGCAGAAACTTCTGTTATGTCATTATTGTTATTTCATGATATTATTTTTAAAATGGCTGCTCCCTTACATAATTCAGAATAATTCTAAAAATCTGTGGCCATTTCTCTGCAAAATTAAACTGATTTTACAAGAAATGATGATGCAGTGAGGTGTGAGTTACACAGATGGACCCAAGTGGCCTCTGGATCAAGAGCCTGTGATCACAGCCTTTCCTGACCCTCATTTTCTGTGACAGTTGGTGACTTTCAACCTGTCTTTCCTAAGACCACAGAGGTTCTGCAGGATATGTACAATCTGTTGTGGCTCAGCTAAACTAGATTTGTGTCTCCAGGAAGACAGAAAGCTTAGACATGGCTGAAATTGTTCAGTTTTGAAAAATATTCAGGAGTCCTTAAAAACAACGACAGCAAAAAACTAGAATTGATAAATGAATCTAAGAACTGATTCTTAAAAAAAACCCAATATACAAATTACTAAATCATTAATCAACTAAAAAAATGGAACAATATTTGAAAAAGGAAACAAGGTTGGCTAAAAATCTTTTATTCTAAGTAGCAAATATAACAATCTCTCTCTTACACACAGAAAACTGTGGGTCCATTTCATTTAAAAAATTAAAACCTGTTGAACTATTTTTTAAATGTCCTTATTTAGTGACAGCAATATATTCACCAAAAGAAAATTAAGATCACCTATAATTTCAATGAAAACGTCCATTTTCTGTGCTTTTTCTTTCAGATTTTTCACATATGCGTTCATGTTAGAGTAAGCAGGTGCAGTTTAGTAACCCACTTTTTTGCTTATCAGTTTTTCCCCACATATCACAGGCTCCAAAATCATGATTTTTGATGGTTACATAATATTTATTTCAGTTTATCTGTCATAATTTTCTTAGCTACTGCCCTGGTGTTATACATTTAGACTGTTTTCCAGCTGTTCTAATTTTAGATCATTCTGCTGGGAATATGTGCCTGGTTTTTTTTGTTTGTTTCTTCCATTGCAGGTAAATTCTCAGGAGTGGGGTTTCTAGGTCACAGCTTCCAACTTCTTAATGCATCACCAGACTGCTTTACAAAAGGTTTGTACTGGTTCAAAATGCCCCAAATAACACATACATACAGACGCAGAAAGTAGCTATCATTTCCTCCATTCTATGAATGGACAAAAGGAGGATCAGGAAATTAGGTAGCCCGTCCAAAGTCACAAAATTGACTGCAGAACCATCTTTGTGACCTCAAAGCCCTGCCACCTCCCCGGACACTTGAAAATGCCAAGTTTTGGGCAACCTTCCCAGCAAGGGTTGCTGTTACTATTAATTCTTTTTGTTATTTTAATAAATGTAAATTGATAACCCAAACATGCTCTAATTTGCATTTTACTGTGTAAATTACTCATCATTTTGTCATTTATCTATTATAATCTTAATATTTTCCTTTCAGTGTGGAAGATTTGTGTTAGATACAAATAACATACAAATCACATCCTACCTCTGCCTGCTTTTTCCCTTACTGGTTAGCTTTTTTCCACTGTAAGACCTTCTCAGCGCTTGTATAAGTAAAATTGCTTCTTTCCACTGGTGATTTTTTCCTCTCTTCTACAAATCTAAGAGGGTTGTTGATTTTTTTAGAGGTTTAACATATTCACCCAATTTCCTGTTCTTATGTTTTTGACAATTATGTTTGTAAAAATCCTTAATCCTTTTCTACCAGGAGTTTTTCCTAAGGAAACGGGAAACATCTCAAACATTCTGCCTATGGGGAACTACTAATTAAACCGCGATGATCTAAGAACAAGAAAATAACGCAGCCATGAAGATTCTCAGCATTATGGCAGTGAAACTGCACTGTGTTGGGTGAGAATCTGGAGGCTAGGAAACAAAAACAGGGAGCTGTGGCTTTGCGATGGCGAAGATGGATGTGACGGTGGTGGAATTACGAGGTTAAAAAAAAAATCTATTTCCTACAGCCACTACAAAGAGAAGAGCAAAAAATTCCTTAGAAAGTACAGTAAACATGGATTTCTCCCCATTGTTTAATAACGAACCGCGAAGGCGCCGGCTGCACAGGTGGGGAGGCCGGTGACCCAAGGGTCGTCATTCGAGGCTGGCTGTTCCTTGGAGCCCCCCATGACCAGTGTTCTCCCTCCAGGGGTCTGGGAGGAATACGACTGGTCAAGCTGGGGTCCGCCGTCGCACCTGGGGCCAGGCCGCAGACCTGCAGCTCCTCTCTCCCCGCCACGGGCGAACAGAGGGTGGGGCCTCCCTGGACCCCGCCCCCGCC
>NW_012115121.1:5744222-5757547 GCF_000951035.1 Colobus angolensis palliatus
GAGGTCTGCGCGGGGACCAATTGTAGCGCGGCCCGGCGCACACTCGGTGCCCGCGGCGGGCGGCCGGCAGAGGTTTAAGTTAAAGGGTGCAGCGCTGCCAAGCAGGGCCGGGAATGAGTCACCAGAAAAAAACGAGTTGAGATTCGCTTGAACACTTGCATCAGTTGATACCGCCTGCGGGTGCCATCGCTCCCTGACGTGGCTCATTGACTGTAAAAATCATCTTTAATTGGAAATTCGGCCCAAAGCTCCAGCTCCCCGTTACATAATAGAGAACTCGAGAAAATGAAAGTCTCGGGAATGAGGAAGAAATTTCTGGAACTTTTGCAACCAGAAATATCTAAAGAGGAAAACAAAAATTTTGCTTACTCTGGATTGAGATTAATATTTATGAATTTTCACATAAACTCTTTAATTTTGAGGCGTAGAAAGGACACTGACCATCACCTGTTCCTTCGTTCATTCACTTTCTACTCCTTATTCTAGGCAAGAGGTTATTTAGGTGGTGATATTAACAAATGAGAAAAAATGCACTCTGTTTAAAAACCCCTCTTTGCACATTACCTGAGATACCTTCTATGAAACAGGGTGGTGTGTTCTTGCCCAGGATTCCTGCTGACAACTTAGAGAAAGGTTTGTCTCACTTTAAAGGAGGGCGAGGGATGAAGTGATAGAAGGACAGGAGTTAGAGGGAGGGGGATTTTATAAATTATAACCCAAATTGGACACTTTTAAGAGTGAAATGGGCATAAACCAGGCCTGCCCTGGGGAAAATAGGACATCTAGTCTCCTCTTTTGGGTGAGAGGTTTAGGAAGCCTGTAAGGAAAGAGATTTAAGAATGTTGACAGCCAGGTGCAGTGGCTCAGGCCTGTAATCCCAGCACTTTGAGAGGCCAAGGCAGGAAGATTGCTTGAGCTCAGGAGTTTGAGACCAAAGTGGGCAACATAGTGAGACCCCATTTCTCCAAAAAATTTTAAAAAATTAGCTCCGAACAGTGGCACAGGCCTGTAGTCTCAGCTACTGGGGAGGCTGAGGTGGGAAGGTTGCTTGAGCCCAGGAGGTAGAGGCTGCAGTGAGCTGTAATCGTGCCACTGCACTCCAGCCTGGGCCACAGGGCTACAGACCAAGACCCTGTCTCACTCTCTCTTAAAAAAAAAAAAAAAAAAAGCTGAGGCTCCATTGCTCCATTGTAAACATATTTGCATTAAGTATTTGCATCTCAGGACCAATCACTGTCACTTAAGTTGCAGGGGAGGAGGGACAAATGGCGAGAAACAGGAGAATGCACAGAGGAGAGCTGCTGTAAACTGCCTGGGCCATGTTTATGTGAGTGTGGGTGAGCACTTGAAAGGTCTGCTGGGAAAGGGCAACGGGAGGCCTGGAAAGTGCTGCCTTTGGAGGGAGCTGACTCAGTGCAACAGGGAGGACTGGACTGTGGCCAGTTAGAATGAGCACTAGGCAGCGAGGCCATTTTACAACCTATCAGTCTTACGTAATGCTTAGGCTGACATCGCATTCAGAGCCTTACCTCCTTTCCTCAGAGATGGCTCACTGGGAGATGAACTTGGCAGGCAGCACAGCATCTCTTTGAGTCTCCTAGAGGCTCAGGGGCTGCAGGGAGGACAGAACCGGGTGGGAGGACGGAGCTGGGGTGGGGCTGGAAGTGGGTGACCAGATCAGCCTAGGCAAGGGGCTGGCTGCCCACTGGTAGAAGGAGCTCTGTGAAGCTTGATTCCAAGACGCTAAAACCCATCTTTTCCTCAAAAGAATCGTATGTTCTGGTGGACTGCTTTCCTCCCATCAGGAAAGGGCTCAAATGGCCTGGGATTTCTTGAAGGGGAAGAATTAGGGAACCAAAGGGGATTGCCTTATGACCTATTCTGGTTATTACTGATGTGCTGCAAATACCCCACAACTTAGGTAGTTTAAACCAACTATCATTTTATTATGCCAACAGATTGTTCAAGCCAGGGAGCTAGACAGGCACAGTGGGAACTTGATTCTGCCCCATTATGTTTGGGGTGTCAGCTGAGAAGAATCTAAGTCTAGGGGTGCCTTGATAGCTGGGAGTTGCAGTCATCTGAATCCTATGCACTTGCCTGAGTGGCACCTGGGTTGGGAGGACTTGAAGATCAGATGTGCTGACTGTGGTGCCTACCTGTGGCTTCTCTGTGTGGCCTGCTTTCCTCATGGCCTGGTGGTCTTGGCTTGGATGGACTTCTTACATGGTGGCTCAGGACTCCAAGTGTGAGAGCAAACAAGAAGCTGCAATGCCACTTCCCAGCTGGGCTCGGAAGTCATGTAGCGTCACTTCCACTGTATGCTGTTGACGTAATAGTTATATAGCCCCCTTGCTGGGCGCAATGGCTCATGCCTGCAATCCCAGCACTTTGGGAGGCCAAGGTTGGTGGATCACCTGATGTCAGGAGTTCAAGATCATCCTGGGCAACATGGTGAAACCCTGCCTCTATTAAAAATACAAAAATTAGCCAGGCATGGTGGTGTGCGCCTGTAATCCCAGCTACTCAGGAGGCTGAGGCAGAAGAATCGCTTGAACCTGGGAGGCGGAGGTTGCAGTGAGCCAAGATGGCACCATTGCACTTCAGCCTGGGCAAAAGAGCGAGACTCTGTCTCAAAAAAAAAAAAAAAAAAAGTCTTATAGCCCCCAGATTCAAGGACAGAGGACACAGAGCCCACTCCTCAACAGGAGGAATATCAAAGACCTTGTTGCCATTTTTAAAAGCTGCCACAATGGGGTTGATGGTCTGGCCTATGGATTCTTAGGAGTTTTCATTGACCTCATGAACCACTCCAAGGGTGGACAACCGACAGGAAGTGGCTATTCAAATGGCCCTGCATAATTTCTCATTCCAGACTCACTCCCATTGCCTCTCCCATGACCACAACCACCCATATCTCACTATAAACAGTGAAGGTCATTTTCCGGACTGAGTGGGGAGTGGGGTGTAGGGTTTGTCCTTGGAGGTCAAACCCTATTGTGTTTGCGCACGGAGCCCTATTGTGCTGAGGTTCACAGCACCATCAAATCACTCTTTGGAAGTCTCCTTTCCCATCTGCTGTGTCCTGGCTGAAAGTGGTTTGTCCACATCATATAGATCCTCCTCAGCAAGTAACGAGAAGCTAAAGAAGTTAGACTCTGAATTCATCTTATCACCACAGAAGAATTATTTCCTTCACTTTATTGAGCACCTAGTGTGAATTAAATAGTTACAGTCTCTGACCTCAGACCTCAGAGAGGATATAGGAAGCCATACAGAAAGTGACCATAGGGCCTGACAGCCCATGACAGATGTTTGGGTTTTAATAATTAAATATGATAGGAAGCCCTTGAAGATTTAAGAAGGGGAATGATGCGACATGATTTACCTTCTTCTTCTTTTTTTTTTTTTTTTTTAGACAGGGTCTTACTCTGTTGCCCAGGCTGGAGTGCTGTGGGATGATCTCAGCTCACTACAACCTCTGCCTCCTGGGCTTAAGCTATCCTCTTACCTCAGCCTCCCTAGTAGCTGGGACCACAGGCGTGAGCCACCATGCCTGGCTAATTTTTGTATTTGTTTTAGAGACAGGGTCCTGCTATCTTGTCCAGGTTGGTCTCAAACTCCTGAGCTCAAGCAATCCGGTTATCTCAGCCTCCCAAAGTGCTGGGATCACAGGCGTGAGCCACCATGCTTAGCCTGATTTACCTTCTTAAAAGTCCACTCTGGTTGTTTTGTGGGCATGAGCAGTACCTGGGTGGAGACTTTTGCAGTGGACTGGGGAGAGAAAATTGTGGCTTGGCCTATAGTGGTAATAGAGGACAGATTCATGACAATTTAGAGATAGACCCACTAGATGTACTATTGCTAATGAGGTAAGGAGTTGGGGAAAAGGAGGGCTCATGGTGACTTAAGTTTTTTAATAAACAACTGGGGGAATGGTGGAGCTATTTTCTTAAATGGAAAAAAATGGATGGCGACCAGATTTTAGAGGGAACATCTGGAGTTCCTTCCTTCCATTTGGACATGTTGAATTTGAGATGGCTGTGTAATCCCCAGATGGGTGCTGAAGATACACATTTAGAAGTTGTCAGCATATAGATGATTTCCAGTCACGGGCTTAGATGACATCATCATGGGAGAAAATGTAGCCAGAGAAAAGAAAGGAATCAGGACTTCATCATGAGGAATGCCGACAGTTTCGGATTAGTCCTCCCCAGTCTCTAGTGTGCATCACCTGGAAGGCTTGGCTGAAACAGATTGCTGCCTCGCCCCTCCCCGCCCAGAGATTTGATTCAGCAGGTCTGGGATGGGGTCCAGGAACCTGTGTTTCTAACAAGTTCCTAGGTGATGCTGATGCTGATGCTGCTGGTCCAGCGACCACACTTTGAACCAGAGGAAGAGACTGAGAAGGGACAGCCAGTGAAGTAGGAGGGTCCTGGAAGCTGAGAGGAGGGTATTTTGAGAAGGCAGAGCCAGCTATTGAGAGGCCAAGTCATGTGAAGACAGGGGAGTGCTCACTGGATTTGGTGACATGGAGGTTTTTGGGGACTTCAGGAGAGCAGTTGCAATGGACTGGTGGGAGCAGAAGCAAATTGAAGAGGGAATGGAAGGTGAGGGAGTAGCGACGACACTTCTGAGTTTTACCTTGTGGGGAGCAGAGGAGTGGGCAGGAGCTGGAGGAGAGGGTGGACGTTAGAGAGGGTGTTTTGAACTCCAATACTGGAGGGTCCTCTTAGGGTCGGAGTACATTCAGTGGCATATTTATGTCCTCACAGACCTCGTTTCTTCCCTCTTTCCACTCTGCCCTACCCAAGCTGGTGATGACAGCTGTAGCAATTTGAGGCATCACATGGCATGGCACTTCAGACAGAGGAAGAAAACAGCTAGCCTGTTTGTGTGGTCTTCTCTTAGGCGTGAGGAATGTTTTCTCTAAAGATGTGAATCATGAATTTAAGGAGAAGCTGTTGCACTGTTGCTGCACAGAGTGGTTCCTGTCACCCCTCCCTTTAAAAGCATTCAGTGCTTCCTTAATGGCTAGATTTCAATGTCTGCAGTTCAAGTTTACGGTCAAGGTTTCTGTGAAACATTTCTAATGATGCCTCTTTCTCTCTCTTTCTCTTTGCATCTTCCTGGGCGGAAGTGCTGCAGGACCGCTTGTCCTCCTTTAATTGCCTTGCTGAAGGTCCACTTAAGTAGTTCTCTCAGCCCTGATTTTCTTGACCCTACTTCTCTTCTGTGGAGTTCTGGCTCTGATGCGTCCTTTTCTCTGAAATCCTTCCATATATTCTCATCAGAAGTCAGCTGCCTTCCTTCTAGCTCCAGTAGCAACTGGCTTGTATCATCCAGTCCCATTCTAAACTGCTTTATTATTTAAATATTTATTATTGGCCGGGTGCAGTGGCTCACGCCTATAATCCCAGCACTTTGGGAGGCTGAAGCGGGTGGATCACCTGAGGTCAAGAGTTTGAGACCAGCCTGGCCAACAATGGTGAAACCTCATCTCTACTAAAAATACAAAAATTAGCTGGGCGTGGTGGTACGCACCTGTAATCCCAGCTGCTTGGGAGGCTGAGGCAGGAGAATCACTTGAACCCAGGAGGCAGAGTTTGCAGTGAGCCAACACTGTGCCACTGAACTCCAGCCTGGGCGACAGAGCAAGACTCCATCTCAAAAAAAAATATTATTTAGAGCCCTGTTCGTCTTTAACTAGACTATAAATTCCTTGGGAGATGACCCTGAGTGCTTTGCCTGGAAAATCAGTTAAATGGTATGTGGGGCTACCTCTCCCATCCACTCATATTGCTCTTCTTCCTGTTTTCTCCTTGGTGTCTAAAAAAATTTCCTTTTCTCTTTCTAGCCATGTCTAACTGTCTAGGCAGGTGTGAGGTGTCTCAGTTACCCGGTATAATTTCAGTGTCACCTGGAAACTTGTACTACACTTGGGCCCTCCTCCACTGGACTTCCTCTGCATCACAGCTTTTATGAAATGGTCTGATTTTTTCTGATCTTCTTCGTTTCCACCCTGGGCTTGGCTTCTGACTTTGTTTTTCTGGGAACCAGAACCTTCCTGTGTCTTTACTGGCAGTTCCTGAGGCAATGGTAATTTTCTTGTCCCCATTACCAGTGAAGGATCAGCAGCTACCCTCATTCAGCCCCTTCCTCGGCGTGTGCCTAAAAGGTTTCTTTTTATGTAGATTCTGCATAAGGCATATCAGTGTGATTCAAATTGATACAACCAAGGGAAGGGATGCCACGTGGGGAGAGGCTTTTCCTTTCATGCTTTATTAGACCCATGAGGTAGGTAAAAGCTTTATAATGCACTTCAATGCCTGGTAGGACTCATATCGCCCATTACTTTCTCTTTGTTTCAGAATATTTTCTGACTTTTTTGTTTTCTTAGATGGAGTCTCGCTCTGTCACCCAGGCTGGAGTGCAATGGCACAATCTCACTGCAACCTCCACCTCCTGGGTTCAAGCGATTCTTCTGCCTTAGCCTCCCAATTAGCTGGGACGGCAGGCATGCACCACTATGCCCAGCTAATTTTTGTATTTTTAGTAGCAACTGGGTTTCACCATATTGCCCAGGCTGGTCTCGAACTCCTGACCTCAAGTGATCTGCCTTCCCCAGCCTCCCAAAGTGCTAGGATTACAGGCATGAGCCACTGTGCCCAGCCCGATATTCTTGTTTCTTTCTTTCCAGATTAATTTTGTAATCTTGTCAAATTCCGTGATACCTATGGTTGGGATTTTTTATTGAAATGGCATTGCACTTAAGACTAAATTTGTGAAGAATCATCATCTTTATGTAAAATGTATTACTCCTATATCCAGGAAATAATACAAATGTTTACTCAGGTGGTTTTGTGTACCTCCCAAGAGAGTTGTGGCAGATGCTGTCGATACCTTGTCCTGTGTCCCTTTGGCCCATCTGAGTTCACGTGTAACTAAGGCTTCCAGAATGCTGACACCTTCCCACCCTGATGCCTGCCTCTCTCTTCTCTGCCTGAGGACTTTTTCCGGCATCATCTGAACTTGCCGTACCCCCCCCAGGAGCACCCCCAAAGTGTGTGCTGTCAGGGGTCCCAGGGCAGTTCTCCCCAGTGGTAGATGGCGTCTGTGGATAAATGCTCCAACTCCCCACTCTTGTGGCTGGATGACCTGAAGTGTGCTACCACCCTCTGTCTCCTAGAATGTTCTGGGTGGGGTGAAGCCCCAGTTGCTCACAGTAGTTGATCCATTACCACACCTGCATGTGTGTGGATATTGAAAATAGAAAGAGTTGTAGCACGTGAACCTTAGAAGCTGCCGGATTTCTTGGGAAAGAAAGGAGCGAAAAAAGGGTTTTATCACTTCTGCTTGGGGCGCTACCTGGCTTGGGGGTGGGAAGTCCCTGGGGCATCCTGAGGCTTCCAGAACCTCCACGGTGGTGACTGTGGTGGCCTATGAAGGAGGGCCTGGCTCCAGAGGCCTCGAGCCGGAGAAAGGGACTTGTTTTTCGTGGATACACATGCAGGAACATACACTTGTATTTCCACAGTCCTTGGACAGGCAGATGCTGCTTTGTGAGAAACTAGATCCTGCATTAGCAGGTAAGGAACCCAGATGTCTCCCAAATCTATCTTCAGTGCTCTAACTTTTTACTCCCAGCTCTGCACTTGGCCTTGGGGGTGGGTTGGGAGTGGGGACAATAAAATAAAGAAGCATTATAAAAGAAGCATGTTTTCTCTTCAGCTGACTTCTCAATTTCCTCTCATTAAAACTCGATTTGCTTATGCTATCATTACACGGTGGTTATTTCCCACTACATCATGAATGGACCTTGTTGGTGATGAGTTCCTGAAAGTTTGCATGTAATTCAAGATGTTTTTGAAATAAAAGTGTGAAAATATGTCAAAAGTGTATTAGCTTTGTAAATGTACATTATGTAAAATGGGCCTCTCCTGAATGAATGTATTTTGTGGGTCCGTGTTCTCAGATGCTAGGTTTGCAAGGAACATCATCAAGCAGCTTTCATGTGACTCCTGACCTTGGGTGGCTGGGATTCCTCACACAGTGTTCTATGAGGAGGGCAGTGCATCCTCTTAGAACACTGCCTTCACCCTCCGTGTGATTGTTCTTCATTAGGATGGCAGCATCCTGAGGCCCTCTGAGCCTCCTTCCTCAGCTAGATCTTTGTCTTGTTACTTTGAGTGTTGCCAGCCAGGGTCAGCTTCCAGGCCTGCGGTCCTGACCACACCGTTCTTTCCCTCCAAACCCTTGGTGTTCAAAACACTTACTATTGACGTGTGTTTGGAGTGTTTGGAGGGAAAATTCTAACTCCGTATCAACTTCTATTCTCTATCTTGTTTTCAGCTTTGCTTACTCATTCTGTGGTATTTGCTTGAGAGACACACAAAGATTTTAATGGTTTTCATTTTTCTGATGGATTGTTATTTCTTTGAATGGGATTTTATGCCAAGGCTGACCTGAGAGCAGGGTTGGCTTTAGGTTAAGTTATAATTGCCTTACTGGGACAACAATGGAAAATGCCCCCAGATTTTTAAATGAGTGACATCTGAACAGAAGTTAATAGCATATAATGGAAACAGTCAAATGGCAAAATTAACAACATGAAAGTAAAAATGATCAGAGGTGATGTCAAAGCTCACACAGAGTAGTATTCTTTTGTTCTTGTTCTTGTTCTTTTATTGAATAAAGCAAATGAGACAAACCAGGATTGGAAATGCTGCCATTTGAAGCACTCTGGACAGTTACTCTGAAAATTCCAGCTTATACTTTTTCATATTTTGCTTTTGATTTTTCTGCCAGGGAGAAGCATCTTGAGACTGCAAAGAGTAGAAGGAGCACTGGGCCAGAGGGAAATGGAAGCTCAAATGGGCTGAGGGAGGAGGCAGAAACTTTCTTTTGTGTTAAATGCATTCAGGTCTCCAGGTCTGTTGAATCATATCTTAAGAAAGTAACAATTTGTGCAGGATAATGGCTCAAGCCTCACACGCAAACCTCTACCTTCTTAGAAATGGTTTGTCAGAGATGACAAGGTATTAACCCTAATATACAAATAATATAAAGTGGTGCTACGGTTTGAATGTGTCCCCTCCAAAATCCAGGCATCGAAACTTTTTTTTTTTTATACAGAGTTTTGCTCTGTTCCCCAGGCTGGAATGCAGTGGCATGATCTTGGCTCACTGCAGCCTCTGCCTCTCAGGTTTAAGTGAGTCTCCTGCCTCGGCCTCCCAAGTAGCTGGGATTATAGGCATGTGCCAACACACCCGGCTAATTTTTGTATTTTTTGTAGAGACAGTGTTTTTGCCATGTTGTCCAGGCTGGTCTTGAACTCCTGACCTCAGGTGATCTGCCCGCCTTGGCCTCCCAAAATGTTGGGATTACAGGCGTGAGCCACTGCGCCCGGCCCAGGTATTGAAACTTAATGGCCCATGGCATAGAATTAGGAAGTGGAGGCCTATAAGAGGTGATTCAGTCACGAGGATTCTTTCCTTGTGAATGGGATTCAGGCCCTTTTAAAAGAGGCTTCACACAGCAGCGTTTGGCCCTCTTGCCCTTCTGTCTCCTAACATGTAAGGACACACTGTTTCTCCCCTCTAGAGGATGCAGCATCAAGGTACCATCTTGGAAGCAAAGAGCAGCCCTCACCAGACAGCAAACATGCTAGCCTCTGGATTTTGGACTTCCCAACCTCCAAGACTGTGAGAAATAAATGTCTGTTCTTTATACGTGCGTCTCAACCATTCCAGATGTTGAGGATTTGAATTTATTTCCACAAGTCTTAAATTCTTTGGTGATGCAGGTGGTGGTGCTGAAATGTTACAAATCAACACGTGGGTTTCTTCTTTGGCTAAAAACTATCTCCAGATTCCAGATGATACAAAATTTGGGTTAGAGTATTAGGGAGCATCGATGGCAGGATAAAGAAAGCCACTCAGCCTGGCTTGAGTTAAATGCAGTTTGTTATAATAAAGCAACAGATGGCAACCACCACAGAGTGGGCAGCCAGGCCTCGTCAACCTAAATAACAAACATTTTGAAAAGAAAATGATATTTATTTGGGAGTAGGCATTGCGATGGAAATGCATGTACGCTATGTGCCTATTCAGGGAGGTAAAGGAAGACAAGGGTTTTTAGAGGAAAAATAAGGAAGGTTATGTAACTGCTTTGGGATCGTTATCCTTGACTACAAGGTTCAATAACAAGGGTTTCACCAGTCTGAGGTTGGACAGGCAGTTGCTGGGCAGATGTCCTTGTAGAGGTATTTTTTTGTGTAAGGTTGAGATGGACTTTGTGCAAGGTTGTGATTTTTGCAGTCTTTTGTGATAGTTTTTGTACCTGACAACCCTCTCTTCAAGGCCTCATCTGGCTCTGTTTGTTGGGATTTTTAACATAAGTGACTTTATTTTGATTCTGAGAGCTTTCACAGCCTCATGTCGCAGTATTTAAAACACTTGCTGCAACCTCTCTCCTCCTTTTGTATGATCATTGAAGTTATTTTTTCTTGTGAAAGCAATACATATCAAATAGACATATTAGCAAATATAGATAAGACTAAAGAAAACAAGAATAAAAGAAAATGAAGAAAATATCTAAAATATTTATAAAATATTCATAAGTCTATCCCCTTCATATTACTTTTATGTGTACATATAATTTTTCCTTACCCAAATACAATCATAATTTTTGAGCTAGACTCTGCCCCCACCCCATATCATGATATATTCTGTAATAATACTTTAATGGTTGCATAGTATTCAGCCATTTAATGGCCGTATATCACATAGCTGGGAAGAACATCCCTGTAGTTAAATAAGTTGTCAGGAGTAGAACGTGCAGAAAAAATGGGCATGTTTTTAAGCTTTTGAGGCATGCAGCCAAAGTGGTTGTACCAATTTAGATTCCCACAAAAGCGTGCTCTGAATCCCCCAGCATGGTATTATCACTTTTTTCCTAATTATTGCCAATTTGATGAGTGAAAATGGCATTTGTTTTAGTGAATGATTAAAGCTTTTTGATTGCTGTAAAGTTAATTGTGAAACCCTGGCTTTTACAAAGAACCTCAGGAGACAAAGTGAGGAGGAAGCGTATCTGAACAATTTTTAAAGTCACTGGCTATTGGCTTCTTGGTCTTTTTTCACTGTCTTATCTGGATAAGGAACCCAGCTACTCCTGTGATTGATTTAACACTGCATGTTTCTGGTTACCTATGTGAATGCTGATATATTCATCTTGGAATATTCTTAAGTTATTTTCCCTTTATACATGAACCAGAGAAATACGTGAAATTATGATAGAAAAGTTTAGAAAGTTGAGAATTTTTTTCTGATCAGACATCTGTGAGAAATTATCTTTATTATCTTTGAAATTCTTCTTTCTTATTGTGTAATATACTTTGCCGAGGCAAGGTTTTCTCTTTCAATGCATTCTTTGTTTATAAGAAACTACGTCAGTTGCAATAATTCTGTTGAACAATTTTCTTGCTTTCTGTTCCATCTTTTTTTCTCTAAAGAACAGACAAAAGAAATGAGAAAGAATAAGAATGGTATATTTCATTGGTATTTTTCAACTTTCTAAGATTTTAGTGCTCAAAAAATTGTATAGAGGCATTCTTGTGTATACACTGCTTTTATGTTTATTTGTTGGAATTGTTACATTCCTTCCCAGAAGAGAAGTACTTGCTTAATATTTGTGGAATTTGTAAGTGGAAATTACACATAACAATAATGCAAGATTACTCGTAGGAAAATAACATTTCTGCGTGACCATCTGATGTTGATCGTCAGAAGAGGGATTCACGTTGGGTTATTTTTCTAATGATATTGCCAGATTTATCTTAATTTGTCCACAGCTTCTCCTAGCTTTTCTTGTCCCAAGGGCACACATTGGCAAGAAGCTTGGGGTGGTCGGGGAAGTAGTTTTTGTCCAGGAATTGAGTTAATTTGGCCCACATGACCGCCATGGCCACTTCTAAACTTCACAGAGGAAAAGTACATCATCAAAATAAATCCTAAAATTCACAATAGAACAAATATATAAATGAAGAAAACTATAGTTGCAGAACTGATTAAATAAAAGGAATCCTGAGATCAAAATGTGGTTTTAACTATAGTGTTCACAGTTGCATGTTCCATAGCTATAAGCCATATGTGCTCTTTAAATTTACATTAAAAAATTTAAATAAAACTAAAATTTAATTCCTTAATCACACCTGTCACATTTTAAGTGTTCATTAGCCACACATGGCTGATGTTGGTCGAATAACTTTCACTCTTGTTTCTAAGGGATGTACTGTATGCATTTTTAAGTTGTCTGTATATTTTGATCTTGAAAAACCTTTTTAGCTGGAGAGAGACTGCTCCTCCCTGGGCCAGCCAATTTTAGAGATAGCAAAGGACCCCGCCAGGAACGTCCCTCTGATATGGAAACAAACCAGTCCTAAACCAGACCTCCCCTATCTGGCTCATGCAGCCCAGGAAGCAATATTCCTCTGCCATAATCATCCCAGGGCCAGGTACTGGGCAACTAGAGATCACTACTATAGGCCAAAGATCAACAAAATTATGCAGATGAACCAATCCTAAGCTGTTTACGCTGCCCCGTTCTGCTTTTCCCACTGAAGCTCCAATGAAGGCTCTAGCCTCGGCTTTCTCCTCCTGTCTTTTGCCTCCTGACCACTCTGGTGTCTCTCCCATGTGGTCCTTCATGGCTTGCCATGCCTCCTGTCTCTAGGACCTGTGAGTCCGAGAGACTTGGTTTTTTCCTGAGCCTCTCCTGTGTTGCCTTTTGTAGCTGCACATGCTCATCTCATAAAAGAAGCAAGGGGGCCAGACGTGGAGGCTCATGCTTGTAATCCCAGCACTTTGGGAGGAATTCGAGACCAGCCTGGCCAACGTGGTGAAACTCAGTCTTTACTAAAAATACAAAAATTAGCTGGGCATGGTGGTGACTGCCTGTAATCCCAGCTACTGGGGAGGCTGAGGTGGGAGAATTGCTTGAACCCGAGAGGCAGAGGTTGCAGTGAGCCAAGATCACACCAAGATCTGTTGCCTGGACAACAGAGTGAGACTCCATCTCAAAAAAGAGGGAAACAGAGAAAGGGAGAAAGAGAGAAAGGGAGAAAGAGAGAAAGAGAGAAAGAGGGAGAGCGAGAGAGAGGAAGGAAGGAAGGAAGGAAAGAAGGAAGGAAGGAAGGAAGGAAACAAGGGAAATGCACACAGAAAGTAACTGAAAAACAGAAGTTGCATATGTTCATGTTATTCCCCAAACACACTTTAAAGAGTTGGCTTTTATTATTTATATATATATATACACACACGTAT
>NW_012115121.1:5757597-5778360 GCF_000951035.1 Colobus angolensis palliatus
ATATATTTATTTATTTATTGAGATGTAGTCTCACTGTGTTGCCCAGCTGGTCTCAAACTCCTGGGGTCCAGCAATCCTTCTGCCTCAGCCTCCTGAGTAGCTGTAACTACAGGTGCTCACCACCCCACCTGGCTAGAGTTTACTGTTCAGGAATGAAGTCTAAGCTTTTGTGAGTGAGGAATATACTTTTCCAACCTATTAGTGTTGAGCCTGTCTATATAAGTTATGCTGGCCAATGGCATGTTAGTGGACGCAGTGTGTCCAGAGGCTTGAAATGTGCTTGTCATCTTGTTCTTCTGCCTCCATCATGAAAAGAGCCTGCCTTAGATAGCTATTGGTCCAAAGAGGATGAAACACTCCTGGATCCAATCTGCAGTTGAGATCCAAGCCTGCCAATCTCAGTTTATATTGGCCCAATCCCAGGCAACCTGAGGATGCAGGAGTGAAAATCAATTATTTGGTGTTGAATGCCAGTGAACTTTGGGTTGATGTGCTATCTCATATCACACTTACCCTTTCATCTTTTTTCTGAGACAGAGTCTCACTCTGTGGCCCAGGATGGAGTGGCCGTGGCGCAATCTCAGCTAACTGCAACCTTCACCTCCTGGGTTCAAACAATTCTCATGCCTCAGCTTCCTGAGGAGTAGCTAGGGTTACAGGCGCCTGCCACCACACCTGGATAATTTTGTATTTTTAGTAGAGATGGGGTTTCGCCACAAACTCCTGACCTCAGGCTATCTGCCCACCTCGGCCTCCCAAAGTGCTGGGATTATAGGTGTGAGCCACCACGCCTGGCCCCTTTCATCTTTTTTTTTGTATAAATTGTTGTCTCTGCTTTGAATACTCTCCTTGTCTTTGTCCACCTGGGTGAAATCCTTGGTATACTTCCAGCCCCACATTCAAATATCACATCTGCTATACAATCTTCCTGGATTTGTTTTCTTCTACCTTCTAAATATAGTTGTAAGAGATATTTTTTAAAAAGCACCCAAACTTTAAACAAATTTTCTACTCACACTCACTACACAATACTTCACCTCTCTGGTCACCAACATGTGTGGCAATCTCTTCCCACCAAAACCCAGTTCTCTGGCAGACATTAACTAAGTGACTAAGTGTCATACAATGTAACTCAGAGTTCAGTCGGCATTGCTCCATTATCTCATTTCCTGGATAGTGTTTCTTCGCTCAAAGGTGTTCATGATTTTTTTTTTTTTTTGAAATTTTCGTCTCCTTGTATAGTTTCAGTGTCTTCCAGTTGATTATTTTGTGTCTGTTTGGGATTTATCTTTCATGTATGTTTTTTCCTCAGCTGTCTGGCAATCTGCTCACGCGGAAGGGTGAGCCCTTCACAGCTGATTGGATGCTCTCAGTGCACAGGTGGGGCTTGGCAGTTTCAAACGTCTGGGCCATTTTCACTGGAAACCTCTCCACTTCCTGTTGGGATGGTGGCTAGCGTTCTGGGAACTGCGTGAAGAACGAGGCCGGGGGAGGGGATAGGGCTGCCCCAGCATCCACAATGCCCACACTCATGTGGTTCTCCTGTTCTCAGTGTGACACCCTGCTTTCCACTGAATTCAGTATCTCCTAACTAGATCCTGTATTCACCCTCTTGAAATGAATCTCTGGCTTTCTGCAGGGGAGGGCAGAAAGTCAGTGATCTGGCTAAACAGAGTTGGGGAGATCTGGGGATCCGACAATTTCTTAAACAGTTTTTTTTCCATTTCTCCTTACTTCAGCCTTTTCCTCCATCTTCATGTCCAGAGGGACCAGGTGTCACCAATTAATCAGCCTTTCAGGGATTTAATGGTAAAAATAGGGCAGACCTTTGGCTTCCCCACTGCCAGCCCAGCATTCAACTCCAGGGATCAGTGACCTTAGTGACCTCTCCAAATTGCCCTTGCTGCATCTCCTCCCCCATTCTCCCTGTGCTCACAGCCCACGGTACTTTTATGAGTGTTCAAGCTGCTGCTTTTACACAGGAGTGCTGATCACGCCATCCTTCTCCAGCCATGCTCTTCTCTTGGCTTCTTGAGCACCCCATTCCTGGTTCCCTTGTCTCCCACTGGCACTCCTCTTGTTGTTGCCTCCGCCCTCCCTCCTCCTCCTCCTCCTCATCCTATACATGGTCACTGCCCCAGGACTTCGGCCAAGGCTCCCATTTGCCTCTGTCTATACTCTCCAAGTGATCTCATCTGATCTCATGGTTTTAAGCAATATCTGTTTGCTGGTGATGTCCAGATTTGCATCTCTAGCCCTGCTTTCTCCTATTTGAGTAGATGCTAGAAGGAAATGAGAGGTAAGCCTGGATGGATGTCTGAGAGAGTGGAATTCTGGGCACAGGGAGCAACAGGTGCTGGTGCCAGAGATGGGGTCTGCCTGGCATGTTGAGGAGCAGCTGGGATGACCTTGAGCAGGAAGGACATATGGTCTGGTGTCTGAGTTAGGAGTCTGCAGTAGCTACAGCCATCGCCTACTAGCCTGCTCTACAGGAGAACAGATGGTGAAAACAGTGGAGTGGAGTATGAGTGTACAAGGTCAATGCTAAGGGCATGACCAAATCATGGGGCCTATCTGTAGGACATGAGCGTCACGGGACTGATGCCTACACACTTGATGGAAAAGCCAGGTCTGAAAACAAGAAGACCAAAGGTAGAAAATAGAGTACATCTTATGACCTTGCTACTCAGACTGTGGTCCCTGGACCAGCAGCATCCGCATCACCTGGGAGCTGGTTAGAAAGGCAGAATCTCAGGCCCATCCCAGACAAAATCAGTATTTGCATTTTGGCAAGATCCTCAGATAATTCGTTTATACATTGAAGTTTGAGAAACGCTGCCTTAAGCGTTCCCAGTGAAGGACCACTGGGCACTCGGAGGAGAGTAGGTGTCTGATGCTCACACAAGTTCCTGAAGATATTCTGCTCTTGGTTTGAAAGGCCTATATGTTACTAGATTATATAGTCACCGACCAGGGAGATCTAAGGGACACCCAGGCAGAGAGTGTCAGGGATGTAGCCCAGGGCATCCTGGCACTGGAGTGGACCTCAAAGCTTGGACTGGGTACCCCACAGGTTCCTTTCCAACACCAAGAATTTATGCTTCTATATACATTATATTTGTACGTTATCTTTGCCTCCTTGTGCAAGTGATTTCTGTAAGACACATTCCATAAGTGGGCACACTTAAAATTTTCACAGATATTGCCAGATTTCCCAACAAAAAAGGACACCCATTTGCATTCCTGGTATTGGAACACATGTGTTCTCCACGCTGTTGCTAACATAACTTATTATCAATCTTTTACATTTTGGTACTTGGATACATTAAAAAGTTATATTTAGTGATTCAAATTTACATTATTGGATGGTTGGACATCTTTTCAGGTGTATTGGTCATTTGTATTTTTTGCCCTGTAATAAGTCTGTTCACATACTTCTCTAATTTTTTAATAAGGTGGTTTTTCTCATTACTGATTTATGCAAATTTTTTGATAAGTGGGAAATTAATTTTGGTCTTTTTCATGTATTACAGATATTTTCTTTTGATTTCGTTTAAGACACACAGACACACAAGCACAAACATAACTTTACAATGTAGAAATTTAAAATTGTGGCCAGGCGCTTACGCCTGTAAATCCCAGCATTTTGGGAGGCCGAGGAGGGCAGATCACTTGAGGTCAGGAGTTTCAGACTAGTCTGGGCAACATGGCAAAACCCCTCTCTACTACAAATGAAAAAAAATTAACCAGGTGTGGTGGTACGCAACCATAGTACCAGCTACTCAGGAGGCTGAGGTGGGATAATCGCTTGAACCCCAGAGGGAGAGGTTGCAGTGAGCCGAGATTGTGCCACTACACTCCAGCCTGGGTGACACAGCGAGACTGTCTCAAAGAAAAAAAAAATTAATACATTTAAAATTGTCAGTCACATTCATTTATCATGTCCTTTGTGGCTTCCAGGTTTCATGTTCATGCATAAGAAGGCTTTCCCCCTTCCTAGCTTATTTTAAAAATGCACCCATGCAGGCCCGGTCAATTCATCAAATGATAAATTCAGTCTCTTAGAATTGTATCTTCTATGGACCGAATGTTTGTGTTCTCCCTCCACTGCCCCCGATCGCCGCCCCTTCATATGTTGAAGCCCTAACGCCCCGATATGATGGTATTTGGAGGTGGGGACTTTGGGAAGTAACTAGAATCCCTGATGGGATTAGTGCCCTTATAAGAAGAGGAAGACAGGCCGGGTGTGGTGGCTCACGCCTGTAATCATAGCACTTTGGGAGGCTAAGGTGGGCGGATCACGAGGTCAGGAATCCAAGATCAGCCTGGCCAACAGGGCGAAAGCCCGTCTCTACTAAAAATACAAAAATTAGCTGGGTGTGGTGGCAGGTGCCTGTAATCCCAGCTACTTGGGAGGCAGAGGCTGGAGAATTGCTTGAACCCAGGAGGCGGAGGTCGTAGTGAGCTGAGATGGTGCCACTGCACTCCAGCCTGGGCGACAAGAGGAAAACTCCATCTCAAAAAAAAAAAAAAAGAGCAGGAAGACAGAGAACTCTCTTTCCACATGTGTGCACCCAGGAAAGGCCATGTGAGGACACAGTGAGAAGATGGCCCTAGTGTGCAAAGGCAGAGGGAGCATTTGACTGTCAGCAAATAGTTTTCTGGTGAATTGACCCACAGCCCAGAAACCGACTCTTGGGTGGATTGATCAATTTACAGATTTTTCATTTTGTCCATCATTAGTTGCTATTTTTATTACATTCTTCTTTCAGTCTTCTTTATGTTATTATGTTGAGTGCTGGGTTAATTTTTCCGTTTCTTCTCATGTCGCAATGAGAGCATTTAAGGCGATGCATTTCCCTTTGAGTACAGCTCTTGCCTCTCTTCTCCCATGAAACTGTTGCAGTACAAAAGAACTTATTCAGCTTGGACCCCAAAGTCCAAATTCTAATGGGATGATGTGGGGTCTGTGGTAGTAATGAGGCCTGGCCCTTCTGCTTCCTGCTTTCCTACTTGTATGGCTCTCCTAGAACCAGAAAACAGGCTTGTCACGAAAGCTTCACTACTTCACGGAACTTAAACAAGTGTGTGCTGTCACATTCCAGTGCTGCTTATCATGGCTAAGCCATTTAAACCTCAGGGATTAATAGAAGAGTTACTACATACTTTGTATGGGTTTTTGCATGTTTGAAACTCATTTTGAATTATCTGAGTATTTAGGCTTTATTTAATATGAAAGACTATTAAATCCCCTTGTGGCTAACCTTTTATCCCCTCCATAAGCCTTCATATCATTTACTGTCTGGAGTCTCTGAAATGTTCCATGTTAACAATGTTTAAGAATTAGATCAGATTAGCTGGGCGCAGTGGCTCACGCCTGTAATCCCATCACTTTGGGAGGCCGAGGCAGTGGATCATCTGAGGTCAGGAGTTCGAGACCAGCTTGGCCAACATGGTAAAACCCTGTCTCTACTAAAAATACAAAAATTAGCTGGGCGTGTTGGCACACGCCTGTAATCCCAGCTACTGGGCAGGCTAAGGCAGGAGAACTGCTTGAACCAGGGAGGCAGAGGTTGCAGTGAGCTGAGATTGTGCCACTGCACTCCAGCCTACACAACAAGAGTGAAACTCTGTCTCAAAAAAAAAAAAAAGAATTAGATTAGATTATGTACAAAAGTGTAGATAGAAAGGCTATGAAGAAATGCACCCCACTATTAACTGTGGTTAATTCTGGGTAAGTGGATTCTGGCTAACTTTTTTCTTCGTATTTTCCCTCCAATTTTAAATCTTTTCTTCATTAGGATGTATTAATTTCATAATTTTACAAGTGTTTTTAAATGATAGAAAATTTAAATTTTTGTATATTGTGTAAATTGCAATTATGTAAAAAATAATATGTATATTAGTAGGACTAAAAGAAATGTACCAAAACATTAACAGAGCATTTTTCTGGGTGGTAGTGCAATGGATGATTTTTATTCCTTCCTTTTGCTAATCTGTATTTTCTTAGAATATATTTGTATATTCTTTATTCTTTTCATTATGGAAAAGTTAATTTTCTTTTTAATAAAGTAAGTAGAGTTCTGCCAGGATGTCCTGGGTACAGAGCTCTTTTTTTCAGAGACATTTTCTGCAATATAAAGAGTTCTTTGAATTTAAACATTCAGATTTAATCTTTTCATTCTTGAGACAGTTTTGTAACTGCCCAACAGGGTTCACCTTGCTCACTGCCTAGACAGAGATGATTCATCGAGATAGGGGAATTGCAATAGGGAAAGAGTAATTCGCGCAGAACTGGCTGTGTGGGAGACCCGAGTTTTATTATTTCTCAAATCAGTCTCCTCAAGTATTCCGGGGTCAGAGTTTTTAAGGATAATTTGGTGGTGAGGGGCAATGAGTTAGGAGTGCTCATTGGTTGGGTCAGAGATAAAATCATAGGAAGTCGAAGATGTCTTCTTGCACTGAGTCAGTTCCTACCACAAGATCAGATGAGCCAATTATCAATCTGGGTGGTGCCAGCTGATTCACCAAGTGCAGGAACTGCGAAATATCCTAAGCACTGATCTGAGGTTTTACAATAGTGATATTATCCCCAGGAGGAATTTGGGGAGGGTCAGAATCTGTCTCCAGCTGCATGACTCTAAACCATAATTTCTACTTTTTTGACTAATTTGTTAGTCCTGCAATACATGGCAGTCTAGTCCCCAGGCAAGAAGGGGGTTTGTTTTCAAAGGGCTGTTATCTTTGTTTCAAACAATAAACTATAAACTAAATTCCTCCGAAAGTTAGCTCAGCCTACACCCAGGAATGAACAAGGACAGCTTGGAGGTTAGAAGCAAGATGGAGTGGGTTAGCTCAGATCTCTGTCACTGTTTCAGTTATCATTTTGCAATAGCAGTTTCGGTTTTTCTTAATGATGCCTTTGATTATTTGTTCTAGTCTAATGGTTCTTGCTTCTTACTCAGGAACAACCTCTGTTCTTGGGTTTTGATCTCTGGTCTCTATACTTCTATATCTGTCATCTCTCTCATTTTTTTGTCACTTTATCATTTTTCTCTTTATCTGGGAGAACTTTGCAAGTTGATCCTCCATGTCAGTGCCCAAGGGAGAGCCTCTCTCATCCTGGAAATGGGATTATAAGAAACTCATATCTGTTTATAGGAGAAATTGGGAAACAGTCTGTGAATGCAGCACAATTGAATGATGTAAAAGAAGTGAGGGGTTTTAGTGACATCCAAGAACCCTGGGAGCATGTGGCTGCTTGAGCTCAAACCATGGGCCTGACCAGTTAGGATAGCGTGGCGGCACAGGCGAACACGAGGGCCCAGGAGCTGGCTGGGAACCCCATCTGCCTCCTAGGGAGGGGAGGCCACAGGGGAAAGAGAGTCACAGGACAGATCTGCTGGGACCAGCCCTGATACACAGATGCTAATACACATGGAAAGAGTTGTTTCCAGAGTTCCAGCACCGCAGCTCCTCCCTCCAGGAGGAGCTCTTTTTTTGAGAAAGAGTCTTGTTCTGTTGCCCAGCCTGGAGTGCAGTGGCTTCATCATGGCTTACTGCAGCCTCCGCCTCCTAGGTTCAAGTGATTCTCCTACTGATACAGAATGGCTGGGTTCCCAGCTAAACCCCACGCTCAAGCCTGGAACCTTGGCCCTGAGTGAAAGCAGCTGACCCTGCAGGTCTGGGTTCCCAGCTAAACTCCACCCTCAAGCCTGGAACCTCACCCCTAAATGAAAACAGCTGACCCCATTTTTCTGCCCAAATGATTGCCTTTTTGGCCTGCCACACCGCTATGCTGTGCCCATAAAGACTTCAGCTGAAAGAACAACATGAGTGGCTGATGCAAGTGGTCGGGGATGCAAGCTGCTGAGTATCAGGGATACATGCGGCTGAGCGTCGGTGACTACGGATAGACACAGCTAACTTCAGGCAGTGTGGCTTCAGGGAAAGATCACCTTCCTGTACCATCCCCCTTCCAATTCCCCGTCCCGCTGACAGCCACTCTTACTGCCCAATAAAATCCTTCACATACTACCCGTCAAATAGTTCATATGACCTGATTCTTCCTGGACACCAAACAAGAACTTGGTTGTCAAAAAGGGCAAGTGCAGGAGGCTGTCACCCTGACCCTTCACTGAGTTGTTAACACAGCCATCCATGGACTGCAGGGTTAGTGAGATAAGCCATTCCAGTTCCTGCCCATGAAGGGGGTCAAAGGAAAAATTCCACCTCAATGCCTCAGCCTCCCAAGTAGCTAGGACTACAGATGCGTGCCACCATGCCCAGCTAATTTTTGTATTTTTAGTAGAGACGAGATTTCACCACGTTGACCAGGCTGGTCTTGAACTCCTGGCCTCAAGTGATCCACCCACCTCTGCCTCCCAAAGTGCTGGGATTACAGGCATGAGCCTCTGCACCCTGTCTGTTGCATTGCTTTTCAGGTCTTTGTCATAAATTCTTTTCCTAGGTCAATGTATTACTAAAAAGTCAAAAAGCAACAAGTGTTGGTGAGGATGCAGAGAAAAGGGAACACATACGCTATTGGTGGGAATGTAAATTGGTACAGTCTCCATGGAAAACAGTATGGAGATCTCCCAAAGAACTAAAACTAGAGCTACCATTTGACCTAGCACTCCCACTACTGGGTATCTACCCAGAGGAAAATAAATCATTATGTTACAAAGATATCTGCAGTCGTATGTTTATTGCACCATTATTTACAACAACAAAGTCATGGAATTAACCTAAGTGTCCATCAGCAGATCACTGGGTAAAGAAAATGTGGCATACATACACTGTGGAATACTACTCAGCCATAAAAAAGAATGAAATAATGTCTTTTGCACCAACATGGATGGAACTGGAGGCCATGATCCTACCTAAAATAACTCAGAAACAGAGAGTCATATACCACATTCTCACTTATAAGTGGGAGCTAAACAATGTGCACACATGGACATACAGAGTGGAATAATAGACATTGGAGACTCCACAAGGTGTGAGGGTGGAAGGGGGATGAGGGATGAAAAAGTACATATTGGGTACCATTTACATTATTTGGGTGATGGTTACACTAAAAGTCCAGGCTTCATCGCTATGCAACTTATCCACGTAACAAAAATGCACTACATCTATAAATATTTTTTTAAATGTTATTTTCTTTTTGTCACTAAAATTGATCTCCCATCAGAGCCACCTGGGCCTCTACTGATTCCATTATTTTGGTTGTACTAGCTAGCCTTCCTGGAGCACTGTGAGATTTGGGCCTTGGGGATACTACCCTTTGGTTTTACAACGCGGATCTCTCCCCCAGGGTGTGTGGTGCCCCATGGAGCTGATTTGCGGAGGCTTTCCCAGCATAGCCTCACAGTGACAGGAGTCACTGCTCCCTGCAGCATGCACCCTCCTGCTGAGTATATTCCTGCTCTGCCCTCACCATGGGGAGCTGTCTCTGAGGGCCCAGGGCTCCCCTGTCTCCTGGCTTCATCACCAAGTCTGACGAAATGCTAAGTTCAGGTCATTACCGTGGACTCCTGCACTCCATAGAAGTCCAAGTGGCCAGACGCAGTGGCTCACACCTGTCATCCCAGCACCTTGGGAGGATGAGGCTGGAGGATTGCTTGAGATCAGGAGTTCGAGACCAGCCCAGGATGGCTTTGAATGAGGCTCAACACAAATTCATAAACATTCTTAAAACATTATGAAACTTTTTTGTGTGTGAAGTTTTCTTTTAGCTCATCAGTTATTGTTAGTGTTAGTGTATTTTATGTGTGGCTCAAGGCAATTCTTCTTCCAATGTGGCCCAGGGAAGCCAGAAGATTGGACACCCATGGTTTTATTAATATAGTTACCCCTCACTTTTAAACATAGTTTTACTGAGGTATATTTCACACTATAAGATTTGCCCCTTTACAGTGTCTATCTCGGTGGCTTTAGGATATTCATAGAGTTGTGAAGCTATCACCACATTTAATTTGAGAACACTTCACCACCCCAGGAAGAAACCCCTTGCACATGAACAGCCATTCCTTATTCATGCTGTCCCTTGCTCCACCCCATCCCCAGGCAACCGCTAACCTGCCTCTGTCTCTGTGGATTTGCCTATTGTAGACATTTAATATAAATCAAATCATCCACTGTGTAGTCTTTTGTGACTGGTGAGGACTAAGCTTTGATTTTTTATCTTGCCCAAATTTCTATCTAAGGGGTCTGGGGAGTCATGCCCTACAAACCACAAATTTTCATCAGATGGGTTTTATTTAACCCTATATATCGTGACTTACTTTCCAAACTGACTCTGGCATAACATTATGAGGCAAGAAAGAAAATAAAAATATTTTATCCCAAAACATGTTTCTTGAAATGGCCCTGCAAAGCTGTCCTTTGTGGGGGAAAATGTGTATCTGTAAAGAATCTCTATTTGCATAGCTAGATCTTTTTCTTCCAGGCCCTCCCAATCCTAAAGAGATTAATTAAGAGTCTAGTGCCTTTTAAAGATCTGATTAGGAAACATTTCTCATCTATTGTCTCCAACAGTAGTCACTATAAGACTTCAAAGGAAACTTGGGCCAGGTGTGGTGGCTCACGCCTGTAATCCCAGCACTTTGGGAGGCCAAGGCGGGTGGATCATGAGGTCAGGAGATCGAGACCATAATGAAACCCCATCTCTACTAGGCATCACCGCAGGCGAATTATATTCTGGGCAGGTTTTAGTTAGCATGCTTCAGCACTTCCCTTTTTTTTTTTTTTGAAACAGGATCTTGTTCTGTCACCTAGCCTGGAGTGCAGTGGCATGATCTTGGCTCACTGCAGCCTCTGCCTCCCAGGCTCAGGTGATCCTCCAGCTGGGACCACAGGCATGCGTCACCATGCCCAATTAGCTTGTGTATTTTTATAGAGACAAGTTTTCACCATATTGCCCAGGCTGGTCTCAAACTCCTGGGCTCAACCAATCTGCCCCCCTCGGCCTCCCAAAGTGCTGTTTTTATAGGCATGAGCCACTGTGCCTGGCCCACTTCATTCTTTATTATTGCTGGATAATATTCCATTGTATGGATACCCACATCTTATTTATTCACCAGCTCATGGACACGTTTTCACTTTTTGGCTAATATTAATAATGCTGTTATGAATATTCATGTACAAGTTTTTGTGTAGGCACGTGTTTTTATTTCTCTTTCATTATACTTCAAAGTGTGAGTGCTGGATCGTGTAACTCTATGTTTAACATTTTGAGGAACTGCAGGACTGTTTTCCAAAGTGACTGTACCATTTTACATTAGGATCAGCAATGTGTGAGGATTCTAATTTATCCATGGCCTCACAAGCACTTGTTATTGTCTGTCTTTTTAATTTCAGTTCTCCTAGTGGATGTGAAGTGACAATCATTGTAGTTTTCGTTTGTATTTCCCTAGTGATGATGTTGAGTGTCTTCTCCTTTGTTGGCCATTTGTATTTCTTCTTTGGAGAAATGTCTATTCAAACGCTTTGCCCACTTTTGATTGAGTTTTTATCTTTTTGTTGTTGAGTTGTAAGATTTATTTATATATTCTGAATACCAGACCCTTATCAAATATATGATTTTCAAATATTTTCTCACACTCTGTGGGTTGTCTTTTTACTTTTTTGATGATGTCCTTTAAAGCACAAAAGTTTTAAATTTTGATGAAGTCAACTTACCTATTTTTTCTGTGTGTGTGTGTGTGTGTGTGTTTTGTGTTGTATCCAGACAACCAGTGCCTAACCCGATGTCACAAAGATTTCTCCAATATATTCTTCTAGAAATTTTATATAATTTAGCTCTGGAGGTTAGGCCTATAATTCATTTTCAGTTATTTTTTGTGTATGGTTTGATGTAGAGGTCCAAATCATTCTTTAGCATGTGTATATCCAGTTACCCAAGTATGTACCACTTATTAAAAACCAATTTTCCCCACCGAATTGTTTTACTTTTTTTTTGAAAACTGATTGACCATAAATATAAGGGTTTATTTCTGGACTCTCAATTCTATTCCATTGACCTATATATTTATCCTTATGTTAGTGGTACATCTCCTCACTTTCTACGTGGGCCTTTATGTCTAAAGTGGTTTCTATAATATGGTTAGGTCTTGTTTTTTTCTTTTTTAAATTTAATTCAGCTTGATTATCTCTGTCTTTTAACTGGAGTATTTACATCATATTTAAAGTGATTATGGATATAGTTGGATGAAAAGCTACCATCTTCATAACTATTTTTGTTTTCATTTGTTTTTTGTTTCTTTTCACTCCGTCTGCGTTCTCTTGTTTTAATTATTTTGTATGGTTCCATTTTATCTTTTATCTTGGAGTATCACTTATACTATTAAAACCTTTTTAGCGGTTGTTTTCGAGTTTTTACAGTATGCACTTAAAAATAACCTAAGCCCACATTCAAATAATACTATGCCACTTCATATCTAGTATAGGTACCTCATAAAACAGCATCCCCAATTTCTTTTTCCCATTCCTGGTGACATTACTATCATTTATTTCACTTATCCATATTAGATATTTTTAAATATCTAATAGCTTGCAGTTCTGGAGGCTGGGAAGTCCAAGCATGCAATATACTGTTAATTACCATTTTCAAGTTTTCCTTTAGAACAATTAAGAATTTTAAACAACTGTGTATTATATTTGTTTAGCCTTTGATGGTGTTCCTTTCTTTACATAGATCAAGGTTTCTGACCTAAATAATTTTCTTTCTGCCTGAAGAACTTTAACATTCCATGCTGATAATGAATTCCCTCAGTTTTTGTCTGAGAAAGTGTTTATTTCTTCTCCTTTTCTGAAGGATAATTTCTCCAGATATAAAATTTTAGATTGGTAATTTCTTTTAACCCTTTAAGGGTTTTGCTGCACTTTGTTCTTGCTTGCATGGTTTCTGATGAGAAGTTCACTGTAATCCTGTTTCTCTGCGGGACATGTGTTCTTTCTCCCCGGGGACTAAGCCTTTGCTAGGAATGAAAGTCTGGGCAGGTTTTAAGATGCCTACTCTTCTCTTCTCCCATCTTGATTAGAAGTTCTTTCTCAGATTATCCCCATGGGAACCTAGTGGGGTTTCTGGAGTGACAATCCATGTAAGTGTTGAGCCCCTCTCATGGCTGCAGACCCTCACCAGAGTTTCTCACTCTCATACAAATCTGCATTCAGCCTCCTGCAATTCACCAGGGTAATAATTTAAGTGTTCCCACCAGCTTACTGATTCTAACGGCTTTTATTCCAGGTAAGTAGATCTCAGGGGCAATAGCTCTGTGGATGCATCTGTCTCTCCAGAGCTCAGGATAGTGGTTTGCCCTGTGACCTCAGTCTCTGATGGTTCCAAGAAGAGTTTATTATCTTCAAGTTGTCCAGCTTTTTCTGGTATACACAGGTATGATGACTTACTAGCTCTTTACATCTAGGAGCTTGTTTGTGTGTTTTTTGTAAAGGTGCTTGGATGGATGAATAACTGTTTACCATAAGACTAGAGAAATTTGTGTGTCTGCTCCTCAGGTTGCACCCCAGTGGGTGGTGAGTGAGTTAATGCCCAAGCCCTATCCTGTTTGTTTAGGCAAGGGCTCTCTCTTCTGCCTCCTCTCATGTAAGCACTGAAATGTTAATCAGCAGGTAAGAGTTGGGTTAAACCAGGGTTGGGATTTAGCCAGGTGAGTGAGGACCAGAGAGTTGAGGGTATATGTAAGTGAGTGATTATACACGTGAATCACAAAATTTAAGCCTGAAAAGTACAGAAAGGAGGGATGGTGAAAAGGCAGTAGGATCTGTTGTAGGTTCTGGCTTCTCTTATATAGTTAGGTAGTAATGACTTCTCATTACCTAGTCAGCACTTTCAATAGAAATCAACAACTGTTTTGGGACCATCAGTAGGCAAGGCGCTGTGTTAAATGATGTGGCACAAAAAAGATCATCTGTGCCATTCAGGAGAGGTAAGCATGCAATTCAAGGAGACAAAGTATTCCAAGTACTATACTAAAAAGCAAAAGATTCTGAAAAAAGTCTAGACTCTTCAGTTGACCATTCAAAAATTTCCACAATGTGATGCTAAGCCATTTTTTGTTCTTATCTCCCTCACTCCCCTAAACAAATCCATTGTGAATCCATCATCGTTTTATAAGCATAGTTTTCCTTTCTCCCTTCTCTGCACCTTTTGCACACTGGTAATGTTCTTCCTAGAATGCTTACTTGTATGACCTTCTCCAACAAAACTCACTTGCCATCCTGAAGGCTGAGCTCAAATGAGGAAACCAGGAAGCCTTTCTAATATCTTTAGCAGTAGTTGTTTCCTCTCTTCTCAATTGTTCACATGGTATCTACCACATGCAGATACTTGGATTACCTCTTCCAGCAGACACTGTGGGCATTTTCCTGCCTGTCTGTGTAGCAGTGTCTGCCCTTTAGATAAGTAAGGGAAGCCCACGAGGAAAAGAGAAACATAAAGAAGGAGGTTAGAACCAGATGGTTGAAATCAGCCACTGCCTTAGGCTTCCTGGTTGTCATGGATATGATATTTTCTATTGTTCATAACTCTGGTCTCTATGGTGAGCTCACAATTAAAGCTAGAACTTTATAAAGGCAAGAAACAAGATTGGGAGTGGCTCACTTAATAGTTCAGTGAAGGTGGAGGGCACTGTCTTAGTTGGTTTTCTGATTCTAGAACAGAATACTCAAGGCTGCATAATTTATAAAGAAAAGAGATTTATTTTGTTTACAGTTCTGGAGGCTGGGAAGTCCAAGATCAGGTGGCCACATCTGGTGAGAACCTTATGGCGTTTCACAGCATGGTGGAAAAGTGGAAGGTGAAGCCAGTGCCTGTGAAAAGAAGAGAAATGAAGTGGGCTGACCCACTTTATAACAACCTGCTCTCTGGAGAACTAACCCAGTCTCTTAAGAACTACATTAATCCCTTCATGAGGGTGGAGCCCCATGACCCAAACACTTCCCATTAGGCACCCCCTTCCAATACTGCTACATTCCGGAATTAAGGTCCCAACACCTGAACTTCTTGAGGGATATACTCAAACCATATCAGGCAGGTATGGTGAGGAGAGATAGATGGGGTAAAGATTAAAATAAATACATACTTTTCCAATGGTTTCCCTCCCCAACAAAATATTCATGTTACGTTAGCTCAAATCTTGATTTAGATCTATTTCCTCTATTCCTGTTAAGACAGCAATATAACTTACTCCACCAATTGACTCCCTTCTCACCACCTCACAATCCATGGCACCTCTTAAAATGACCAACTCAGGGACGGGCGCGGTGGCTCACGCCTGTAATCCCAGCACTTTGGGAAGCTGAAGCTGGTGGATCACTTAAGGTCAGGAGTTCAAGACCAGCCTGGCCAACATGGCAAAACCCCCTCTCTACTAAAAATACAAAAATTAGCCAGGTGTGGGGTGCACCTGTAATCCCAGCTACTTGGGAGGCTGATGCAGAAGAATCACTTGAACCCAGGAAGTGGAGGTTGCAGCAAGCCAAGATGTGCCATTGCATCTAGCCTGGGTGATAGAATGAGACTTCATCTCAAAAAAAAAAAAAAAAAAAAATAGACCAACTGAATATGATAAGTGGAGAAAAATAATACATGTCAGGGATTTCAAGGAGTGTGTACTGAATGTGGCATATACAGGATGACACTGAAAAAGAGGTTGACAGTAGGCTTTCTGATCTCTCTCAGTAAGTAGATGGGACCCAGATGGGACTCTCTGACTTAAGTGAGAGGTACGGAGGTAGGGGAGCTAGAGGCACGTGGGAGAATTTCAATACTTGGACTGCCTTTTGCCCAGCACTGACAGGGTTGACCTTAGCCAACATAAAACAGCAGCCTTGGGAAAGAGGTAGTGTATGGTCTTGGCTGGACCTTGGCATAGTTCAGTACCTGGCATTAGCCAAACTGCAAACTTTGAGGACACAGTTTCCACCCGAGAACACTCTCTGTTCTGATGCCAACTGTAAGTTTGAGAGCTCCCCCAAAACACTTTTAGGTTTGGTAATTCACTAGAAAGCCTCACAGGACTCACTGAAAGCTGTTACACTCCCAGTTATGGTTTATTAAGGGAAAGGGTACAGATTAAAATCAGCCAAAAAGCTAGGTACAGTGACTGTCACCTGCAATCCCATTGCTTTGGGAGGCTGAGGCATGAGGGTCACTTGAACCCAGGAATTTGAGGCTACAGTGAGCTATGATTGTGCCACTGCACTCCAGCTTGGGTGACAGAGGGAGACTGTTCAACTAATTAACTAAACTAACTAACTAGATAAATAATAAAATCAGCCAAAGAAGAGACACATAGGGCAGAGTCTGGGAGTGCTCCAAACATGAGGCTTCTGTTCCTTCCCCATGGAATCAGGACATGTCACCCTTCTGGTATTGATATGTGACAATGCTCAAAAAGTATTGCTAATCAGAGAAGCTCACCAAAGTTTCAGTATCTAGAGTTCTTATTTGGGGCTTTGTTATGTGCTCATGATTGATCAATTGATTGCCTTGTTGTTGAACTTCGTCTTCAGGTCAATTGATACTTCATGCTCCAAAGTCCCCGTTCTAAGTCACTTGTTTGGGCTTTCTGTCATGGCCAGCTTCTATCCTAAGCCTTTAACCCAGTGCGGCCAGCCCCATCCTTAAACAAAGGCACTCCTGTTAGATTTGGCATAGCTTACCTCCTAGAAGCCTAAGGCAAAGGCCAGATGTCAATTGGGGCAGGACCAAACTCTTCACTACAAAAGCTACACAGTAAGTTAGAAACAGTTAATTCATGGGATAGTGGTTTTGCCCAACAGAGAAGAGCAAAAATAAAGCTCCCTGGCAGGGGAGTGCATGAATCTTCTTCCCTCTTCTCCCTTGTCAGGTTGTTGTTGGATTGTACAACTAGAATTGCAAGTTTATATCAACTGGCCCTCCAGCCTAAGAAGCGAGAGGAAGATACTAATAACGGAGAGGCTCACAGTGAGGAACAACATTTTACTTATCCGCATCCTAAACACCTGGATTAGATTGACTTATCTTTGTTCAAAAATTAGTAAAAAGAAAATACTGATATGGCAGCTAAGAAAATAATTTATAGTTAAGAGATGGAGAATTGAGATATAGAAGGGGAGAATTATTTGGAAAAAAAGTTTATTCAAGAAGGAGATTAGCCTAGGTAAAGAATTTATGGCTAAGACCCCAAAAGTAAATACAACAAAAACAAAAATAAATAAATGGGACCTAATGAAACTACAATACTTCTGCACAGCAAAAGAAGTAATCATCAAAGTAAACATACAACCTACAGAATGGGAGAAAACATTTGCAAATTATGCATCTGACAAAGGACCAATATCCAAAGTCTACAAGGAATCAAACAAATCAGCAAAAACCTCACCAGATAATCCCATTAAAAGGTGGGCAAAGGACATGAATAGATATTTCTCAAAAGAAAATATAAAAATGGCCAAAAAATATAAGAAAAAATGCCCTACATCACTAATCATGTTGGAAATGCAAATTAAAACCACGATGAGATACTACCTTACCCCAGCCAGAATGGTCATTATTAAAAAGTAAAAACAAACAAACAAACGAAAAAAGATGTTGGTGTGGATGTGGGGAGAAAAGAAAACGTATACGCTGCTGGCGGGAATGTAAATGAATACAACTTCTGTGGAAAACAGTATGGATATTTCTCAAACAACTAAAAGTAGATCTACCATTTGATCCAGCCATCCCACCACTGGGTATCTACCCAAGGAAAGTAAGTCCTTATGTCAAAAAGACATCTGCACATGTGTTTATGGCAGCACAATTCACAGTTGCAAAGATATGGAATCAATCTAAGTGCCCATCAACTGATGAGTAGATAAAGAAAATGTTACATATATATTTGTGTGTGTGTATATGTAGTGTATGTGTGTGTGTATATATATATACACACACACATACACCATGGAATACAATTCAGCCTTAAAAAGGAAGAAAATAATGTCTTTTGCAGCAACTTGAATGGAACTGGAAGCCATTATTCTAAATGAAGTAACTCAGGAATTGAAAACCAAACACCGCATGTTTTCACTTATAAGTGGAAGCTAAGCTTTGGATATGCAAAGCCATGCAGAATGGTATAATGGACATTGGAGACTCAGAAGTGGGGAGGGTCGGGGGTGAGGGATGAAAAACTACCTATTTGGTACAATGTACACTACTCGGATGACAAGCGCACTACAATTCTAGACTTCACTGTTATAAAATTCATCCATGTAACCCAAACCACTTATACCCCTAAAGCTATTGATGTAAAAAAGATTTTTAAAAAGAAGGAGCAAGTTTTAGAAAATGTCTGTGATGTGTTCTCCATATCTTTAAGATTTGATCTTGAAATGAGACTAATGGTGAATGATAATACAGCAGAAGTGACAAAGTAGGTGGCTGATGAACTATCTTAAATGGAGGTTAAAAAATAAGCAGAGTTTAGTCATAGAATTTAAATCTTCAAAAAATAATACAGCTGAATAAAACCTATTTAAAATTAAATTAGTGATGTGGAGAGAAAACTTGAGAAAGCTTCCCAGAATAGAGAGAAAAAGGTACAGGATGAAATGCAAGACAGGAAAAAATAGTAGACATTGAGAAGAGAGGAAGGAGGCCCAACATCAGACAACTGGTGATAGCAATGGGATGCAATAGTCAGCGAAATCAGGGGGTAAAATAGAAGAAACTTTTCTTGACCTGAAGAAAAACCTAGCACCAGGGAAAAATAATTTTTAAAATATGCCCAACCTCCAAGATGGCTCCCAAGGTCCCCACCTGCAGGTATTCACATCGGATCAGGGTAGGTCGGTGTGAATAATAGCATATGGCAGAAGCAATGTAGTCTATCACTTTTGAGATTAGGTTGTAAAGATGCTGTAGCTCTGTCTTGGTGGTTCTTTCTCTTGGATTACTTTTTCTGGAGGAATGAAGTCACCATGTCATGAGTAGCTCTTTGGAGAGGCCCATATAGGGAGGAACTGAACCCTCTGACCTCCCACCACAGCAAGCCTTCAGATGACTCTAGCCTCAGCTGACATCGTGAGATGCCCTGAGCCAGACCCATTCAGCTAAGCCACTCTTGGATTCCTGGAGAGATCATCAATATTTATTGCTTTAAAGTGCTGAATTTTGAGGTAATTTGTTATGGAGCAATAGATAACTAATACAGTCATGAAGCAGAAGGAACTAGAAGGGAGATTAGGGAGTAGCTGGAGAAAGAGGCGAAATCTAGAGATTAGGTCATGTTTAAATGCTAGTGGAAGAATTCAATAGACAAGGAGAAAGGTTGGAGGAGGTACAGCAAGGGGAAGGGGCTATGTAATCACATAAGGCTCCTGAGAAGGTGGGTAGGGGTGGGATCCAGGGGTAGGTAGGTAGGTATAGGGATTGGCCTTCAGAAGGAGCAGGGGAACTTTTTGAGGATCTCAAAATCAAATGCTTAGTTGCCTGGCAATGTAGGCATTTAAGTTTGAGATTCCACAAGAGAGACAAGCCTCTGATAAGCTTACTTGAGAAAATGCAATTATATAACATTAATAATAAGAAAGAGGATATTATGGAGAATGAGATTAAAACCATGTAAGAAAAATGGTACACAACTCTAAGCTTAAGAATTTGAAAATTCAGAGGACATTTTTTCTCGAAGACAATTATCAACTGCCAAAATTGTTTCAAAAGAAACAGAGGCCAGTCACAGTGGCTCACATCTGTAATCTCAGCACTTTGGGAGGCCAAGGTGAGCAGATCACTTGAGCCCAGGAGTCTGAGACCAGCCTGGGCAACATGGTGAAACCTAATTTTAGTAAAAATACAAAAAGTAGCCAGGCATGGTACACACCTGTAGTCCCAGCTACTCTGGAGGCTGAGGTGGGAGGATTGCTTGAGTCTGGGAGGTGGAGGTTGCAGTGATCCAAGATCATGCCACTGCACTCCAGCCTGGGCAACAGAGCAAGACCTTGTCTGAAAAAGAAAAGAAAAGAAAAGAAAGAATAATAACCATAGGAGAAATGGAAACAGTTGTTAGGAAATTATAAGAAAGGTGTCAGAGACATGGTTTCATAGGTTATTGCATTAATGACAATTAAATAAAATGTAAAATTCTCTTCTTCAATTTCACTAGCCACTTTTGAAGTGCTCAGTAATCACATATGGCTAGTGGTCGCCATATTGGAGAAGACAGATGTAGAGCATTTCTGTCACCTCAGAAAGTTCTATGGGTCAGTGTTGCTCTAAAGGGGTAGGCAATTCTTATTCTGTGTAACTTGATTCCAGATGCATAAAAATGCTGTGAATCTCCCAATTTGTTTTGTGAAACTAGAGGAGCACTGATGCTAAAACACAGCCAAGATGACATCAAAAATTTAGAAACCAATCTCACTTGTGAGTAGATGCAGTACTTCAGACTCATTCAGACTCATTCAGATGCTCATTCAGGAATAATTCAAATTGGCATTCCAAAAGTGCAAGGATATTTGAATAATAGGAAATCCATTAGTATGGTTCATCACGTCAGAATAGAAAAGGAGAAAAGCATATGATTACCTTCATAGATACAAAACAACATTTGAGAAAATTGAACGGTCATTTCTGAATACACTAACAGGAAGCATCTTTATTTAGTATACTGAAGAAAAGTCTCCTCAGACATCATTATCATCTCAAACAGCCAAACTGATATTTAATAATAAAAATACTACAGGCATTCCAATTAAAGTGAGAAATAGGACAGA
>NW_012115121.1:5785215-5785543 GCF_000951035.1 Colobus angolensis palliatus
TTGTAATGTATTTTGAAGCCAGGAGGTTGTGATGCCTCCAGTTTTGTTCTTTTTGCTCAAGATTGTAATAGCTATTTGGGGTCCTTTGTGGTTCTATACAAATTTCAGGATTTTTTTTTTTCTTCAACTGTAAAAAATGCCATTGGGATTTTGAAGAAAATGCTTTGAATCTTTAGATCATTTGTGTACTGTGGGAATCTCAACAATGTTAATCATTTCACTTTATAAGTACAGAATGGCTTTTCATCTATTTGTGTCTTCATTAATTTATTTCATTAGTGTATTGCAATAGTCAGTGTACAAGTCTTTCACCTCTTTGTTAAAGTTA
>NW_012115121.1:5789988-5791406 GCF_000951035.1 Colobus angolensis palliatus
TGCACCACCACACGTGTATTTAAAAGGGAAACAGAGCATAAAAATTTGGGAAATTTGCAGCCTGGCCATGTGGTAGAAAAGAAAAACCCATTTTTTTCAGGGAAGGAATTCAAGCAGGTTGCAGAAATTTGCATAAGTAAAGAGGATCCAAGTACTAATATCCAAGACAATGAAAAAAGTCCTCCAAGGCATTTCAGAGAACTTTGTGCAGCCACTCCCATCACAGACCCAGAGGTCTAGAAGGGAAGAATGGTTTTGTGAGCCAAGCCTGGGCCCTGCAACCTCTTGCAGCCTTGGGACACTGCTCCCTGTGTCCCAATTGCCTCACCTCTAGCCATGGCTTAAAGGAGCCCAGGTATGCTTGGGCTGCTGCTTCAGAGAGTGCAAATCATAAGTCTTGGCAGGTTCCATGTGGTGTTAAGCCTGTGGATGCTCAGAGTGCAAGAGTTGAGGCTTGGGAGCCTCCACCTAGACTTCAGAGGATGTATGGAAAAGCTTGGATGTCCAAGCAGAAGCCTGCTGCAGGGGTGGAGCCCTCATGGATAACATCTGCTAGGGCAGTGCAGAGGGGAAATGTGGGGCTGGAGCTTCCACACAAAGTCCCCACTGGGGCACTGCCTAGTGGAGCTGTGAGAAGAGGGCCACCATCCTCCAGACCCCAGAATGGTAGATCCACTCTTAGCTTACCCCCTGCACCTGAAAAAACCACAGGCATGCAACGCCAGCCCATGACAGTAGTCACAGGAGCTGACGCCTACAAATCCAGAGAGGTGGAGTTTCCCAAGGCCTTGAGAACCCACCCCTTGCATCAGAGTGCTCTAGACATGAGACATGGAGTCAAAAGAGATCATTTTGGAGCTTTAAGATTTAATGACTGCCATGCTGGGTTTGGGGCTTGCATGGGGGCTGTCGGCCATTTCTTTTGGCCAATTTCTTTTATTCAGAATGGCTGTATTTACCAAATGCCTGTACCCTCGTTGTATCTAGGAGGTAACTAACTTGCTTTGATTTTATAGGCTCATAGGCAGAAGGGAGTTGCCTTTTCTTGGATGAGACTTTGGACTGTGGACTTTTGAGTTAATGCTGAAATGAATTAAGATTTGGGGGAACTGTTGGGAAGGCATGGTTAGTTTTGAAATGTGAGGGCATGAAATTTGGGAGGTCAGGGGTGAACAATATGGTTTGGCTGTGTCCCCACCCAAATCTCATCTTGAATTCCCACATATTGTGGGAGGGACCTGGTGGGAGGTAATTGAATCATGGGAGCAAGTCTTTTGGAATGGAGTATTTACCCAGTGCTTATACCATCATTGTATCTTAGAAGTAACTAACTTGTTTTTATTTTACAGGCTCATAGGTGGAAGAGACTAGCCTTGTCTCAGATGAGACATTGGACTATGGACTTTTGAGTTAATGCT
>NW_012115121.1:5797681-5798357 GCF_000951035.1 Colobus angolensis palliatus
CTTATGTGGGTATGGTTTGTGGTATCCCAAAACAATTACAACAGTAACATTAAAGATTACCACTCACAGATCACCATGAAAAATATAAGAATAATAACAATGTTTGAAATAGTGCAAGAATTACCAAAATGTGACACAGAGACATTATGTGAGCACATGCTGTTGGGAAAATGGCATTGCTAGACTTGCTTAATGCAGAGTCTTTTTTTTTTTTTTTCAATTTGTGAAAACACACACACACACACCCACGCGCGCGTGCGCGCGCACACACACACACACACACAGTGTCTGCAAAATGCAAAAAAGTGCAGTAAAATGAGGTGTCCTTGAATCTCCACTGTATTCAGACTCTTTCCGGAGATTTATCCTGTTGCTTTGTTTGGAATATGTTTCCCTGTTTCTTCATATTCCTTGAGTTTTTGTGTCAGTATCTATGCATTCGAAAATGTAGCCACCTTTCCCTAGCTTCACAACTGAACTTGCGCAGGAGGAAATCCTCATCAGTCATTCTGCCCAGACATTTTGGGGCCTCTCAAACCTTCATGCTTTGTTCTCAGAGGCCACCAAGGCATCTTGATTATAGTAGGTGTGGGGAAAAGAAAGCGCTCAGACTGTTACTGTGTCCATATAGAAAGAAGTAGACATGGTCGGGCGGAGCAAGATGGCCGAATAGGAA
>NW_012115121.1:5798407-5800185 GCF_000951035.1 Colobus angolensis palliatus
CATCAACACTTACTGTTTCACCTTGCACTTTTATGTTACAGAGACAGTTTTCCTACTTAAACCTCATTAACCAACCTCTGTTAGCTTCCAACTTTTCTTCTGCAGCTTCCTTACCTCTCTGAACCTGCAAAGAATTCAAGAGAGTTCAGATTTTGCTCTAGATTAGGCTGTGGCTTAAGGGACTGTTTCTCCTGCGTTGATCATCTATCTGGACCACTCAAACATTCTCCATATCAGCAATAAGGCTGCTTTGCTTTATTATCATTTATATATTTACCAGAGTAGCACTTTTAATATGCTTTAAGACTTTTCCTGTGCATTCACAACTTGGCTGACTGTTTGGCACAAGAGGCCTAGCTTTCAGCCTATCTTGGTTTTTGTTGTGCCTTCCTCACTAAGCTTGATCATTTCTAGCTTTTGATTTAAAGTGAGAAATATGGGACTCTTCCTTTCACTTGGACATTTAGAGGCCATTGTAGGATTATTAATTGGCCTAATTTCAATATTGTTGCGTCTCAGGGAGTAGGGAAGCCCCAGTAGAGGGAGATAGATGGGAGAATGACTGGTCAGTGGAGCAGTCAGAACACACACAATATTTATCAGTTAAGCTTGCCATCTTATGTGGGTATGGTTTGTGGTATCCCAAAACAATTACAACAGTAACATTAAAGATTACCACTCACAGATCACCATGAAAAATATAAGAATAATGACAATGTTTGAAATAGTGCAAGAATTACCAAAATGTGACACAGAGACACTATGTGAGCACATGCTGTTGGGAAAATGGCATTGCTAGACTTGCTTAATGCAGAGTCTTTTTTTTCTTTTTTTTCAATTTGTGAAAACACACACACACCCACCTACCCACACGCACGCGCGCGCGTGCACACACACACACACACAGTGTCTGCAAAATGCAATAAAGTGCAGTAAAATGAGGTGTGCTTGAATCTCCACTGTATTCAGACTCTTTCCGGAGATTTATCCTGTTGCTTTGTTTGGAACATATTTCCCTGTTTCTTCATATTCCTTGAGTTTTTGTGTCAGTATCTATGCATTAGAAAATGTAGCCACCTTTCCCTATCTTCACAACTGAACTTGCGCAGGAGGAAATCCTCATCAGTCATTCTGCCCAGAGATTTTGGGGCCTCTCAAACCTTCATGCTTTGTTCTCAGAGGCCCCCAAGGCATCTTGATTATAGTAGGTGTGGGGAAAAGAAAGCGCTCAGACTGTTACTGTGTCCATATAGAAAGAAGTAGACATAAGAGACTCCATTTTGTTCTGTATTAGAGATGCTGTTAATCTGTGACCCTACCCCCAACCTTGTCCTTGCAAAAGACATGTGCTGTGGTGGCTCAAGGTTTAATGGATTTTGGACTGTGCAGGGTGTGCTTTGTTAAACAAGTGCCTGAAGGCAGTATGTTTGTGAAAAGTCATCACCATTCTCTTCATCTCAAGTACCCAGGGACACATACACTGCGGAAGGTCGCAGGGACCTCTGCCTAGGAAAGCTAGGTATTGTCCAGGGTTTCTCCCCATGTGATAGACTGAAATATGGCCTCGTAGGAAGGGAAATACCTGATCGTCTCCCAGCCTGACACCCGTGAAGGGTCTGTGCTGAGGAGGACTAGTATAAGAGGAAAGAAGGCCTCTTGGCAGTTGAGATAGAGAAAAGTATCTGTCTCCTGCCCGTCCCTGGGCAATAGAACATCTCGGTGTAAAACCGAATTGTTTGAGAAAGGAGAAAACCACCTTAGGGCTGAAGGTGGGACGT
>NW_012115121.1:5801688-5802099 GCF_000951035.1 Colobus angolensis palliatus
GAGAAAGAAGATTATGAAGCACATAGAATAAAAAGAGGGCCCATTTTATACAAACTTAACGCTGAAAAAAAATTCTTTTTTAAATTGCGCTTGAACTGTGTATGTAGAGAAAAACGTATTCTAGATTAGCCTTCTTTTTGCAAAATTTGTGTAGGGTTTTCTTGGTTTGCCAGTTTTCTTGAAAGAACATCATTTTCTGGTGTGTTTTTTCTTCCAACCCCGCATTTTCAAGCTCATATTGTTCTGGTGAACACAGTGAGACTCTTTGATCTGGTTTGACACTACGCAGAGCCGAATTTCAGCTATCTGAAAAAAACAACCTTCAAACCTGTAGGAGGATTATTAAAAGGCATAAAACTTTACAACCACTAAGCAAAAACAGGCTGGTAGTTATACCTATTAAGGATAATT
>NW_012115121.1:5802799-5804651 GCF_000951035.1 Colobus angolensis palliatus
ACAGTGAGACTCTTTGATCTGGTTTGACGCTACGCAGAGCTGAATTTCAGCTATCTGAAAAAAGCAACCTTCAAACCTGTAGGAGGATTATTAAAAGGCATAAAACTTTACAACCACTAAGCAAAAACAGGCTGGTAGTTATACCTATTAAGGATAATTACAGCATTTAAGCTTAATGGCATAATTTGGTCAACAGATAATTTAACCTGGCAGACATCAAAATTACATTTAAATATTACAGAAAGGAGACAAAACACACAGAGATGGTTGTTAGATGGGTTCAAAAACTTTTGGAATGCCTTTCCAAAGCTTCAAAATATCACCTTTAATGTCTTACTTCTTTCCCTGCTTAGAGTCAGGTTTATCTGAAATTGTGGCTTTTTGGAAAACTCTGTTTCCACTCAGGTGTGGTTATAGTCGCTTCAGTTATTATTGCAAACTTATTGTGAATATCTCAACTCCGTAACCACTCAAAGATATATGTGCCTTCATCTCAGCTCATCATTTGGGAGAAATGACAGCCACCAAGGCTCATACAAGAATTCACCTGAGGCCAGACACGGTGGCTCACGCCTGTAATCCCAGCACTTTGGGAGGCTGAGGCAGGCCGATCACCTGAGGTCAGGTGTTCGAAACCAGTCTGGCCAATGTGGCAAAACCCCGTCTCTACTAAAAATACAGAAATTAGCTGGGCATGGTGGTATGTGCCTATAATCCCAGCTACTTGGGAGGCTGAGGCAGGAGAATCGCTTGAACCCAGTGGGTGGAGGTTACAGTGAGCCGAGATCCCACCATTTCACTCCAGCCTGGGCCAAAGAACCCACCTGAATTTGTAAAGTCTGTTGTGGATTATAAAGAACAAGCTTATTTGTGAGAATTACATAACTTTCTAATCTTGTTAACTTAAAAATGTGGGCTAGATTCTACCTTGGGTTCCTTGATGAGATCTGCATCCATTGTGTTTGTCCCAGAATATTTTCCTCCTCTCTTCCTTTGAGGAATCCTATGCCTAACACTATTACTCTTGTTGGGCAGAGCCCTGATAGCCAATAGCTTCAGAGGATTTTCCAGCTAAGAGCTTAGTGGTGGGGGAAGTGGGGAGTGGCTATGAGGATTAGCTCATTAATCATGCAGAGACGCAGGCTGCATAATGACTGGCAAAGGCATGGATAAAAGGATGATGCAGATACTTTTCAAGGACAAGCTTTGGGGTTAGAGATTCCATTTCTAGAGGCAGGATAGACTCAGGAAACCCAGGGCTCCAGGAAATGGTGTGAGGTAAGGGTTGTGGCTGCTCCACCTCCCCCCTAGTCCCAGATCTGCTGGCCCCAACTTTGTGCTGAGAGGGCTGTGAATCACTGTACCCCCAGCCCCCAACACGCTCCTATCCACTAAGGTTACACCATTAAAGCAGCTTTACTCCTGGAGGATTTAGTAATTAATCTGTCACTGAGTCACCATGGCAACATATTTGTGTATCTCAAATGCCATGAGCTCAAGGAGCCAGGATTTGAAAAACTGCTTTACCTAGTGCCCTAGCTAGTGATTAACAAAGGATTATGTTGTAGAACACAGGGCATGCTGGTTGGCTCCAAGGCAAAGGAGGCTTAGGGCACTAATGTTCATTTTTCCTCCTTTAGAAGCAGCTGAGCTTCCATTAAGGGATCGGGGACCAGCAGACCCCTTCTGGCCTCATGGGACACATCATGACCTCCTAGGGGCAATAAAAGAGAAATCCTCTGCTGTCCTCCACTCTGCTCTCCTCTTTTCCACTCCTTCTTTCTCTTCTCCCATTTATTAATTCAGTAATTCCAAGGAGGGATAAAAGATGTAAGATGTGATTCATTCACCT
>NW_012115121.1:5805366-5809551 GCF_000951035.1 Colobus angolensis palliatus
GGTTAGGGGAGCAGGAGAGGAAAGGAAGTGGGCTCAGGCACATCTAGCCTCAGCTTACTGATGGGGAGCCCTGGAGCATGAACAGCACTGCAGGGTTGCCTTCCCCTTCCCTGTCCTGCTGACCCTACCAGGAGGCAAGGGGCAGGCCTGCCATCCATGGGGCTGAGGGTTGCCAGCCAGGCAGCTCCCCAAAGAAGCAGGGCAGTTCTGAGACATTTGAAGCAAATACACATAGCAGCTGGGAGGATGCAGACTCCAGAACAGTGAAAGAGATTGGGTGGGACACCAACAGCTACAACAGGCAATCACGCTTTTGTAAGCATCTGTGTGTCTGTGTGTTTATCTGTTACTGCAGAATATTTAGTGCTCATTCAAAAAATGTATTGAACCCCTACTCTGTGCCTATTTCTATTCTGAAAGCTAGGGGGTTGTAGTCATGATGAAAACAGACAGGATCACCCCTGCCCTTACGTTGTTAAGTAGAAGAAATAAATATTAAACAATGATTCACACAAATGAACATTTCAGAATGCAAAATGTAATACATGCTGAGAAGCAGAAGCTGAGGGGTGACAAGAGATCACAGTGGAAGGTGAGATGCATGCTGGGGTGGAAGGAAGGCCTCCCTGGAGATGGGTATTTATGGCAGTGACCTAGAGAGAAGTTGGTGTGAGCTGGCCAGAGAATGGGAGGGAGGCTGCTCCAAGCAGAAGGAGCAGCGAGAGCACTGTCCTGACCTGGAGAAAGGGCTCTGTGAGTTCAGGGAATTGAAAGGAGGTCAGTGTGGCTGGACACAGTGACAAAGGGGTAAGGACAGCAAGAAAGGGGGCCCATGCGGCAGATGCCAGGCCTCGGGGGTCATGTTCAGGACTTACAGCTCTCAATGAAAGCCAATGGAAATCCACTGAGGACTCTGGGCAAGAAAGAGACATGATGACCATGGTGGCTCAAGGGCTGTGTGGGGTTTGGAGAAGGCAGGAATGGAAGCTGGGAGGCTTGTGGAGGTCGAGGGAGAGATGTCAGTGTTCTGGACATGAGCAGTGGCAGTGGATGTAAGGAGCAGCAGCTGGCAGAGGAGATTTCAGAGGGAGTAGGCGCAGGGGTGGCTGAGGGTTTGGGTGCAGGGGTGAGGGAAGGCAGGAGTGTAGGTTCACACTCACGTGGACAGAAGTGCCATTTTCCAGCGGGAGATGTGGGGCAGGCAGTCGGGAGGATACGTTCAGAGCTCAGGGGATTGGCTGCACTGGAAATTTCAGCCCAGTGGTTGTCAGCACATGGGTGACACTTGGAACCCAGGGAGAAAGTACTGCTAAGGAGCAAAAGAAAAGAGAGCAGGACGGAAGCCCACGTGAAGAGGGGAAACCAGCCAAGTGTCCAAAGGAGAAACCAGAGAGGCAGGAGGAACACAAAACATGGCAGCAATGAACCCAGCAGGGGAGGTTTCAGGGAGGAAGGTGGTCAGTCCTGGGGTATGCCCACTGTCGGGTGCCGGTCAGATGGTCTGTGGACAGGGCCGCAGCGGGGTGCGGTGGAACGCAAGGGCTGCAGGTTGCTTTCCACAGGTGCAGCTCTGTTGGACGATGAGGGAGTGCAGGCCAGATGCAGGGCATTCCTAAGTAAGTTTAGTTATTTGTGGAGGAGGAGAAGGGGCTGCTTCTGGACTGGGAATCAAGAACAATTTTGTTTTCTAAGATGGGGGAGATGTTTGCATGCTGGGGAGGAGTTGGTTTACGGGGAGAGTCGATGGTACAGGAGAGAGAGAGGGGTTAATTGATAGAGAAAAGTCACTACAGAGGTGGGAGCAGGTGGGAACAGACCACCATTCCCATTATCTGGCCAATGCTAAGCCCATGCACATTGGGGTTCCAGCCTAGAGAGATGACAGCAGAGGAGGGATGGGAACATCTAAGTGGTGAAACTGTCCCTATAGACTTTATAAAATTAATCAGGGAAGAAGGAAGGGGGAGAAATGAAGATAAACCAAGCTTGCAGCACAGTCAGCATTAACCATGAGGTGCGCTTGCTCTCTGATCCACTTCCTCACAGCTGTTTGGCGCTTATTGACTCAGAATTACATGAACCCTGTTACGAGATGATCCTTCCCCTTAGCTGCTCTATAGATAACAGCTTGAACATTATAAAACATTACATTTTCCACTTGAGATACTCTTTCAGGTTCTGCATACCAATGAAACTACTGATGCCATCTGGTCTTAAGGACCCCACAGGAGCTGAGTCACCAAAGAATGCAGTTTCCACATCCTGATGATTTCCTTCCCCTTACCCCAATTAATCAACAGCCCCAAATTCTTATTTAGAAATGGACCAAATTCCTTCATACTGATCGGCACTGGCTGAGGCTTCCACATATGGCTCAGTGGATATGTAACAGGATCATTTGCCCAATGCCTGGCAAGTCCATATACCAAGACAAGGGGGATTGCTGTAGAGAAAAAGTCTAATAATCATAGGACAGCTAAATGAGGAGGTGGGAGGAAAGCTCGACTCCACCAACCTAAGGAACTTGGGGCCAGGGATATTCAGGGTTTAGGGAAGGGCTGAGGTATGGGGATTATTGATTGGTGGAAGAGTGCAGGGTGAAGTCATAGGACAGGGAGATGAAGAAATGGCATTCTCATGCTGAATTGGTTCCTCGTGGGGTCTTCAAACTGGTTGGCATCAGCCTTTCCTGCTGGAATTCCGGATATGAAGAGTATCTTGAGCAATTCTTAAAAGCCTTATGATTCTAACATCAGAAGTCCTATCTATGGGGAAAATGGGGATTTAAACACTTAGTATCTTGAGCTGCATGACTTTCAGTTTAAGGAATTGGGCCAGAGTGCAACCTGCTTAATGCTTAATTATAACTATATTTCTGCCCCAAACCTGGCATCTGAATTCTTGTTAACCCTATGAGGATGGGTTTAGACCCTCTCTTGGGTGATTCATCTCTCTGCAGGTCTAACCCTGAACCACGCTTCTGTAGGCATCTGGTCCCTGGTTCAGTCAGTGACTCCAGAGCCAGTCCAGCCCATCAGTGCAGCCCTCCTCTCAGGCCCCAGACTATCCCCCCTCCCTACTTCTGGCCACTGAATAATGAAGCCCGCCAAATCTTGAGATGGCACTGTCAACCCTGCTTTCCCGCAGCTCCCTAATTCCACATCTCCCATAGTCTCCGATTATTTCCAGGGGTGCCTTGAAATGTAAAAGGTATTCAAAGCAAAATTTGTTGGCAGTCAACTTAATTCATACAAGCATTGCATTAAGGCACTTAAAGGGATGGCAGAAAATCAAACAAAGGGATGGACACCCTGCCCTTGAAAAGGAGTTTCTTTGCTGATGCCGCCACTGGAAATAGTGCCATTAATTTTATAAAAGAGGTATCATATTCAGAAAGACTCTATCAACTGCTGTAAATGCTTTGGAGCCTCTAACAGTTGTGAAATGTGGAAGCCGAGGATGTAGGGGCCTGTTGGAGTGCGCCCATTCCTGGATCTGGGAAGGAGACGCCTTTGAAGCTGTACCTCTCGGAAGACTTTGATCCTCCCAGGCCCAGAGATAAAGACGAGATGAGGGAGGTGTTATTAGCATTATTATTTATATTTAGTGGAGCTTACATGTGGGGCCTCTTTTAAAAAGTGCTTGGGGCACTACTGATTTATAAGTAATTTTACTTCTCACAGCATCACTTCTGGGTGGAGGAAGAATGCCAGAGGCAGCGCTGGAAATAATCACTTTTCTCCAAGTTAGAGTGCTCATTAATCCAGGCCTAGTGGGAACATCTATTCCCTTTATTGTAGCCTTTTACTGGAAATTATTTCTTTAGTAGAAGCTCACGTGCCTCAGTGACCTGGAATGGGGGTTCTCGAGGGAGTTCTATCATTCTCCCCTGTTGAAAGCTTATGTATGGAGAACATCTGGGTAAGAGTCACAGGCAGCTTGGAAAAGAGGGCGATGATTAGGGATTTCTAGTTTTATTATTATTTTTTAACATTTGTTGAGATTGGTTTAAAATTCAGGACATGGTTAATCTTGGTGAATGCTCCCTAGGCACTTGAAAAGCACATGTATTCTGCTGTTATAGGGTTGTTTGCTCTGTTAGATCCTGTTGGTTGAAGGTGTTGTTCAATTCTTCTATATCCTTATTATTTTCTTTTTTATATTTTTAGAGACAGGGTCTATCTC
>NW_012115121.1:5817286-5818116 GCF_000951035.1 Colobus angolensis palliatus
TTTTTGGTGCATACACACCTAGGTTTGCTATCTCTTGTTGGTAAATTGATCTTGATCTTTTATCATCATGTAAAATTCCTCTCCATGACTGGTAATTTCTTTGCTCTGAAGTCTACTTTGATATTCAGTAGCCACTCTTCCTTTTTAAAATTTAATACTTACATGATATATCTTTTTCTATGCTTTTACTTTTTACTTAGCTATATCATTATGTTTGAATTGAGTTTTTTATAGACAGCATATCATTGGGTAATGTTTTTAAATCTACTCAGCTAATCTTGTCTTATTTTTAATTTAAAAAATTTTTACACATAATAATTGTATGTATTTATGGAGTACAATGTGATGTTCTGATACATAAATAAATTGTGTGATGATCAAATCAGGGTAATTAGCATATCTATCACCTCATTTATTATTTCTTTCTTACAGGCACATACAAAATCCTCTTTTCTAGCTACTTTGAGATACTCTACTGTGTAATAGGACATCAGGACTTATTCTTCCTTTCTAATTATAACTTTGTACCCGTTGCACTCTTGTCTCTTAATTAATGTATTTAGTCCGTTTACATTTAAAGTAATTATTGACATGTTAGAATTTAATTTGTTTACCGTTTGTTCCCTGTTTCTTGTTACCTGGTTACCTTTCTTCTGCCTTCTTGTGGGTTACTTGAATATTTTTTAGAATTTCACTTTATTTATAATTTTTTCGTATACCACTTTGTATAGTTTTGGTAGTGGTTGTTCTAGCTACTATTCTATTCATATGTAAGTTATCACAGCTTTGGTGTCAGTGCCTTACCATTTCCATTGAAGGGTAGAAATCTT
>NW_012115121.1:5822705-5824365 GCF_000951035.1 Colobus angolensis palliatus
GGTGAGCCACTGCGCCCTGCCAAAAATTTTCTTTTTCTTTCTTTCTTTGTGTTTTGTTTTTTGTCGCCCAGGCTGGAGTGCAGTGGTGTGATTTTGGCTCACTACAGCCTCAACCTACCAGTTTCAAGCAATCCTCCTGCCTAAGTCCCCCAAGTAGCTGGGACTACATGCACACACCACCATACCAGGCACATTTTTTTATTTTGTGGAGAGATGGGGTTTTGCCATGTTGCCCAGTCTGATCTTGAACTCCTGGCCTTAAGTGATCAGCCACCTTTGGCCTCCCGTCGTGCTGGGATTACAGGTGTGAGCCTCCATGCTTGGCCTATGGGAAGTTTTCAGCATGATTTCTTCGCATACTTTTTCAGTCCGTGCTCTTTCTCCCTTATTTTCTGGACTTTAATGATACGAACATTGGATTGTTTGTGATTGCCTCAGAGATATCTGAGGCTCAGTTCTTTTTTTCAGTCTATTTTCTCTTCATTTTTCAGATTGTGTATATGCTGCTGACTTACCCTCAAGTTCACAGATTCTATTCCTGTCATCCCCATTGTACTATTGAACCCATCCAGTGAGTTTTTTATTTTGTTATAGTATTTCTAAGTTCTATAATTGCTTTTTGGTTCTATTTTTTGCTGAGATTTTCTATGCTTTCATTTTTTTCAAGGTGTAATATTATGGAATATATATTTTGATTTTGTCCACAGTTCCTGGCTCATAAGCCTTGTAATTTCCTGAGTGACTAGAGCAGTAGGAGTATCTTTTGTTAAAATATTTGACCTTTTGTCCTCGGATCTGAAACAGTTTTAGAATAGCTCCAGAGCTGTAAGGTGAACATGTCTTTTGTTATTTATAACAATCCCTTTTTGACCACACTTGAATTTTTAATGAGGTGGTCTTTGGAGAGTCCCCAGATAACCACTGGATGGGTGGCTGGTTGCCAGGGGACCCAACCATGTGATTAATAGATTGGAACTCGCAGCCCCATCCTGCACTTCAGGGGACAGGAGAGGGCCTGAAGTTTGAGTTGATCACCAGTGGCCAATGATTTAATCATGGCTACATTATGAAACCTCTGTAAACACTCAAAAGGACAGGGTTTGGAGAGCTTACAGAAGCTGAACACGTGGAGGTTCCTGGAGAGTGGCATGCCAGGAAAGGACGTGGAAGCTACATGCCCCTTCCGCCTGGCTGTCCATCTGGATCCTTTGTAAAATCCTTCATAATAAGTGGGGAAATATAAGTAAAGTGCTTACCTGAGTTCTGTGAGTCACTCTAGCAAAGTAATCAAACTCCAGATGGAGATCATGGGAATCCGTGACTTAGAGCCAGTTGGTCAGAAGTATAAGTGACAACATACTATTAATACTTGTGACTGGCATGTGAAATGCAGGAGGCAGTCCTGTGGGATTGGGCCCTTAGCCTGAAACTGTCCTCACAGGGCTAACAAGAATTACATGCTGGGTTCTGGAATAGAAATATAGTTATGATTAAAATGTTTCTGGGGTCATGGGCAAGCTGGCCAAAAAGGAACAGCTCTGGTCTGCAGCTCCCAGCAAGATCAACACAGAAGGTGGGTGATTTCTGCATTTCCAACTGAGGTATCCAGCTCATCTCACTGGGACTGGTTAGACAATGGGTGCAGCCCATGGGAAGTGAG
>NW_012115121.1:5825899-5826280 GCF_000951035.1 Colobus angolensis palliatus
AATAAGAACGCTTTTACACTGTTGGTGGGAGTGTAAAGTAGTTCAACCATTGTGGAAGACAGTGTGGTGATTCCTCAAGGATCTAGATCCTGAAATACCCTCCCATTACTGGGTACATATCCAAAGGATTATAAATCATTCTACTATAAAGACACATGCACACGTATGTTTACTGCGGCACTGTTCACAATAGCAAAGACTTGGAGCCAACCCAAATGTCCATCAATGATAGACTAGATAGAGAAAATGTGGCACATATACACCATAGAGTACTATGCAGCTATACAAAAGGATGAGTTCATGTCCTTTGAAGGGACATGGATGGAGCTGGAAACCATCATTCTCAGCAAACTAACACAGGAACAGAAAACCAAACACTGC
>NW_012115121.1:5827016-5829050 GCF_000951035.1 Colobus angolensis palliatus
TTGCCCAGGCTGGTCTCGACCTCCTGACCTCAGGTGACCCACCCATCTCGGCCTCACAAAGTCCTGGGATTACAGGCATGAGCCACCGTGCCCAGCTGGAGATTCTTGATCCTAAGTCTTCTGTTTCAATGAGGCTTCATCTTGTTTAGGCTTTGGATCTGGATGCATAGGATCCGGTCAACTTTTGTGGGCATTTGTATCAATGACAGTTTAGTTTTTCTGAGCCCTTTGAATTCTGTTCTGGATTTGTCTTGTTTTGTTTCGTTTTGTTTTTTCCTGCTTTGTTCTTCTGGTATTGCTGAGGTTCACACTCAGCCTTTGCTGGTGCTGTCTGGGGCTGGAAGCACACTGTGGAATCTCAATGGAGAACAGGGAGACACAGAGCTCAGCTGATGCCAGCCAGCTGGTGGATCAGACGGGCTGCAGGGACTCTGGTTGTGGAAGGAGGACTCAGCCTCCCAATGCAGGCTCTGCTGGGCTCTCCCTTTCGTTCGGTTGGACAAAGCAGGCTTCTCTTGGATTATTTTGTCTATTCCTGTTGGTGGTTCCAAGTTGCAGGCCCACCGGGTGCCCAGCCTGAAGGTACATGGGAGATAAAAAGGAAACGTAGGGGACTCACCAGACCTCTCAAGTCTTGAAGCTCCCAGCCAGTCTGCCTTCCTTCTCGTGGCTTTCAGAATCCTTGTATTATGGTCCATTGACTAATTAGTGGGGTACGTAGTAGTATTTAGAGGGTAGCAACAGAGAAAAGTGATTCTGTGCCATCTTCTTCTGGAACAGAAAGTCCATTTGGATGACTGATAAAAAAACAAAAACAAAAACAAAAAACCCAGGAAAACAAATATTCACTAATGTATTTTGCTTGGCAAGCAAAATGTTTCAAAACATACAGGAAACCAGTAAGAAAATCTCTGGTTGGTGTTATAGATGGAATTGTGTCCATTACAAAAGACGTGTTGAAGTCCTAAATCTAGTACCTCAAAATGTAGTGTTATTTGTAAAGAGGGTCATTGAAGATGTAATTAAGTTACGATGAGTTCGCACTGGAGTAGCACGGGTGGGCCCCTAATTCAATGTGATCGGTGTTCTTCCGGAAAGAGGACGTTTGGACACAGACACAGAGGGCAGGTGGCCATGTGGTAAGATTGCTGGTAGAAATGAGAACTGAACACCCCAAAATGAAAGCCGTAGAAACAGCTGCGGCCCCAGGGTGGGCCATAGAAAACAGAGTCCCCTTTCCCCCAAGTCAGCCATAAAACCTAAAAATAGTCTAACTTTCCCTCTCCCCCTCTGCCATTTGGCATAAAAACTGGCCATAAAGACCTTAATTATTTGACTTATCTCATCTGATAAGAGCTTATAAGGCCCCTGTTCCAGAGATAGTCCTGCCCCACACCCAGAAGGAAAGTGATACGGTTTGGCTGTGTCCCCACCCAAACCTCATCTTGAATTGTAGTTCCCGTAATCCCCATATACCATGGGAGAGACCTGGTGGAAGGTAATTTAATCATGGGGGTGGTTACCTCCATGCTGTTCTCGTGATAGTGAGTGAGTTCTCATGAGATCTGATAGTTTTAGAGGGGGCTTTCCCCTCCTTCGCTCTGTGCTTCTCCTTGCTGCTGCCACATGAAGAAGGACATGTTTGCTTCCTCTTCCACCATGATTGTAAATTTCCTGAGGCCTCCCCAGCCCTGCTGAACTGTGAGTCAACTAAACCTCTTTCCTTTATAAATACTCAGTCTTGGGTATGTCTTTATCAGTAGTGTGAGAACAGACTGATAGAGAAGGAATGCTCTACAGAGAGGCTAAGAGGAATCTAAACAGACAGGACTTGCTGGTTTTCCCCACTCAGCCTATTAACATTAGATCTTATCCTCTTTTTCCCTTTATATTTCTACATAGCTGCCTATAGTTTGTTGAATCAAAGCGTAAAAATGCACAGTTTCCCTATATCTTTGGGTCTTCATTTTGAAGGCTCCTAGGTGATGCAATACTATGACCAAATAAGTTTGTCTTTTCTCCTAATGAATCTAC
>NW_012115121.1:5830642-5831996 GCF_000951035.1 Colobus angolensis palliatus
TTTTTTTTTTTTTTTTGGAAATGCAGTGACCCCAAGGGTCTCCCATGCAGGAATAAATCCTGGCTCTGAGTAGATCCTTCATCCCCTGTAATGAATTCCTTGGGCCCTGCCAGTCCGAGAGCAGCGACAGCTCCCTGAGAGGCCTGTTCTCAGGACAGAGTTTCATTGTATTCAACACTGTGATCCTCCTGCCAAAAATTAATTCCACAAGCTGCGTCTTGAACAACACCCCCCACCCCCATGCAGTCTGAGCCTCCATCAGACTTCTGAATTTGAAGAAGTTGGAAAGATTTGGAAAGCGGGGGTTACTTTCTTAAGCAGGACAGATGCTTTGAGACCACCTTGCCAATCATAAATAGAAGACTGGCATCAGTTCCTTGGTCATAATTAAGCACAACCACAATCGTTTCTTAACAAGCCCCTGACTCTTGTGTTCTCTGACCAGGTGGCTGGATCACAAGACCACAGGTACTTTTAAGGAAGCGGACTGGTCATGTGCGTGTCCTGCGTGTCATCCTTTTTGGCTCTCATTGTCATTGTGTGATTAGTTACCATATCATGAAAAGATCTGGGGAGAGCGAGGTCACCTTCTGAGATAAAACACTCAGCAAGTGCCCTCCAGTGGTGGTGGCAGTGGTGGTTTTTAATTGACAAATAATACCTGTATACATTTACGGGTTACACTGTGGCTAGACGACATTATGCTAAGTGAAATAAGCCTCCGGCAGTTGCTAGAACAGGTGAGGCTCTGCGGGTTCTCAAATAACAGTTACTATTTATATGTCCCTGAAGAGTCTTCCAGATTTGGGAGCTGCGGGTGAACGGTATGAGCAACAGTAAAAATCTGAGCAACTGCAACTTCCACCTTGCCTGGGCCTGGCTCCAACCTGCAGTATCCCCCCTCCCTACCTCTCTCCTTTATCTGTCCCCCATCCCCCACCATGCCAGAGTTAAGGGCTTTGCATGATACTGTTTCGCCTAGTGCTTGCGTTGCTGTTGTTAAACTTCAGTCAACCTGAATCGCTGAATCCCTGGAGCGACTGAGTGGTTAAAATCTCAACACAGGAATTTTAGGTCCTTGTCAATCACATTCTAATTTTGACCTGGGCAGGTGTGATGCATGTGTCCTTCTCTCCCTCTGCCCCACCCAAATACATCATCCCAAACTAGCACCAGGCTGTCACCCACTCAAATACCTCTGAAGTGACATAATTGTCTAAATATAAAATCCAGACTCTCTGGCCTGGCATTCAAACTTGCCTACTCCCAGCCCTTCCCCAGAAGACACACTAACATACCTTCCAGTGGTCTTTCCCACTTATTATTATTATTTTGTTTATTTATTTATTTATTT
>NW_012115121.1:5835951-5839438 GCF_000951035.1 Colobus angolensis palliatus
AGTGCAGTGGTGTGATCTCAGCTCACTGCAACCTCCACCTCCCTGGTTCAAGCAATTCTCCTGTCTCAGTCTCCCGAGTAGCTGGGACTACAAGTACACACCACTATACCCGGATAATTTTTGTATTTTTAGTAGAGGCATGTCAGACTGGTCTCAAACTCCTGACCTCGGGTGACCCACCCGCCTTGGCCTCCCAAAGTGTGGGGATTACAGGCATGAGCCACCACACCCAGCCTAATTTCATTTTTTGATTGAGGTGAAATTCACATAACATAAAACTAACCATTTTAAAGTGTACAATCCCATGGCACTTAGTACATCCATGAGGTTGTGCAACCACTACCTCCTCCTATAAAGGTTTTGAGGCTCCCTAGCAGGGCCAGGGCAGATGCAGGAGCTGCTGCTGAGGAAAGAGAGTGAGGTTGTCAGCATGGGGAGTGAGAGGCAGGCCTGGGAGGATCTGGTAGACATGGCTCAGAAGAGGAATCCAAATGTGGGGTGGGTGAGAGTCACAGCCTTGAGTGTGGAGAGGTTGCTGAGGGAGAGAGCAACCAAGGCAAGTAAGAAGACCTCCAGCAGAGGCCAAGAGCCCCTTATGTTGATGGGAGGAGGAAATGGGCCAAGGCCAGAGGCTGCCAGCCTTCCACACAGGCCCAAGGAAGTCTGCTTTGAGACCAGCCTTTCTTCCCTCTGTTCTGGCCTGAGAAGTGTTGGGGGAGGAGGGTGCCACCGGGTGGAGGGACTTTCTCAGCTGCTAGGAATGGCTTGGCTACTTCCTGCCAAGGTCCTTTCTTCTTCTCCATTTCCCCAGCTATAGGGGACCCCACTGCTGACTTCATTCTTCAAACTTTCTTTGAACAGGAATGCCCTTTGTGAGCCCTGCAGAACAACAGCAGTCCGGTGGTTCCCGCAGTCAGAAGAGGAGATCTGCACCTGCCCCAGGTCTCAGACTTTGAGGTTCCTCGCTGGTGCTTCCCCCAGGGTGCGAGGGACCCATCAGCCCAGGGCACATCTGGCCAGAGCTTGCCTTCTTCCTTCTGCGCCTGCTCTGGGTGCCTGGGATGCTAGAATTCTCAGCCCCGAAGCCCCAAACGTGCTTTCCAGGACTGCCATGGCAGCCTCCCAGGGCCTGTCCTCCCAAGGGGCCAGCATTATTCTTGTGCACAGCCTTCTGCCTGAGGGAGCCCAAGGGTCAGTGTTTTTGTGGAGGGTGTGGATGGAGCTGGGAACTGCAAGATGGGGTGTCTTTTGTGCGGTGACCCTCAAAGGTTGGATGAGGGAAGGGGGCAGCTGGGGGCTTCTCCCCAGGCTGCCGTGTCCTGGTGTGGAATTCTGAGAGTCCAGCAGCCTTGCAGGGCTTCATGAGGGTGTATTTGTTAAGGGGGGAGGATAGACTTGTTTCATTGAACAGTCTGTTAGGTGTGTTTATCATTATAAATATCTAGATATGTGGTAACCGCTCACTGATCCTCTCACCCTGTGCCCTGTCCATGTCAGGAAGAGGGGGGCCCTGCCTGCAACCTCCTCACCAGGTTAGACTGTGACACATTCCAGGCATGATTTTGAATGTGTTTCTTCACCGTAGAGCCTGCAATATGGTGATAGGGAATCCTTTCTTAGAAGCAACAAACCTGCATGATGAGCTCAGTAAGTGACAGTTTGGTCAACCTTCTTAGCTCCTCCATCACTCCCTTGTACAGCACCTTTGCTGGAGGGCCAGGAATACAGACTTGTGTGTGTGTGTATGTGTGTGTGTGTGTGTGCATGTGTGTGTGCACATGCATGTGTGTGTGCATGCGTGTGTGAGTGTGAACAGCTCCCCCCACTTCCGCCTAGGAACCCATTGTTGTGCTCACATGGTGACAAGCTCTCTTGAAATCTCTAGAAATCCTCATCCAGCCTCAGGCTTAGATTCCAACTTGCTGGAGGACCCTGACCAACCACAGTACAGTAGACATCATGACAGTTTTGCTGCCTCCCCCCCATCTCCACCCCTGTCACCAGCTTCCCCACCTCCACTGCCTCTGCCTCAGACATTGCCACCACCCTCACCACTGTCATTACAAATTCCACATCATTAACAAAGAACTATTTGGGCATCTACTTTGTGCCAGACACTGTTCTAAGCACTTGGGGTACATCACTGAACAAAACAGGTGATGCCTCTGTAGGGCTTACATTTTAGGGGCAAAGTGGGGAGACACAATAAACCATAATACATAAGGAAATTAAAATGTTAGAACTTGATAAACGCTATGGAAAGAAGTACAGAAGGGTAAGAAGGATGGGGAGGGTGAGGCCAGTGGGCAGGCTGCAGTTTCATACAGGTTGGTCAGGGACATTTGGATCAAAACACGAAGGAGGTCAGAGAGTTGGCTGTGCTAGCTCATACCATTTACCGAGTGCTTTTTACACACTCACAGTTGTTTTTTCTTCAGTCCCACCAGCTGCAACCTCCACCTCCCAGATTCAAGCGATTCTTGTGCCTCAGCCTCCCGAGTGGCTGGAATTACAAGCTGGCACCATATCCGGCTAACTTTTGTATTTTTAGTATTTTAGCAGAGATGGGGTTTCTCCGTGTTGGCCAGGCGCATCAACTCCAGACCTTAAATAATCCGCCCGCCTCTGCCTTGCCTTGCAAAGTGCTGGGATTACAGGTGCGAGCCACCGCGCCCGGCCACACACCCACAGTTTTACGAAGAGGCCTCTGAAATAGACTGAAACGGAAAAGACTAAACTCCTTCAACAGCGTTTTAACTCGGGCTCTAATCCGGTGAACATTTCCTGGTGCTACGGAGAAGCATCGCCAGGTTTCTTTTTACAATGCTGCCCCCTAGTGTTGAGTAAAAGCAGTGCAGGGTCAACACATTCTAAAGCGATCAGAAATTCAAGATCCCATCACGGGTGAGAATTACCCACCCACTCCCAGACAGTAGCACAGTAAATGTTCCAAAATACGGGAAAAAAAATCACGACACAAACATGTTTTAAGTTAAAAAATCGGCCAAGGCCAAAAGTAAAAGGTGCAGGACCAATCTGAGAATCTCACAATTGGCAAAAATATAAAATTGTATTTTGTTAATTATATTAATATTTTATGTGGATTAGTGATATTTATATATTTTAACCAAATAGAGTTTATAGTTTGGATGCAAGGAAAATTATCATCATGGTCACATTAAGAAAACCCAGAAAGGGCTGCTCTGCTGATGGAGTAGTCATTCTTTCATTCCTTTACTTTCCAAGAAACTTGCTTTCACTTAAAAAAGCAAAAAGAATGGAAATCAAAAAGCAATGCCCTGTAGACCGGGCGCGGGGACTCACGCCTGTAATCCCAGCACTTTGGGAGGCCGAGGTGGGTGGATCGCTTGAGACCAGGAGTTTGAGACAAGTCTGGCCAACATAGTGAAACCCCATCTCTACTAAAAATACAAAAATTAGGTGGGCGTGGTGGCACGTGCCTGTAATCCCAGCTACTTGAGAGGCT
>NW_012115121.1:5846943-5850560 GCF_000951035.1 Colobus angolensis palliatus
AGTTACACTTTTCAGAGATCAGTTTGTTAACACAGTTTTCTTGAAATCTGCAATTGGATACTTCTGAGTGCAATGAGGCTTATGGTGACAAAGGAAATATACTAAGACAAAAACTAGAAAGAAGCTTTCTTAGAAAGTTCTTTGTGATGTGCCAATTCATCTCACAGAGTTACACTTATGTTTCTTGGAGCAGTCGATTAACACTGTCTTTGAGGAACCTGAGAAGTGCTACCTTGGATAACATTAAGGCCTATGCTGTTGCAGGAAATATCCTCAATTAAAAACGTGAAAGAAACTTTGTGGCAAACTTCTTTGTGATAAGTGAATTCATCTCACAGAGTAGCAACTTAGTCTTCAAGAATCAGTTTGCTAACAGTGTTTTCATGGAATCTGCAAAGTTATATTTGGGAGTGCATTGAGGCCTATGGTGAAAACGGCAATATCTGCAGATAATAACTGGAAAGAAGTTTTCTCAGAAGTTGCTTCCAGATGTGTGAATTCAGAACACAGAGATTCACTTTTGTCTTCTTGCAGCAGGTTCCTAACACCGATGACGTGGATTCTGCCAAGTGATATTTGGGAGCTCATTGAGGCCTGTGGTGAAAAAGGAAATAACCTCAGATAAAAACTGGAAAGAAGCGTTCTGAGAAACTATCTTTTCACACATGGATGTAACTCAAAAGTTACACTTTCCTTTTCATTGATCCGTTGCTAAGACTCTTTTCTTGAATTCTGCATTGGGATATCTCTTAGCGCAATGAAGCTGATGGTGAGAAAGGAAATATCCTCAAAGAAAAACTAGAAAGTAGCTTTCTGACAAACTTCTTTGTGACATGTGAATCCATCTCACCGAGTTACAACTTTGTCTTCACGAAGAAATTTGCTAACACTGTTGTCGTGAAATCTGCCAAGTGATATTTGGGTGCTCATTGAGGGCTATGGTGAACAAGGAAATATCGTCCGAGAAAAACCGGAATGAAGTCTTCTGAGAAACTGCTTTGCAATGTGTGAATTCATTTCAAAGTGTTACACCACTGTTTCATGGAGGAGTCTGCTAGCACTGACTTTGTAAGCTCAGAAGTGATGTCCTGGAGATCGTTCAATCCCATGGTGAATAATGAAATATCTTCAGACAAATCTGCAGAGAAGCCTTCTGAGAAACTTCTTTGTTGTGGGTGAATTCAGCTCACAGGGTTAGATGATTGTTTTCATTCAGGAGCTTGCTAACAGTGTTTTCACAGAAACTGCAATAAGACGCACGGTGGCGCTCCAAGACACAAATACCCTCAGCACAAACAAGAAAGAAGCTTTCTGAGAAACTGCTCTGTGATGTGTGAATTGAACTCATTGAGTTACTCCTGTGTTTCCTGGAATCGGCTAGCCCTGTTTTTGTGGAATCTGAAAACTGATATTTCAGATCCCTTTGAAGACTATAGGGCCAAAGGAAATATCCTCCATTAAAAATGAGAAAGAAGCTTTCTGAGAAACTTCAATGTGATCTGTGAATTCATCTCACAGAGTTACAACTTTCTCCTCATGAAGCTGTTCGCTAAGACTGTTCTCATGGAATTTGCTAAGTGATATTTCGGAACCCAGTAAGAGTTACAGTGGAAAAGGAAATCACTTCAGTTTAAAACTGGAAGGAAGCATTCTGAGAAACTGCATTGTGACTCGTGAATGCAACTCACAAACTTACACTTTCCTTTTCATTGATCCGTTTGCTAACACTCTTTTCTTGGAATCTGCATTGGGTTAATTCTTAGTGCAATGAAGCTGACAGAGACAAAGGAAATATCATCAAATAAAAATTAGAAAGTCGCTTTTTGAGAAACTTATTTGTGATATGTGAATTCATCTCATGGAGTTACAACTTTGTCTTCACGAAGCTGTTTGCTAACACTGTTGTCTTGGAATCTGCAAAGTGATATTTGGGAGCGCATGAAGGCCCATGGTGAAAACGGAAATATCCTCAGATAAAATCTAGAAAGAAGCTATCTGAGAAATTTCTTTGTGATTTGTGAATTCATCACAAAGACACTCACCTTTCCCTTCTTGTAGCAGTTTGCTAACAGTGTTTTCGTGGAATCTGCAAAGTGATATTTGGGAGCACATTGAGGCCTATGGTGGAAATGGAAATATCCTCCGATAATAACTAGAAAGAAGCTTTCTCAGAAGTTGCTTTCTGATGTGTGAATTCATAACACAGAGATTCCCTTTTCCCTTCTTGCAGCAGATTCCTAACACTGTTGTCGTGGATTCTGCAAAGTGATATTTGGGAACTCATTGAGGGCTGTGGTGAAAAAGGAAATGTCCTTAGATTAAAACTGGAATTAACGGTTCTGAGAAACTGCTTTGTGACATGTGGATGCAACTCACAGAGTTACACTTTCCTTTTCATTGTTCCGTTGATAAGACTCTTTTCTTGAAATCTGCATTGGGATATCTCTTAGCATAATGAAAGTGACTGTCACAAAGGAAATATCCTCAGATGAAAACTAGAAAGAAGCTTTCTTAGAAACTTCTGGGTGATGTGTGAATTCATCTAACAGTGTTACACTTCTGTTTACTGGAGCAGTCAATTAGCACTGTCTTTCAGTTACCTGAGAAGGGCTACTTTGGATCACATTGAGGCCTACGCTGTTAAAGGAAATATCATCAGTTAAAAACGTGAAAGAAGCATTCTGTGAAACTTCTTTGTGATATGTGAATTCGTCTCACAGAGTTCCAAATTTGTCCTCAGGAAGCAGTTTGCTAACACTCTTTTCGTGGAATCTGCTAAGTGACATTTAGGAGCCCATGGGGGCCCATGGAAAAACAGGAAATGTCCTCAGATAATAACTAGAGAGAAGCTTTCTGAGAGATTGCTTTCTGATGTGTGACTTCATCACACAGAGTTCCACCCTTCCCTTTTTGGAGCAGTTTGCTAACACTGTTGTAGTGGATTCTGCAAAGTGAAATTTGGGAGCTCATTGAGGGCTATGGTGAAAAAGAAAATATCCTCAGGGAAACACTGGAAAGAAGCCTTCTGAGAAACTGCATTGCGATGTGTGAATGCAACTCACAGGGTTACACGTTTCCCTTCAGTGATCAGTTTGCTCACACAGTTTTCTTGAAATCTGCAATAGGATACTTCTTAGCGCAATGAAGCTTATGGTGACAAAGGAAATATCTTCAGAGGAAAACTAGAAAGAAGCTTTCTTTGAAACTTCTTGGTGATGTGTGAATTCATCTCACAGAGTTACGCTTCTGTTTCGTGGAGCAGTACATTAGCACTGTCTGTGAGGAACCTGAGAAAGGCTAGTATGGATTGCATTGAGGCCTACGCTGATAAAGGAAATATCATCAGTTCAAAACATGAAAGAAGCTTTCTGAGAAACTTCTTTGTGGTTTGTGAATTCATCTCACAGGGTTCCAAATTAATCCTCAGGAAGCAGTTTGCTAACACTCTTTTCGTGGAATCTGCTAAGTGACATTTGGGAGCCCATGGGGGTGAATGGTGAAAAAGGAAAAATCCTCAGATAGTAACTAGAGAGAAGCTTTCTGAGCGATGGCTGTCTATTGTGTGACTTCATAACACAGAGTTCCACCCTTCCCTTCTTTGAACAGTTTGCTAACAG
>NW_012115121.1:5851956-5852256 GCF_000951035.1 Colobus angolensis palliatus
CTAACACTCTTTTCGTGGAATCTCCTAAGTGACATTCGGGAACCTATGGAGACCCATGGTGAAAAAGGAAATATCCTCAGATAATAATTATAGAGAAGTTTTCTGAGTGATTGTTTTCTGATGTGTGACTTCATCACACGGAGTTCCACCCTTTCATTCTTTGAAGAGTTTGATAACACTATTGTCATGGATTCTGCAAAGTGACATTTGGGTGCTCATTGAGGGCTATGGTGAAAAAGGAAATATCCTCAGAGAAAACCGGGAAAGAAGACTTCTGAGAAACTGCATTGCTATGTGTAA
>NW_012115121.1:5852306-5852923 GCF_000951035.1 Colobus angolensis palliatus
CTGAGAGATTGCTTTCTCTTGTGTGAATTCATCATACAGAGTTTCACCTTTCCCTTCTGGTAGCATTTTGCTAACACTCTTCGTGGATTCTGGAAGGTGAGATTTGGGAGCTCATTTTGGCCTATGGTGAAAAGGGAAATATCCTCACACAAAAACTGGAAGGAAGCCTTCTGAGAAACTGCATTGCTATATGTGAATGCAACTCACAGAGCTACACTTATCTCTTCAGTCATCAGTTTGCCAACACAGTTTTCTTGTAATCTGAAATGGGATACATCTTAGTGCAATGAAGCTTATGGTGACAAAGGAAATATCTTCAGAGGAAAACTAGAAAGAAGCTTTCTTAGAAACTTCTTGTTGATGTGTGAATTCATCTCACAGAGTTACACTTCTGTTTCATGGAGCAGTCCGTTAGCACTGCCTTTGAGGAACCTGAGAAGGGCTACTTTGGATCACATTGAGGCCTATGCTGATAAAGAATATATCATCAGTTCAAAACGTGAAAAAAGCTTTCTGAGAAACTTCTTTGTGATCTGTGAATTCATCTCACAGTGTTCCAACTTAGTCCTCAGGAAGCAGTTTGCTAACACTCTTTCCGTGGAATCTGCTAAGTGACA
>NW_012115121.1:5853278-5853597 GCF_000951035.1 Colobus angolensis palliatus
TGCTGTGTGAATTCAACTCACTGAGTTCCAGTTGTATTTCATGGAGCCGTTGGCTAGCCCCATTTTGGTGGAATCTGAGAACTCATATTTCGGATCCCTTTGGAGACTACAGGGCCAAAGTAAATCTCCGCCAATACAAATGAGAAAGAAGCTTTCTGAGAAAGTTCTTTGTGACCTGTGAATTCATCTCATAGGGTTACACCTTTCTCCTCATGAAGCCCTTCGCTTAGACAGTTCTCGTGGAGTTTGCAAAGTGATATATGGGAGCCCAGTGAGGGCTATGGTGAAAAAGGAAATATCCTCTGAGAAACACTGGAAA
>NW_012115121.1:5854184-5855325 GCF_000951035.1 Colobus angolensis palliatus
CCTATGGTGAAAAAGAATATATCCTCAGATAATAGCTAGAAAGAAGCTTTCTGAGAGATTGCTTTCTGATGTGTGAATTCATCATCCAGAGTTTCACCTTTCCCTCCTGGTAGCAGTTTGCTAACACTCTTTTCATGGATTCTGGAAAGTGAGATTTGGGAAGCTCATTGTGGCCTATGGTGCAAAGGGAAATATCCTCACACAAAAACTGGAAGGAAGCCTTCTGAGAAACTGTATTGCCATGTGTGAATGCAACTCACAGAGTTACACTTTTCTCTTCAGTCAACAGTTTACCAACACAGTTTTATTGTAATGTGAAACAGGATACCTCTTAGCGCAATGAAGCTTGTGGTGTCAAAAGAAGTATTCTCATATAAAATCTAGAAAGAAGCTTTCTTAGAGACATCTCTGTGATGTGTGAATTCATCATACAGAGTTACATTTACATTTCAATTGGCAGTCGGTTAACACTGTCTTTGAGGAAACTGAGAAGGGCTAGTTAGGGTAGCTTTGAGGCCTACGCTGATGAAGGAAATATCCTCCATTAAAAACGTGAAAGAAGCTTTGTGAGAAACTTCTCTGTGATACGTGAATTCATCTCTCAGAGTTACAACTTAGTCTTCATGCAGCAGTTTGCTGACAGTGTTTCCGTGGAATGTGTAAAGTGATGTTTGGGAGCGCATTGAGGCCTATGGTGAAAAAGGACATAGCCTCAGATAATAGCTAGAAAGAAGCTTTCTGAGAGATTGCTTTCTGATGTGTGAATTAATCATACAGAGTTTCACCTTTCCCTCCTGGTAGCAGTTTGCTAACACTCTTTTCATGGATTCTGGAAAGTGAGATTTGGGAAGCTCATTTTGGCCTATGGTGCAAAGGGAAATATCCTCACAAAAAAACTGAAAGGAAGCCTTCTGAGAAACTGCATTGCCATGTGTGAATGCAACTCACAGAGTTACACTTTTCTCTTCAGTCAACAGTTTGCCAACACAGTTTTCTTGTAATCTGAAACGGGTTACATCTTAGCGTAATGAAGCTTACAGTGTCAAAAGAAGTATTCTCATATAAAATCTAGAAAGAACCTTTCTTAGAGACGTCTCTGTGATGTGTGAATTCATCACACAGAGTTACATTTACATTTCAA
>NW_012115121.1:5859790-5862754 GCF_000951035.1 Colobus angolensis palliatus
CCTCATGGTTTTCATTGAGAAGCTTGCTAAGAGCGTTTTTGCAGAATCTGCAAAAGGACACACGGTGGTGCTCCGAGACCACAAATAAACTCAGCTCCCAAAGAAAGACACTTTCTGAGAAACGGCTTTATGCTGTGTGAATTCAACTCACTGAGTTCCAGTTGTATTTCATGGAGCCGTTGGCTAGCCCCGTTTTGGTGAAATCTGAGAACTGATATTTTTTGAGAATATTTCCTTTGTTTCCGTCAGCTTCCTTAGGCTAAGAAATATCCGAAAGCAGATTTCAAGAAAAGAGTGTTAGCAAACGGATCAATGAAAAGGAAAGTGTAACTCTGTGAGTTGTATTCAGAGGTCACAATGCAGTTTCTCAGAATGCTTCCTTCCAGTTTTTATCTGAGGAGACTTCCTTTTTCACCATAACCCTCACTGGACTCCCAAATATCACTTTGCAGATTCCACAAGGACAGTCTTAGCGAATGGCTTCATGAGGAGAAATGTGCAACTCTGTGAGATGAATTCACAGAATATATTGAAGTTTCTCAGAAAGCTTCTTTCTCATTTTTAATGGAGGATACTTCCTTTGGCCCTATAGTCTTCAAAGGGATCCGAAATATCGGTTCTCAGATTCTGAAAAACAGGTCTAGCCAATGGCTCCACAAAAAACAGCAGTAAATCAGTGAGTTGAATTCACACATGACACAGCAGTTTCTCAGAAAGCTTCTTTCTTGTTTGAGCTGAGGTTATTTGTGGTCTCGGAGTGCAACCGTGTGTCTTTTTTTTTTTTTTTTGAGGCAGAGTCTCGCTCTGTCCGGACTGGAGTGCAGTGGCCCGATCTCAGCTCACTGCAAGCTCCGCCTCCCGGGTTTATGCCATTCTCCTGCCTCAGCCTCCCAAGTAGCTGGGACCACAGGCGCCTGCCACCTCGCCCGGCTAGTTTTTGTATTTTTAGTAGAGACGGGGTTTCACCGTGTTAGCCAGGATGGTCTCGATCTCCTGACCTCGTGATCCACCCGTCTCGGCCTCCCAAAGTGCTGGGATTACAGGCTTGAGCCACCGCTCCCGGCGAACCGTGTGTCTTATTGCAGTTTCTCTGAAAACACAGTTAGCAAGCTCCTGGATGAAAACAATCATCTAACCCTGTGAGCGGAATTCACCAACAACAAAGAAGTTTCTGAGAAGGCTTCTCTGCAGATTTCTCATTATTCACCATGGGATTCAACGATATCCAAGGCATCACTACAGTGAAAAAGGAAATATCATCAGTTCAAAACGTGAAAGAAGGATTCTGACAAACTTCTTTGTGATCTGTGAATTCATCTCACAGAGTTCCAACTGAGTCCCAGGAAGCAGTTTGCTAACACTCTTTTCATGGAATCTGCTTAGTGACATTTGGGAGCCCATGGGGTCCCATGGTGAAAAAGGAAATATCCTCAGATAATAACTAGAGAAAAGCTTTCTGAGAGATTGCTTTCTGATGTCTGACTTCATTGCACTGAGTTAAACCCTTCCTTTCTTGGAACAGTTGGTTACCCCTGTTGTCGTGGATTCTGCAAAATGACATTTGGGAGCTCATTGAGAGCTATGGTGAAAAAGGAAATATCCTCAGGGAAACACTGGAAAGAAGCCTTCTGAGAAACTGCATTGTGATGTGTGAATGCCACTCACACAGTTACACGTTTCTCTTCAGTGAACAGTTTGCTAGCACAGTTTTCTTAAAATCTGCAATGGGATACTTCTTAACGCAATGAAGCTTATGGTGACAAAGGAAAGATCTTCCGAACAAGCCTGAAAGAAGCTTTCATAGAAACTTCTTGGTGATGTGTGAATTCATCTCACAGAGTTACAGTTCTCTTTCATGGAGCAGTCCATTAGCACTGTCTTTGAGGAACCTGAGAAGGGCTAGTTTGGATCACATTGAGGCCTATGCTGATAAAGGAAATATCATCAGTTCAAAACGTAAAAAAAGCTTTTTGAGAAACTTCTTTGTGATGTGTGAATTCATCTCACATAGTTCCAGCTTAGTCCTCAGGAAGCAGTTTGCTGACATTCTTTTCGTGGAATATGCTAAGTGACATTTTGGAGCCCTTGGGGGCTCATGGTGAAAAAGGAAATATCCTCAGATAATAACTAGAGAGAAGCTTTCTGAGAGATTGCTTTCTGATGTGTGACTTCATCACACAGAGTTCCACCCTTCCCTTCTTGGAACAGTTTGCTAATACTGTTGTCGTGGATCGTGCAAAGGAATATTTGGGAGTTCATTGAGGGCTATGGTGAAAAAGGAAATATGCTCAGAGAAACACTCTAAAGAAGCCTTCTGAGAAACTGCATCACGATGTGTGAATTCAACTCACAGAGGTACATGTTCCTGTTCAGTGATCACTTTGCTAACACAGTTTTCTTAAAATCTGCAATAGGATACTTCTTAGCACAATGAAGCTTACGGTGACAAAGGAAAGATCTCCAGATCAAACCTGAAAGAAGCTTTCTTAGAAATTTCCTGGTAATGTGTGAATTCATCTCACAGAGTTACAGTTCTGTTTCGTGGAGCAGTCCATTAGCAGTGTCTTTGAGGAACCTGAGAAGGTCTACTTTGGATCGCATTGAGGCCTACACTGATAAAGGAAATATCCTCACTTCAAAACATGAAAAAAGCTTTCTGAGAAACTTCTTTGTGATCTCTGAATTCATCTCACACAGTTCCAACATAGTCCTCCAGAAACAGTTTGCTAACTCTCTTTTCATCGAACCTGCTAAGTGATATTTTGGAGCCCATGGGGGCTCATGGTGAAAAAGGATATATCCTCAGATAATAATTAGAGAGAAGCTTTCTGAGAGATTGCTTTCTGATGTGTGACATCAACTCACAGAGTTCCACCCTTCCCTTCTTGGAACAGTTTGCTAGCACTGTTGTCGTGGATTCTGCAAAGGGATATTTGGGAGCTCATTGAGGGCTATGGTGAAAAA
>NW_012115121.1:5863398-5864409 GCF_000951035.1 Colobus angolensis palliatus
TTACACGTTTCTCTTCAGTGATCAGTTTGCTAACACTGTTTTCTTGAAATCTGCAATGGGATACTTCTTAGCGCAATGAAGCTTACGGTCACAAAGGAAATATCTTCAGAGGAAAACTAGAAAGAAGCTTTCTTAGAAACTTCTTGGTGATCTGTGAATTCATCTCTCAGAGTTACACTTCTGATTTGTGGAGCAGTCTTTTAGCACTGTCTTTGAGGAACCTGAGAAGCACTACTTTGGTTCGCTTTGAGGCCTACGCTGATAAAGGAAATATCAACAGTTGAGAATGTGAAAGAGATGATATCTCATTGTGGTTTTGATTTGCATTTCTCTGATGGCGAGTGATGATGAGCATTTTTTCATGTGTCTGTTGGCTGTATGAATGTCTTCTTTTGAGAAATGTCTGTTCATATACTTTCCCCACTTTTTGATGAGGTTGTTTGTTTTTTTCTTGTATATCTGTTTGAGTTCTTTGTAGATTCTGGATATTAACCCTTTGTCAGATGAGTAGATTGCAAAAATTTTCTCCCATTCTGTAGGTTGCCTGTACAATCTGATGGTAGTTTCTTTTGCTGTGCAGAAGCTCTTTAGTTTAATTAGATCCCATTTGTCAACTTTGGCTTTTGGGGCCGTTGCTTTTGGTGTTTTAGACATGAAGTCCTTGTCCATGCCTATGTCCTGAATGGTACTACACCAGTTAGAACGGCAATCATTAAAAAATCAGGAAACAACAGTTGTTGGAGGGGATGTGGAGAAATAGGAACACACTTACATGGTTGGCGGGATTGTAAAGTAGTTCAACCATTATGGAAAACAGTATGGCAACCCCTCAAGGATCCAGAATTACATGTACCATGTGACCCAGCCATATCACTACTGGGTATATACCCAAAGGATTATAAATTATTCTACTACTAAAGACACATGCATACGTATGTTTATTGCGGCACTATTCACAATAGCAAAGACTTGGGACCAACCCTAATGTCCATCTGTGACAGACTGGATTAG
>NW_012115121.1:5869579-5871437 GCF_000951035.1 Colobus angolensis palliatus
TGAAAAAGGAAATATCCTCAGATAATAACTAGAGAGAAGCTTTCTGAGAGTTTGCTTTCTGATGTGTGACTTCATCACACAGTTTTCCACCTTCACCTTCTTGGAACAGTTTGGTAACCCTTTTGTCGTAGATTCTGCAAAGTGATATTTGGGAGCTCATTGAGGACTATGGTGAAAAAGGAAATATCTTAGAAGAAAAACTAGAAAGAAGCCTTCTGAAAAAACTGCATTGCCATGTGTCAATGCAACTCACAGAGTTACACTTTCCTATTCAGTGATCAGTTTGCTAGCACAGTTTTCTTGAAATCTGCAATGGGATACTTCTTAGCGCAATGAAGCTTACGGTCACAAAGGAAATATCTTCAGAGGAAAACTAGAAAGAAGCTTTCTTCGAAACTTCTTGGTGATGTGTGAATTCATCTCACAGAGTTACACTTCTGTTTCATGGAGCAGTCCATTAGCACTGTCTTTGAGGAACCTGAGAAGGGCTACTTTGGATCGCATTGAGGCCTATGCTGATAAAGGAAATATCATCAGTTCAAAATGTGAAAGGAGCTTTCTGAGAAACTTCTTTGTGATCTGTGAATTCATCTCGCAGAGTTCCAACTGAGTCCTCAGGAAGCAGTTTGATAACACTCTTTTCGTGGAATCTGCTAAGTGACTTTTGGGAGCCCATGGGGGCCCATGGTGAAAAAGGAAATATCCTCAGATAATAACTAGAGATAAACTTTCTGAGAGATTGCTTTCTGATGTGTGGCTTCATTACACAGAGTTCCACCCTTCCTTTCTTGTAACAGTTTGCTAACACTGTTGTCTAGGATTCTGCAAAGTGTTATCTGGGAGCTCATTGAGGGCTATGGTGAAAAAGGAAATATCCTCAGAGAAAAACTGGAAAGAAGCCTTCTGAGTAACTGCATTGCGATGTGTGAAAGCAACTCAGAAAGTTAAACGTTTTTCTTCATTGATCAGTTTGCTAACACAGTTTCCATGAAATCTGAAATGGGATAATTTTTAGGGCAATGAAACTTACGGTGACAAAGTAAATATCTTCAGAGGAAAACTGGAAAGAAGCTTTCTTAGAAACTTCTTGGTGATTTGTGAATTCATCTCACAGAACGGTATGGAATGCAATGGAATGGAAAAGAATAGAATGGAATATTGAATGGGATGCAATATTTATTGGAATGGAATGGAATGGAATGGAATATGGAATGGAATAAAATGGAATGGAATGGAATTGAATGGAATATGCAATGTAACTAAGTGGAATGAAATGGAATGAAATATGGAATACTATTGAATGGAATAGTATGGAATGAAATAGAATGGAATATGGAATGGAATGAAATATGGCATGGAACTGAACGGAACTTACGAGAACGGAATGCAAGGAATGTGAAATGGAATGGAATGGAATGGATGGGAATGGAATGGAACGGAAAAAAATAAGGAATCAAATGCATTATGGAATAGAATGTAATTTGGAATGGAATGGAATGGAATATGGAAAGAAATGGAAAGGAATTTTCTGGAATATGGAATGGAATGGAATTTAATGAAATATGGGATAGAATGGAATAGAATTAAATGCAATATGGAATGGAATGGAATAGAATGGAATATGGAATGGAACAGAATATGGAATGGAATGGAATGGAATATAGAACGGAACGGAATATGATATGGGATGGGATGGAATGGAATGGAATGTGAAGGAATATGGAAGGAATGTAATACGGAATGCATTGGAATATGGAATGGAGTGGAATCCTAACACGAGACAATGTGATCATGACTTTAAATACTACAAAACCTGAATATATGGAATGTATAATAAAATTTTGTATGTGAAATATTA
>NW_012115121.1:5875433-5877077 GCF_000951035.1 Colobus angolensis palliatus
TTGCAGTGAGCCGAGATCCCACCATGGCACTCCAGCCAGGGCAACAGAGCAAGACTCCATCTCAACAAAAAAAATGAAAAAAGAGAGAGAGAGAAAGGAAAAAGAAAGGAGGGAAGAAGGGAGAGAAGGAGGAAAGGAAGGAAATGAAGGAGGGAAGAAAGGAGAGAAGAATTTCAAGTGAGACCCGAGAATACACAGTATGAATGGGAACTCTACCCTAGTAACAAGGCAGCCTACAACAGGCCAGCCCAGGGATAACTGGAAAGACATACCCCACTGGAATATGATGTTTTGCTTGTATTTGTCTACCTGCCAGAGTAAAATGTAACCCTTTTTGGAGTAAAAGAGCATTACCCAAAGCATAGAATATCTGCTATTTAGTGAAAGATTAATAGGCAAGCCAACAAACAAACCAAATGACTAAAAAATTTCAAGATAAATAATAGACAAAAAAATCTAACAGTGATCTAAATGTTGGAGCTGTGAGAAATAAACTTTAAAATAACCACGCTTAATATGTTCAGAAAATACAAAACAAGAAAAATTTTTCTGGAAACTGAAAGAAATTCTGGAAATCTTAGAAAGGAAGATAAAAGTAACAAATTAAATATTCAAGAGATAGGTTACATAAAACAATATAAAAAGATGCTCATATAACTTACATTAAGGAAATTAAAACTAAGCAAAGGAGATATAATTATGTTCATATGTACATTAAAAATATTTTTTAAATGTACTAATAATAGGATAATAGTATTACTGCTGGCACTGGTGGTGAGCTTATAAAATTGGTATTACAATCTTAACTGTGCAAAATTTTTGGTAGTAACCACTAAAATTAAACACACACAATTTATTACATATGAGGAACCTATTCATATCTTCAAAAATTTATGTACATGACCATTGATAGAGGTATTATTCATAATAATTTCAAACTAACAATCCAATTGCTTATCAAGGGTAGGATGAATCGTGCTTTAGTAATTAATAGACTATAACCCAGCAACAAAAATTTAGAAGTTCTGCTACACAAAACAATATAAACATATTGGATGAACATAATATAGAGTAAAGGAAACCAGATGAAAAGCAACATACCATATAACTCTTAATGTGAAGTACACAAAAAGACATTGTTAATTTATGATGTTAAAAGTCTCATTAGAGATCACCTTTAAGAGACAGGAGTTTAACAGGAGAAAGTACAAGGAAAGCTTCTGTCGTGCTAATGTTGTTCTTTTATCGGGGTAATCATTAGAGATGTCTATACATTTTAAAAACTCATACACAAGATCAGCACACATAACTTTATCCTGTAGTTCACTTTAAAAGTTTTAATAATTTTGAGAATTAGATTGCATCATATAGGAGTACGTTGAAAAAGTTAAAAAGAAAAGCATGATATTATTTTTACCAACGTATTATTTCTGATTCTCAATTATACGTTTGAGAAACCAAAATAAATAGATATTCTTTTTGATTAAAAAAGCAAGATATCTCCATGGACGGACTGATCGCTGATCTTTCAAGCATCAGGTGCTCCCAAGTAGTACACTGTCAATATTGGATTTACTAAAACTAATTTTAAATTCTAAAATGTCATTTCAATTTACCTTCTATCAACTCAAAATTATGTGCATA
>NW_012115121.1:5882098-5883443 GCF_000951035.1 Colobus angolensis palliatus
GTGACTTCTAAGATAAAACCCTTTTATTGGGACAGTGCTCAAACCAGACAAAACAGGATGCTAGCTCATGTCTTCAGAGAACAGATTGATGTCACTCTGGCTCATTCCCTCCTCTCTGTAACCAGGGGCTACTTCAGGAGTGAGTCAGATAAAAGCCCAAATTTAAGTGGCTGGAAGTGAGGAGAAAGGAACTCCAGCCCCTTCATCCCTGAAAGCACACAGAATATTTATCATACTTTCCAAAGAATTTCTCACTGCTGGAATCTATCTAGAAGCAGAATGAAGTAAGACTTGCAAAGCTGGCTTAACAATCTTGATCACTCCTTCATTAAAGATCTGGCCTTCACCAATAGTCTTAAGAAAAAAGTCAAATTTAATACTTTATTCTTTTTTAAAATGTAGCATGTGGCTCGGCACAGTGGTTCACTCCTGTAATTCCAGCAATTTGGGATGCCGAGGCAAGCAGATCACTTGAGGTCAGGAGTTCAAGATCAACCTAACTAACATGGTGAAACCCCTTTTCTATTAAAAAAAAAAAAAAGGGTTGGCTGGGAGAGGTGACACCCACTTCTTATTCCAGCTACTTGGGAGGCTGAGGTGGGTGGATCACTTGAGGTCAGGAGTTCAAGATCAACCTAACTAACATGGTGAAACCCCTTTTCTATTAAAAAAAAAAAAAAGGGTTGGCTGGGAGAGGTGACACCCACTTCTTATTCCAGCTACTTGGGAGGCTGAGGTGGGTGGATCACCTGAAGTTGGGAGTTCAAGACCAGCCTGACCAACATGATGAAACCCTGTCTCTACTAAAAATACAAAAATTAGCCAGGTGTGGTGGTTCACGCCTGTAATCCCAGCTACTCAGGAGGCTGAGGCACAAAAATTGCTTGAACCCGGGAGAAGGGGGTTACAGGGAGCCAAGATCACATCACTGCACTATAGTCTGGGCAACAGAGCAAGACTCCATCTCAATCAATCAATCAATCAATCATAAAATGCAATTACTACTTTTAATCACTGCTAATCTATACACTGATTAACCTGCCACTTACCTAATTGATAGTTATTTTTTCAAGTTAACAATTTAAAAGAAAAGTGTATCCTTAGAGGAAGAAAGGTTATTTATATTTACTTTTATTTAAGCATACTCTATTTGTTTTGATAAACTGTACTGTAATGATTTATAATCTCTTTAGATCATTTTAATACCCTGAAAAATTCTAAATGTATCCATATTTTGTACTTTCACAAATGTACTTCCAGAAACTAAGCAATAACGCTCAGAATAAACCATTTTTTTTTTTAAATAGAATTTTTCATGCTAGAGCCAGCTTGGGATGTTATTTAG
>NW_012115121.1:5883493-5883794 GCF_000951035.1 Colobus angolensis palliatus
GGAATGGAATGGAACGGAATATGGAATGGAATGGAATAAAATAAGGAATGGAATGGAAAGGAATATGTAATGGAATATTGAATGGAATGGAATGGAGTGCAATAGAATGGAATGGAATATGGAATAGAGTAGAATATGTAAAAGAGTGGAATCTGGAATGGAATGGAATGGATTAGAATGTGGAATGAAATGGAATGGAATAGAAAGGAATGGAATGGAATGGAACGGAATGGAATGGAATGGAATATGGAATGGAATGGAATGTTTTGGAATGGAATATGGAACGGAATGAAATAGAACA
>NW_012115121.1:5884518-5884944 GCF_000951035.1 Colobus angolensis palliatus
AATAGAATGGAATATAGAATGGAATGGAATATGCAATGGAATGGAATGGATTAAAATATGGAGTGAAGTAGAATAAAGAATGGAATGGAATTGAACGGAACAGAAAGGAATGGGATGGAATGGAATGGAACATGGAATGTATATGTAATGGAATACGGAACGGAATGGAATGGAATATGGAACATAATGGAATGGAATATGGAATGGAAACTAATATGGAATGGGATTGAAAGGAATGGAAAAGAATGGAATATGGAATGAAGTGGAATATGGAACAGAAATGAATGGAGCGGCATGGAATGGAATGGAATATGGAATGGAATGGAAAATGGAATGCAATGGAATCCGAAATGGAATGGAATGGAATCATTATTGAGAGGAAATGATTATGGAATGGAATGGAATGCAACAGAATGGAAGGAATGG
>NW_012115121.1:5890369-5891174 GCF_000951035.1 Colobus angolensis palliatus
TGTAATGGAATATGGAGTGGAATGGAATGGAATATTTTATGGAATGGAATATGGAATGGAATTCAATATGGAGTGGAATGGAAAGGAAAGGAATACGGAAGGGAATGGTATATAGAGGGGAATGCAACGGAATGGAACATGGAATTGAGTTGAATATGTAATGGAATATAGAATGGAATGGAATATGGAATGGAATGGAACGGAACGGAATGGAACAGAAAGGAACAGAAGGGAATATGAAATGGAATGGAAGGCAAAGTATGGAATGGAACGCAATGGAATATGGAAAGGAATGGAATATGGAAGAGAATGGAACGGAATGGAATGGAATATGGAATGGAATGGGATATGGAATGGAATGAAATGGAAAGGAAAATGGAAGGAATCAGAATATGGAAACAATGGAATGGAATGGAATGGAATGTATAAGAAGGGAATGGAAAGGAATGGAATGGAATGAAAGGGATCATGGAAAGGAATGGAATATGGAACGGAATGGAATGGAACGGAAAATATAATGGAATGAAATACTGAATGGAATGGAATGAATATTGAAAGGAATTGAATATGGAATGGAATATGCAAAGGAATGGAATGGAACAAAAAGGAATGGAAAGGAATGGAACGGAATATGAATTAGAATGTAAGGGAATGGATTGGAATGGAATGCAGTGGAATATGGAATGGAATGTAATATGAAATGGAATAGTACGGAATAGAATGAAATGGAATATGTAATGTAATGGAAAGTGGAATGCAATGAAAAATAATGGAATTTGGAATGGAGCGTAATGGAATATGGAAT
>NW_012115121.1:5895853-5896357 GCF_000951035.1 Colobus angolensis palliatus
ATGGAATGGAATGGAATGAATTGGAATATTGAATGGAATGAAATATGGAATGAAATATAAGATGTAATGGAAAGATATATGGATTGAAAAGGAATGGAATAAAATGGAATGAAAAGGAATGGAACATAAAACGGAATGCAATGGAATGGCATGGAATGAGATGAAATGGAATGGAATGCATTGGAAAAGGGAAAGAAATGTAAGGGATTATGGAATGGAATGGAATATGGCAATGAATGGAACGGAATATGGAATGTAATATAATTGAATGTGGACTGGATTGCAATATGGAATGCCAGGGAATGACATCGAATGGAATGGTAGTAAATGGAATACTCAACGTAATGGAATGAAATGGAAAGGAATATTGAATGAAATGGAATGGAATATGGAATGAAATGTAATGGAATATGAAATGTGATAGAATATGGAATCGATTGTAATGGAATATGGAGTGGAATGGAATGGAATATGGTATGGAATGAAATATGGAATGGAATGGAA
>NW_012115121.1:5897516-5897750 GCF_000951035.1 Colobus angolensis palliatus
AATGGAATGGAATGTGGAGTGGAATGGAACAAAACGAAACGGAAGAGAATGTAGAATTGAATGGAATGGAATGGAATGGAACAGAATGGAATGGAGTGGAATATGGAATGGAATGGAATATGCATTGGAATGGAATGGAATACAGAACGGAACGGATTCTGATATGGGATGGAATGGAATGGAACGAAAAGGAATGTGAAGCAATGTGGAAGAAATGCAATATGGAATGCGTTG
>NW_012115121.1:5898468-5898724 GCF_000951035.1 Colobus angolensis palliatus
AATGGATTAGAATGTGGAATGAAATGGAATGGAATAGAGTGGAATGGAATGGAATGGAATGGATAAAGGAATGGAATGGACTATGGAATGGAATGGAATGGAATGGAATGGAAAGTTTTGGAATGGAATATGGAATGGAATGAAACAGAACGACATTGTATGGAATGGGACACAATGGAATACGGAATAGAATGGAATATGCAATGGAATACAATGGAATATAGAACGGAATGGAATATGCAATGGAATGGAATGG
>NW_012115121.1:5900372-5902221 GCF_000951035.1 Colobus angolensis palliatus
GGAAAGAAACTAAATGGAACGGAACAGAATATGGTATGGAATGGAATGGAATGAATTGGAATATTGAATGGAATGAAATATAGAATGAAATGGAATATGAAATGGAAAGATATATGGATTGAAAAGGAATGGAATAGAATGGAATGAAAAGGGATAGAATATAAAATGGAATGGAATGGAATGAGATCAAATGGAATGGAATGCATTGGAAAAGGGAAAGGAATGTAATGGATTATGGAATGGAATGGAATATGGCAATGAATGGAACGGAATATGGAATGGAATATAATCGAATATGGACTGGATTGCAATATGGAGTGGGAGGGAATGGCATCGAATGGAATGGTATGAAATGGAATACTCAACGGAATGGAATGAAAGGGAACGGAATATTGAATGTAATGTAATGAAATATGGAATGGAATGGAATATGGAATGAAAAGTAATGGAATATGAAACGTAATGGAATATGGAATGGATTGTAATGGAATATGGAGTGGAATGGGATGGAATATGGTATGGACTGGAATATGGAATGGAATGGAATATGGAGTGGAATGGAAAGGAAAGGAATATGGAAGGGAATGGTATATAGAAGGGAAAGCAAAGAAATGGAATATGGAATTGATTTGAATATGTAATGGAATATAGAATGGAATGGAATATGGAATGGAATGTAACGGAACGGAACGGAACGGAAAGGAATAGAAGGGAATATGAAATGAAATGGAAGAGAAAGTATGGAATAGAACGCAATGGAATATGGAATGGAATGGAATATGGAATATAATGGAACGGAATGAAATGGAATATGGAATGGAATGGGATATGGAATGGAATGAAATGGAAGGGAATATGGAAGGAAGCAGAATATGGAAAAGAATGGAATGGAATGGGATACAATGTATAAGAAGGGAATGGAAAGGAACGAAATGTAATGAAATGGAACATGGAAAGGAATGGAATATGGTATGGAATGGAATGGAATGGAACGGAAAATAGAATGGAATGAAATACTGAATGGAATGGAATGAATATTTAATGGAATTGACTATGGAGTGGAATGGAATGGAACGGCATGGAATAGAATGGAATGGTAGGAAATATGGAATGGAATGGAATATAGAATGCAATGGAATATGGGATGGAATATAATATGGAATGGAATGGAATATGAAATGAAATGGAAAGTGGAATGGAAAGGAATGGAATGAAATGGAATGTGGAATGGAATGGAATATGGAAAGAATGGAGTGGAATATGGAATGGAATGGAATATGCAATGGAATGGAATGTTAAATGGAATATACGGGAACAGAACGGAATGGAACAGCATAAGGAATTGAATGGAAAGGAATATGGAATGAAACGCAATGGAATGAAATGGAACAGAATATGAAATGGAATGATATGGAACAGAATGGAATGGATGGGAATATGGAGTGGAGTGGAATATGTAATGCAATGGAATATAGAATGGAGTGGGGTGGAATATGTAATGCAATGGAATATAGAATGGAATGGAATATGGAATGCAATGGAATATGGAATGGAAAGGAATATGGAATGGAGTGGAACGGAGCGGAATGGAATATATAACTGAACGGAATGCAAAATAATTCAATGGAATATGGAATGGAATGGAATACAGTATGGAATGAAATATGGAATGGAATGGAACATGGAATTGAATGGAATGGAATATGGAATGGAATGGAATGAAATAAGGAATGGAATGGAATGGAAAGGAATAAGTCATGGAATATTGAATGGAATGGAATGGAGTGGAATAGAATGGAATGGAATATGGAATAGAGTAGAATATGGAAAAGAGTGGAATCTGGAATGG
>NW_012115121.1:5904245-5904587 GCF_000951035.1 Colobus angolensis palliatus
TGGAATGGAATGCAAAAGAATGGACTATGAAACGGAATAGAATGGAATATAGAATGGAATGGAATGGACTGGAATCTGCAATGGAATGGAATATGGAACAAAATGTATTGGACTGTAATGGAATGGAATGGAATGCAATGGAATGGAATGGAATGGAATATGGAATGGAATGGAATACGGAATGGAATGCAATATGGAATGGAATGGACTACAATAGGGAATGGAATGGATTGAAATGAAATATGGTATGAAATGGAAAAGGACTGCAACTGAATGGAATTCAGTGGAATGGAATATAAAAAGGGAAGGGAATTCGATATGGAATGGAATGGAATATGAAAT
>NW_012115121.1:5909924-5910879 GCF_000951035.1 Colobus angolensis palliatus
AATGTGTTAGAAAGTGGAATGAAATGGAATGGAATAGAATGCAATGCAATGGAATATGGAATGGAATGGAATGGATTAGAATGTGGAATCAAATGGAATGGAATAGAAAGGAATGGGAAGCCATGGAATATGGAATGGAATAGAATGGAATGGAATATGGAATGGAATGGAATGGAATGGAATGGAATGTTTTGCAATGGAATATGGAACGGAATGAAATAGAATGATATTGTATGGAATGGGACACAATGAAATACGGAATAGTATGGAATATGGAATGGAATAGAATGGAATATAGAATGGAATGGAAAAGAACGTCATATGAAGTAGAATGGAATGGAATGGAATGGAAAGAAAGGGAAGGAAAAGGAATGGAAGGTAAAATGGAATGGAATTTGGAATGGAATGGAACAAAGCGAAACAGAACAGAATATAGAATTGAATGGAAAGGAATGGAATGGAACAGAATGGAATGGAACGGAATATGGAATGGAATGGAATGAAATAAGGAATGGAATGGAATGGAAAGGAATATGTAATGGAATATTGAATGGTATGGAATGGAGTGGAATAGAATGGAATGGAATATGGAATAGAGTAGAATATGGAAAAGAGTGGAATCTGTAATGGAATGGAATGGAACAGAATGGAATGGAAAAGAACGTAATATGTAGTAGAATGGAATGGAATGGAATGGAAAGGAAGGGAAGGAAAAGGAATGGAATGTAGAATGGAATGAAATGTGGAATGGAATGGAACAAAATGAAACGGAACAGAATATAGATTTCAATGGAATGGAATGGAGTGGAACAGAATGCAATGGAATGGGATATGGAATGGAACGGAATATGCAGTGCAATGGAATGGAACACAAAACGGAACGGATTGTGATATGGGATGGAATGGAATGGAATGAAATGGAATGTGAAGGAATATGGAAGTAATGTAATATGGA
>NW_012115121.1:5916589-5917141 GCF_000951035.1 Colobus angolensis palliatus
AATGGAATATGGCAATGAATGGAACGGAATATGGAATGGAATATAATGGAATACGGACTGGATTGCAATATGGAGTGGGAGGGAATGGCATCGAACGGAATATTATGAAATGGAATACGCAACGGAATGGAATGAAATGGAACGGAATATTGAATGAAATGGAATGGAATATGGAGTGGAATGGAATATGCAATGAAATGTAATGGAATATGAAATGTGATGGCATATGGAATGGAGTGTAATGGAATATGGAGTGGAAATGAATGGAACATGGTATGGAATGGAATATGGAATGGAATGGAAAATGGAGTGGAATGGAAAGGAAAGGAATATGGAAGGGTATGGTATATAGAAGGGACTGCAAAGGAATGGAATATGGAATTGAGTTGAATATGTAATGGAATATAGAATGGAATGAAATATGGAATGGAATGGAACGGAAAGGAATGGAATGGAAAGGAATAGAAGGGAATATGAAATGGAATGCAACGGAAAGTATGGAATGGAACGCAATGGAATATGGAATGGAATGGAATATGGAATAGAATGGAA
>NW_012115121.1:5917191-5917645 GCF_000951035.1 Colobus angolensis palliatus
GAATGGAATATGAAATGAAATGGAATGTGGAATGGAAATGAATGGAATGAAATGGAATATGAAATGGAATGGAATATGGAAAGAATGGAATGGAATATGGAATGGAATGGAATATGCAATGTAATGGAAAGTTAAATGGAATAGACGGGAATAGAACGGAATGGAACAGCACATGGAATGGAATGGAAAGGAATAGGGAATGAAACGGAAAGGAATGAAATGGAATAGAATATGAAATGGAATGATATGGAACAGAATGGAATGGATAGGAATATGGAGTGGAGTGGAATATGTAATGCAATGGAACATAGAATGGAATGGAATGCAATGGAATATGGAATGGAAAGGAGTATGGAATGGAGTGGAACGGAACGGAATGGAATATACAACTGACCAGAATGCAAAGTAATGCAATGGAATATGGAATGGAATGGAATACGGTATGGAATGAAAT
>NW_012115122.1:0-1247 GCF_000951035.1 Colobus angolensis palliatus
CCACCCCCGGCCAGTTCTCAGGCTTCAGCTTCAAACCTGGACTGAATTATTCTGCCTCCAGCTTTCCTGATTCTCCAGCTTGCAGATGGCAGAGATCATGGCCTCCCAAATCACATGAGCCAACTCCCATAATAAGTCTCCCCTTATATAACTATATCTTATTGGTTCTGTTTCTCCTGGGAACCTTAACTAATACAGTATGTCACTCCACTATTAGACTATGAAAGACTGCAACTGCTGTCTGTCTTGCTCGCTCACTCTCTCTCTCTTCTCACTTATTCCAGGAGAAGTTAAATGCAATGTTATGAGCAGCCCTATAGAGAGGCCGACATGGTGAGGTCTGAGTCTCTATCCACAGCCACGTTAGGGAAACTTCTTGGAAGCAGATTCACTGGCCCCAGTCCAGTCTCTGGTAATCACAGCCCAGCCTACATCCTGACCATGGTCTCATGCAGGATCTTGAGTTGGAACCACCCAGCTAAGCTGCTCTTAGATTCCTGATCCTCAGAAACTATCTGAAATAATTAAGCCCTGGGTTATTAATCACAGAGTAATAGGTAAGTAATTCACATGCATTATATTTCTACTGAGCAGCATTGATCTCAAGCTAAAAACAAACAAACAAATAAAAAAACCCAGCAAGCCTCTGGAGCAGACATTCTTAATCCTAACTGCACGTTAGAATCACCTAGAGAACTTTCTTTAAATTAATGCCGCTGGGAACCACCCCAAACCAACTGAATCAGGAGGATCCCAGGGGGAGAGGCCTGGCACTCGTATTTTTTTAAGTTACCCAGGTGATATTAATGTGCAGCCAGGGTTGGGGTCACACTCTAAGGAAACGCTTCTCAAATGTCACGGTACTTAATTCTACATATCACCTAGGGCTTTGCCACTCAACTGGTACATGCAAATTCTCTGACCGCTTGTTAGAAATGCCAAGCCTAACCAACCAACTGTACAGAATCAGAGTCTGCACTTTCAATAAGACTCTGGAAAATTTCAATGCACACTGAAGTTTCTGAAGCAGGGATTTAGGGTATCACTTTGAAACTGGACCTCAGATATCTCACCCTCCAAATTCCTGCTAAGGGTAACCATCCCCAGAATATGTTCTCCCTGAAAGATGTATTAGCTTGAAGTTGTGTGTGAGTTCTCTCCCCAGAGGATTCTGACATAATTAGTGTGGGTGGGGCCTAGTCACAGAGAATTGTGGGGGTTTGTGGGGTGTTTTTTTTTTTTTTTTT
>NW_012115122.1:6838-8057 GCF_000951035.1 Colobus angolensis palliatus
AAATACCATTCTGTACATAAGCCCTGCCAAAGATTTCATGACAAAGACACCAATAGCAATTGCAAGGAAAACAAAAATTAACAAATAGGACCTAATTAAACTAAAGTGCTTCTACACAGTAAAAGAAGCTATCAAGAGAGTAAACAGAAAACCTACAGAATTGAAGAAAATATTTGCAAACTATACATCTCACAAAGGTCTAATATCTAGCATCTATAAGGAACTTAAACAAATTAACAAGCAAAAAACAAACCCCATTAAAAAATGGGCAAAGGACATGAAGAGACACGTTTCAAAAGAAGACATATGTATGGCTAAAAAACATATAAAAAATGTTTGACATCACTAATCGTTAGAGAAATGGAAATCAAAACCACAATGAGATACCATCTCACACAGTGAGAATGGCTAGTATAAAAAACATTAAAAAAAAAACAGATGCTGTCATGATTGCCAAGAAAAGGGAATGCTTATACACTGCTGGTGGGAATGTAAATTAGTTCAGTCATTGTGGAGAGCAGTTTGGAGACTTCCCAGATAACTTAAAACAGAAGTAACATTCAATCCAGCAATTCTATCATTGGGTATATATCCAAAGGAATATAAATCATTCTACCATGAAGACACATGCACACATATGTTCATCACAGTACTATTCACAATAGCAGCATCATGGAATCTACCTAAATGCCCATCAACAGTAAACTGGATAAAGAAAATATGGTGCATACACACCATGGAATACTATGCAGCCATAAAAAAGGAAGAAGATCTTGTCCTCTGGCAGCAACATGGATAGAGCTGAAGGCCATAATCCTAAGCAAAGTAACACAGGAACATAAAACCTAATATCTCATGTTCTCACTTACGAGTGGGAGCTAAACATTGAGCACACATGGACACAAAGAAGAGAACAACAGACACCAGGGCCTGCTTGAGAGTGGAGGGAAGGAGGAGGGAGAGGATGGAAAAAATTATCTATTGGGTACTATGCTTATTACCTGGGTGACAAAATAATCTGAACACCAAACCCCATGAAACACAATTTACTAATTTATTTATTTATTAATAACAAATCTGTACATGTACCCCCAAACCTAAGATAAAAGTTAAAAAAATTAAAAATAAATAAAAAGAATGAAAAAGGCAAGTCTTATCCTCCCACCTTGGAAAGGTTTGTGTGAGGCCTGGACTTGCAGCAACCATCTACCAGCCATGT
>NW_012115122.1:16377-17634 GCF_000951035.1 Colobus angolensis palliatus
AAAAAAAAATTGCGAAGAATAAATTGTAAGTATTCTCACCATTTAAAAAAAAAAGAAAAACCACGATAACTATGTGAGGTAATGCATACGTGAAGTAGCTTGATTTGACCTCTCCACAATGAATACATATTTCAAATCATCATATTGTACATGATAAATATATAAAAAATGAAAACAGGATATGTTAAACCAATGCACTGGGGATGGCAGAGAAGAAAGACGGAAGTGCCTGGTTCTTCACATTGTTTTCGTGCCTGAACTAAGCCACTCTGCATCCTCCTACCCACACACGTGGTTATGTGAATTAACAAACTCCCATTGTTTAAGCCACTTTAAGTTGGGTATTCGATCACTTGCAGCCAAGATCATTCTGACCCACACTCCCTCCCAGACTCCAACACACACAGCCTATAACTTGCCTCCACTTTACTTGGGTTCCCAGTGCCTCCTTAACCTGCAGTTTGGTTGATGGTAGAGCCATCACTCACAAAAATGCCCATGGCTCCTTGACTGCCTGGGGGATAAAATTCATATCTGGAAAAATCAAACGGTGTTCCCTCACCTGGCCTCTCTCTAGCTTATTATTTTGTTTTACTTATAACATTGTCATTGCAAAAGTAAATTAAAGTGGATAATACCTGAGCCAACAAAGCCAGTTAGGCCTCATAAGTGACCTTATCATTGCTTGATTTACAAACACAAGCAAAACTAAACTTAAGCTATTTCTTGTGAATGCCTGTGTTAATGAAAAACAGAACTGAAGTCCAACCAAAAAAAGCTGCCAACAAACTTACACAACAAGGGACTTTTCAGTGGAATTGATGAAATAAGGCAACTTTATAACTGTAACCAATCAAATATTTTCCTTGTATCACTTCTTTGTCTCTCTATAAAAGCCTGTGTCTTCAACAGACCTTCTGAACCACTTCTGCTTTGGAACTGCCTGATTCATGAATTGCTATTGCTCAAATAAACACTTTAAAATTGTATTGTGCCGCAGTTTATTTTTCAACATCACAAATGGAAATGACATTGGGCATTTATGTGCTATGAATTTATTACCTGTTTATTATCTGTCTATTTTCAATGTAAGTTCCATGAGAATATAGACCTCGCCTCTTTTAACCACAACTGTCTCCTCAGCATAAAGATCACGGCCTAGCACATCATAGTGGATGCTTCAAAATTATTTTATGGATGCATACATGATTGGCTGAACACAATCTACCTTTCCCACATGCTCTTCCTAAATACTTC
>NW_012115122.1:18639-19048 GCF_000951035.1 Colobus angolensis palliatus
AGCTCAGTTAGTTGCAGAATGCAGGGACCTGGGGCTTGTTACTGTAACCAGGCCCCGGCTAAGAATGCTAGTTACCGTTTATTCGGTATTAACAATGTCATAGGCATTGTCTTTTAATTTCAGTAGAAGAGCACGATTATCATAACTGGACAGATAAGAAAACTCATCTGAGAAAGAGAAGAGGAGGATAAAGCCCCCAAGTTACGTAGCTGGTAAACAGGAGCCCCGCTATCAGGACCCGGCTCTGACTCCCTCAAATCCCTGCTGGGTCCAGCACAATCTCCTCCTCATAAGCCGAGTTCAGTCTGCAAAACTTCCAGGGGCTGAAGCTTTGCCCAGGGGCTGAAGCTTTGGCTTAGGAAAAGTCTGTCCACCCTAATCACCTTCCCCAAGCCAGTGGCCATCTCAA
>NW_012115123.1:0-330 GCF_000951035.1 Colobus angolensis palliatus
CAGTCTGGGCAACGTGATGAAACCCCATCTCTACAAAAAAAAAAAAAAATACAAAAATTAGCTGGGCATGGTGGTGCATGCCTGTAGTCCCAGCTACTTGGGAGGCTGAGGCAGGAGGATTACCTGAGCCCGGAAGATCGAGGCTGCAGTGAGTTGTGACTGTGCCACTCCACTCTAGGCCAGGCAACAGAGTGAGAGACCTTGTCTAGGAGGGGGTTTAAAAAAAGGTAATTTTTTTAGGCCGGGCGCGGTGGCTCAAGCCTGTAATCCCAGCACTTTGGGAGGCCGAGACGGGCGGATCACGAGGTCAGGAGATCGAAATCATCCTGG
>NW_012115123.1:2504-4054 GCF_000951035.1 Colobus angolensis palliatus
TCTCAGCTCACTGCAACCTCCGCCTCCTGGGTTCAAGCGATTCTCCTGCCTCAGCCTCCGAAGTAGCTGGGATTACAGGCACATGCCACCACACCTAATTTTTGTATTTTTAGTGGAGACGGGGTTTCATCATATTGGTCAGGCTGGTCTCAAACTTCTGACCTCAGGTGATCCACCTGCCGCGGCCTCCCAAAGTGCTGGGATTACAGGCGTGAGCCACTGCGTCCAGCCCTAACTTTCTTTACTTATAAAATATGAATAAAAACAACTGCCTATTGTACCCAATAAGGCTTTTGTTTTTTGCATATTTTACAGGAATCATTTTATTTTATACTCAAATTTTTGAAATCATAAGTGCCATGTGAATGTGAAGTTTACTTTTACCATGGACAAAACAAAATACACTGTCCACATACTCTCAATACTTTTTATTCTGAATATGTTGTTCAATTGTTGTTGTTTTGGTAGTTGTTGTTTTCTTTTGGTTTTAAGGATCAAATCATGAGGTACAGCTGTTGTTGGGATGCATAAGTGAAAAGATAGAGTTAGTCATTTGACTCTTTGGTAAATATTGGATTAAGCGTGGCCAAATATGAACAATTTTCAAATGGTTTACACAACACTGAATAGTCATACAAGTAGCCCTACAGATATGTTCTGCTATGTTTTAAAGTTCTAAACTCTATAATTATACAGATTTCTGCATTTGAAGTGGGCTGTTGTATCAGTTATTGTACAGTGTCTGCATTTTGAGTTATCCATGAGATCCAGTAATTTATGTTGTGGTCTCCACTAGATCTTGTTTTGAGGCAGCACAGTTTTCTTTCTTTCTTTTTTTTTTTTTTTTCCTGAGATGGAGTCGCACTCTCTTGCCTAGGCTGGAGTGCAGTGGCATGATCTTGGCTCACTACCACCTCTGCCTCCCGGGTTCAAGTGATTCTTCTGCCTCAGCCTCCTGAGTAGCTGGGATTACAGGCACATGCCACCACACCCGGCTAATTTTTGTATTTTTAGTAGAGACAGGGTTTCATCATGTTGGCCAGGATGGTCTCGATCTCCTGACCTCGTGATGCACCCGCCTTGGCTTCCCAAAGTGCTGGGATTACAGACGTGAGCCACCGTGCTCAGCCTGGAGTTTTCTTAAAGATAAGCCAAATGGGTGACTATAATTGTATGGGACCCTATTTCCTCAGTAGTCCAGAAGAAATATAATAAGTTGGAAGTGAATTTTAATTGATTAAAAATCACTCTTTCCATGATTATTCTGAATGTGCTTGCTTTCTTTTTTTGAGATAGAGTTTTGCTCTTTTTGCCTAGGCTGGAGTGCAGTGGTGTGATCTCGGCTTACCACAACCTCCGCCTCCCAGGTTCAATCGATTCTCCTGCCTCAGCCTCCCAAGTAGCTGGGATTGCAGGCGTGTACCACCACACCCAGCTAATTTTGTATTTTTAGTAGAGTCGGGGTTTCACCATGTAGGGCAGGCTGGTTTCCAACTCCTGACCTCAAGTGATCCGCCTGCCTCAGCCTTCCAAAGTGCTAGGATTGCAGG
>NW_012115123.1:4744-5966 GCF_000951035.1 Colobus angolensis palliatus
CCAGGTTCAATCGATTCTCCTGCCTCAGCCTCCCAAGTAGCTGGGATTGCAGGCGTGTACCACCACACCCAGCTAATTTTGTATTTTTAGTAGAGACGGGGTTTCACCATGTGGGCCAGGCTTGTCTTAAACTCCTGACCTCCAGTAATCCATCCACATTGACCTCCCAAAGTGCTGTGATTATAGGCGTGAGCCACCACACCTGACCTGAATGTGCTTTCAATTTGATTTTTGTATTAGAAAATAAATTCATCATCCTAAAATTTTCACAAGTACACTTCAAATAAGGAACTTCATGGTAAAATATTAACAGTTTTGATCCTTGGTGCCTGATCTGCCCATTAAATAGTATTTTCCCTTGAGAAAACTTGTGCTTCTTCAGTCTGACTTTTTAATGTTTTGATTGATTCTGAATCCATTTGCTGGGACTAATTATTTATGCCATGTTTTTAGCAGACATTTTGGAAAAGTTCGGTTGCTTTAAAAACTTTCAGAAACTCAGTCAGAATGACTTAAAAGCTCTGCAACAAATAGTGTTGCTATTATCCAAGCTTTGAGGCATATATGCCAACAAAAATCCCTATTGTCAACATGTTTATAGTTTAACAGACTCTTGCGTATAAGAATCTAGAAAATATGCTCATTGGTCTTGATAGAATAACTACCTTTTCTTCCCTTTTTCATTTATCTCTTTGTAAACATCTTGAGAAGGAGATGATCCTGAAAACAGTAGAGTAGAAAGGTCTTGGGCCTGGCAATCAGGAGATGCAGATTTCAGTACCCCTTTCTTTTCTTCTTTTTCTTTTATTATTATTATTGTTATTTTTTGAGATGGGATCTCACTTTGTCATCCAGGCTGGAGTGCAGTTGTGTGACCATGGCTCACTGGAGCTTCCATTCCCAGGCTTAAGTGATTCTCCCACCTCAGCCCCCTGAGAAGCTGGGACTACAGGCATGTGGCACCACACTTGGCTAATTTATTTTTTTTTTTTGGTAGAGATGGGGTTTCGCCACGTCGCCCAGGCTGATCTGAATTCCTGGGTTAAAGAGATCCTTTTGCCTTGGCCTCCCAAAGTACTGGGATAACATTGTGTTCGGTTTCAGTGCCCCTTTTAATGCTTGCTCTTTCACTGTAGGGCACATCAGTTGGCCCCTCTGACCTCAGTTTTCACACTTAAATAATGTGTTTGGACTAACTAGTGTTTTTTTTTTTTTTTTTTTT
>NW_012115123.1:8061-8881 GCF_000951035.1 Colobus angolensis palliatus
GTGTTTTTTTTTTTTTTCCTTTCTAGCTCAAATTTTGTGGTTTACAGTGTCAGTTCTCTATTAGAATTGAAACAAAGGGCTTTAGGTGTCAAGTGTAAAGACTTTTTTTTGTATTTTTAGTGGGATGGGAGAGCACCAGAGGGCCTTAAGAAGGGAGGAATATAATCTGTTTTAAGTCAGGAAAGGTGAAAAGATGTCAGAGGTGCAAGTAAGGAGGTCAGGGGGAGACAATCCAGGTGAGGGAGGAGTAGTCTGGAACTATGTGGTACCAAGGAGCTGGATCCTGCTATGTTCCAAATCCGACTCTGAGTGGAGGTGGGTGGGGGAGGGGAGAGCAGCAAGAAGCTTCCAGAGTGACCGCAGTTCTTCTGTGCTATTCTCTTTTTTCTTTTCTTTTCTTTTCTTTTCTTTTCTTTTCTTTTCTTTTCTTTTATTTTCTTTTCTTCCTTCCTTCCTTCCTTCCTTCCTTCCTTCCTTCCTTCCTTCCTTCCTTCCTTCTTTCTCCCTCCCTCCTTCCCTCCTTCATTCCCTCTTTCTTTCCTTTCCTCTTTCTTTCCTTTCCTCTTTCTTTCTCTCTTCCCCCAACAATGGGAAGATGGAATTGCTGTTTTCTGAGGTTGGGATGATTGCACAATGGCAGGTTTGCCGGAGGGATGAATGGGGGTGTCAATATCAGGAAGTTACCTTAGCCTGAATGTGCTAAGTTTGAGATGCCGATTAGACCTTCAAGTGGGTCTCCAATTGTTTTTTTTTTTTTTTTTTTTTTGAGGGGGGTTTTCCCCCGCCCCCCGGGTAGAGTACAGTGGTGTGATCTCGGCTC
>NW_012115124.1:0-918 GCF_000951035.1 Colobus angolensis palliatus
TTATATAAAAGCATTCCTTGTGGCCCAGTGTAGTGGTTCACACCTGTAATCCCAGCACTTTGGGAGGCCGAGGCAGGCAGATCACGAGGTCAGGAGTTTGAGACCATCCTGGTCAACATGGTGAAACCCCATCTCTACTAATAATACAAAAATTAGTTGGGCATGGTGGTATGCACCTGTAATCCCAGCTATTCAGGGGGCTGAGGCATGAGAATCACTTGAACAACCCGGGGGGCAGAGGTTGCAGTGTACCGAGATCACACCACTGTACTCCAGCCTGAGCTATAGAGCAAGACTCTGTGTCAGGGGGTGGGGAGGAGGGGGGAGCGATCTTTGGGTTTCCATGTGTTCCTAATATTTGTGGCTTACCAAATTTAAAGCATGCTCCTTTCAGAGTACATAGATTAGAATATGCACCTACATTGTTTGAGGTAATTGTAGCCATATAATAATTTTCCAAATTTTAGTTCTTGGTGGTTGTTGCAATAATGTATGTACCAGCCAAATGGTTACTTTTTTTCTTTAAATAAATCAGCTTTTTATTTATTTATTTTTTTGAGATAGGGTCTTGCTCTGTCACCCAGGCTGGAGTGCAGTGGTGTAAATGGCTCACTACAACCTTGACCTCCTGGGCTCAAACGATCCTCCCAGCTCAGCTGCCTGAGTAGCTGAGTAGCTAGGACTACAGGTGCACACCACAATGCCTGGCTCATTTTTTTTCTTTCTTTTTTTTTTCTGTAGAGATAGGGTTGGCCGGGGGGCATCTCACTATGTCACCCAGGGTGGTCTTGAACTCCTGGGCTCAGGTGATTCACCCACCTCAGCCTCCCAAAGTGTTGGGATTATAGATGTGAGCCACTGTGCCTGGCCAAATCAGCTTCTTAACAACCTTCTCTTTTAAAAGTAAATGTTATTATT
>NW_012115124.1:5394-7182 GCF_000951035.1 Colobus angolensis palliatus
TAAAACTTGTTTCTTTATTTTGTTTATAAATTGTTCTTCTGATTTCCTTCAGTTCTTCATATCTTTCTTTAGCTTTTTGAGCTTATTTAGGACAGTCTGCCTGGGTTTCCTTCTGGCTCATTTCTGTCAATTATTTTATTCTTTTGAATGAATTGTACTTCCCTGTTTCTTTATATGCTTTGTGGGGTTTTTGTTGTTGTTATTGTTGAAAACTGCACATTTGATATTATGTAATTCTGGAAATCAGATTTTCTTCCTTGTGTTGCTGGGATTTTGTTGTTGTTGTTGAAGGCTAGAGTTGTCTGTATAGTGACATTTCCACACTATTTCTGTAGAGACTGTATTCCTTACTGTATGGGGTCACTGAAGCCTTTGTTCCTCAGATTGTGTCCCACTGTGTTTTGGCAAAGATTTCTTTGGAAGCCTTGCAGTGAAGCAAACAAAACAAAACCAAACAGAGCACTTCTCCTAGTTTTTGCATTTAACTTTGTGACTCCAGGTTTGCATTGAGCCAGGTGATCAGCCTGAGGTGAAAGCCGAGAAACTTCTCAGGTCTTTCTGAGTGTGTATCTTGCCGTGGGCATGTGCATGGCTTTCTGTCTTTCCCCTTACACCCACATGCTTTGGAATGTCCTGATCTTCCAAAGAAACTCTCCTGCAACTTTTTTTGGGGGGGTCTATGGATTTGTTTGTATATCTCAGCTTGATCATTTAGCCCAGGTGTTTGTGGGTGTTGTTTTATGAACAATTTCCCCACTTTTCTGGCTTAAGGACCCAAGTTCAGGTGGCATGCCATGGTTTTCTAGATAGCCTTCAGTCAGGTTAGAACATCCCTACACAATAATTTGTGAATAAGTTTGGCTGTGCTCCCTGTAAAACCAGGAAGCAGGGACTTTCCCACTGGGAATGCAAACCTATACTTTTGAAGTTGGTAGCTTCTTGATTCAATGTTCACTTGTCTGCTGCCAGTCTTTGACTTATTTCCAGAGTCCTGATAATGTTGGTTGTAACAATAATTGCTGTTTTTTGGAAACGTTTCTGTATGAGAAGTCAGAACTTCCTGCTCTACCAAGTCTGCCCCTGTCTGTACATCTGAATGGTTGTGGTGGAAAGTCACTGACAATTTTCAGTGTTGAAGGTGTGCGTGAGCACCATCCCTACATACCTGTGAGTCTGTGTCACAGGGCTTATCACCGCACTACCCGTTTAAACAATTGGCGCTGGCTTATGGTTCTTCTAATGATATAATAAACGGTGTTAATACATCTAAATATTCACCCTTATGCCATCTAGAAGTCATCTTGTGGACTGCTAGGAGGATGTACATCATGCTTTGGGAAACTGTCTTCTGCCATAAGTACAGATCTTGGCTGGCATTGATAGTTTTCCTTCCCCAGCCCCCTGCTATATTCTAGATCAGTCTACCCCATTGTGTAATATGGTCACAGCCACATTTATTGGCAGGCACTCCACAACTCAGGAATAGTTTGTGTTCTGAAGCTTTTTGTTATTTTTAAATTGGTGCTTGATCTGGAAACTTTGAAATCAGTGTTATTCATAAGGCTTAGGTTTCTAAGTCAGCCACAAATGCTACCCCAAACTACATAAAGTAGAAAAAAGTTGCACAGAACCAAAAAGTGAGTTTTAATTATTTATTTTATACATGTGCTTTCAGAATTCCAGCCCCCTAGAGGAGCTGGGATTTTAAACCAGTGTGATATGTTTTCTGTTTGCTTCAGTTTACTTTTTATTTTTTTCCTTTCCCTTATGGGTTCTGGGAATTGAGAC
>NW_012115124.1:8444-9189 GCF_000951035.1 Colobus angolensis palliatus
TCCTCTGGGAAGATACCCAGTAGTGGGATTGCTGGATCAAATGGTAGTTTTAGTTCTTTATTTTGAGACAGAGTCTCCCTCTGTCGCCCAGGCTGTAGTGCAGTGGTGCGATCCCGGCTCACTGCAACTTCTGCCTCCCAGGTTCAAGCAATTTTTTGCTTCAGCCTCCCGAGTAGCTGGGATTACAGGTGCCCGCCACCATACCCTGCTAATTTTTGTATTATTAGTACAGACGGGGTTTTGCCATGTTGGCCAGGCTGAGCTTGAACTCCTGACCTCCTGATCCACCTGCCTCGGCCTTCCAAAGTGTTGGGGTTACAGGCATGAGCCACTACTCCCAGCCTTACTTTTAGTTCTTTAAGGAATATTCACACTTTTCCATAGCGGCTGTATTAGTTTACTTTCCTGCCAGCAGTGTGTTTCCTTCTTACCACATCCACACCAACATCTATTTTTTTTTTGATTTTCTGATTATGACCATCTTGCAGGAGTGAGGTGGTATCACATTGTGCTTTTGATTTGTGTTTCCCTGATCATTAGTGATGTTGAGCATTTTTTCATGTTTGTTGGCCATTTGTGTGTCTTCTTTTGAGAATTGTCTATTCATGTCCTTAGTCCCACTTTCTGATGTGATTGTTTTTTTCTTGCTGATTTGTCTGAGTTCTTTGTAGATTCTGGATATTAGTTCTTTGTCAGATGTATAGATTGTGAAGATTTTCTCCCACTCTGTGGGTTGTCTGTTTAC
>NW_012115124.1:9245-9997 GCF_000951035.1 Colobus angolensis palliatus
TCCTCTGGGAAGATACCCAGTAGTGGGATTGCTGGATCAAATGGTAGTTTTAGTTCTTTATTTTGAGACAGAGTCTCCCTCTGTCGCCCAGGCTGGAGTGCAGTGGTGCGATCCCGGCTCACTGCAACTTCTGCCTCCCAGGTTCAAGCAATCTTTTGCTTCAACCTCCCGAGTAGCTGGGATTACAGGTGCCTGCCACCATACCCTGCTAATTTTTGTATTTTTAGTACAGACGGGGTTTTGCCATGTTGGCCAGGCTGAGCTTGAACTCCTGACCTCCTGATCCACCCGCCTCGGCCTTCCAAAGTGTTGGGGTTACAGGCATGAGCCACTACTCCCAGCCTTACTTTTAGTTCTTTAAGGAATATTCACACTGTTTTCCATAGCGGCTGTATTAGTTTACTTTCCTGCCAGCAGTGTGTTTCCTTCTTACCACATCCACACCAACATCTATTTTTTTTTTTTTGATTTTCTGATTATGACCATCTTGCAGGAGTGAGGTGGTATCACATTGTGGTTTTGATTTGTGTTTCCCTGATCATTAGTGATGTTGAGCATTTTTTCATATGTTTGTTGGCCATTTGTGTGTCTTCTTTTGAGAATTGTCTATTCATGTCCTTAGTCCCACTTTCTGATGTGATTGTTTTTTTCTTGCTTATTTGTCTGAGTTCTTTGTAGATTCTGGATATTAGTTCTTTGTCAGATGTATAGATTGTGAAGATTTTCTCCCACTCTGTGGGTTGTCTGTTTAC
>NW_012115125.1:0-588 GCF_000951035.1 Colobus angolensis palliatus
AGCTGGGTGTGGTGGCAGTTGCCTGTAATCCCAGCTACTCAGGAGGTTGAGGCAGGAGAATCACTTGAATCCAGGAGATGGAGGTTGCAGTGAGCCGAGATCACGCCACTGCACTCTAGCCTGGGCAACAAGAAGGAAACTCCACTTCAAAAAAAAAAAAAAGAAGAAGAAGAAGAAGGAAGACATTATCCTCCTATTACAGTCCCCTACATTCAGGCAAACATAGTATGTAGAGGAAGACATGGGCTTGACTTCGGTACTTTTTGGATGCAGAACCAGGGCCATTTTGCTGAACTAGTATTTTGTTAATGAAAGATCAATACATATGTTTGTTCCAATTAATAATTTTTTAAAAAATTTATTCACACAATTTGGTACCTAGCACAAGGAGCAAACAGAGGTGACAAGGTGTGTGCTGCAGCAGACAACAAACCCATTGTCAGGGGTCTATGAAGCAATCAGTTCTCATTAGAAAAACGAGAGAAGCCGGGCGCAGTGGCTCAAGCCTGTAATCCCAGCACTTTGGGAGGCCGCGACGGGTGGATCACGAGGTCAGGAGATCGAGACCATCCTGGCCTACACGGTGAA
>NW_012115125.1:8024-9235 GCF_000951035.1 Colobus angolensis palliatus
CGAAATACTTAAAAGGTAACTTAACTCTTTGTTCAGGGCTCAGTCCTTTGGCTGTTAATCTGACTGGGCCAGTGCACTTAAATAATAAATATCCTCCTCAACCCCATCGGTCTCTCTGATTCCTTAAAAAATCCCGCTGCAATGGGATTTCACCACGTTGTCCAGGCTGGTCTCAAACTCCTGGCCTCAAGTGATCCATCCTCCTTGGCCTCCCAAAGTGCTGGGAGTGCTTATAGGCGTGAACCACCACACCTGGCCTGAAAATCTTATTCTTAACAAGTAGACTGACTGCCTGAGAGGGGCCAGGGTACAACCTTGTCTCTGCCAGATAACGAGCTCTGAGGTCTTGGAGAGGTCTTTCCACCTTTAAATCTTAGTGTTCCATCCATCAAATTTGGAACTTATCCACCTCACAGAATGACTGTGGAGATCAAATGAGATGATACTGTGCAAAATGCCCAGTTCACTGGCCAGCCCATCCAGACAATAAATATTAGTGTCCTGTCCCCCTTTTTGTCTGGAGGTGGGGTTGCCACTGGAGAGGGGATCTTGCCACCTTCTTCAGGATAGCAGGATCTTGCCAATGGTCTGGTTTAGATGAAGAAAGTTGGCTCCCAGGCCATGCCTCTTATTTTATGGATGACTACTTAAAGCCCAGAGAGTTGTTACCTAGGTGAGGTCACGCAGGTGTGTAGAACCAGGCCTCTAGTCTCAAGGACCACAGCATACAGTTCTGGCTCTGGAGGGAATTCTACTCGCCTGTCGATTTACTTGCAACAGTGATGCTTAGAAGAACCCGTAGCTAAGACAGAATAATCTCCTTCTCGCTCTCTTCCGCCACCCCCTTGGTAAAGTTAAATGAAAAGACTCATTGTCCCATGGAAAAGAGAAAAATTGCTAAAACAAAAGTCAAAGCCGTTGTATTATTTTAAAATATTCTTTCCATGTTCCCAAATGCTTCATGGAATCTGTTCAGATTGAATTAACCTCTATTTCTCAGCACAGCAATTCTTCTCAGATGCCCATATATGAAAGGAACTGTTCTCAAACACCATTCCATTTTCCAGTTAGAAATGGGTCCTGATATTCAAATGCTGACAGCTGTAAATGCCAAACTGAGAAACAACCATTGAGATGGATACATGCACTGACTTATTTTCTTTTTTGTTTCACTGCCATTGCAGTTTTTAGGAAAAAATCTATCTTGTCTG
>NW_012115125.1:14135-14657 GCF_000951035.1 Colobus angolensis palliatus
CTGCCCCTGGCCTTTTGCCATTGCATTTTGATAAAAAGAAAGTTTTAAATATTTTTAGATACTAATGTGTATTTAACAGTTATGGATTTGTATGTCATTATTAGGATAATATACATAAGTAAGCATAAAATCTGTCTAATATACATTAAGTGGCTTAATATGACAAAATCAGAAGTGTATACTTTCTTTTTCTTTCTTTTCTTTTTTTCTTTTTTTTTTGAGATAGAGTTTTGCTTTTGCTCTTATTGCCCAGGCTGGAGTGCAATGGCATGATCTTGGCTTATTGCAGCCTTCACTTTCCGGGTTTAATCAATTCTTCTGCCTCAGCCTGTCACGTAGCTGGGATTACAGGCATGCACCACCATGCCCAGCTAATTTTCTATTTTTAGTAGAGACGGGGTTTCTCCATGTTGATCAGGCTGGTCTCGAACTTCTGACCTCAGGTGATCCACCTACCTTAGCCTCCAAAGTGCTGGGATTACAGGTGTGAGCCACCGCACCCGGTCAACAATGTATACTATT
>NW_012115125.1:15275-15889 GCF_000951035.1 Colobus angolensis palliatus
CGATAATCTGTCACTGTCTCCTGTCACCCCCAGATAAGATCATCTACTTGCAGGAAAACAAGCTCAGGGCTCCCACGGATTCCTACATTATGTTGCGCTGTATAATTATTTCATTACATATTGCAATGTAATAATAATAGAAATAAAGTGCACAATAAATGCAATGCACTTGAATCATCCCAAAATCACCCCCCTGACTGGGTCTGTGGAAAAATTGTCTTCCATGAAATCAGTCCCTGGTGCCAAAAAGGTTGGGGACCACTGAGCTAGTGGGTTCTGGAACTTCACCTCTTATGAGCAGTGTTACTTTGGGCAAGTTACTTAACTTCTCTGAGTTACTCTATGAATTAAATCACTTAATACGTTGAAGGCACTTGGCCCAGTGCCTGGCACATAGGAGATTCACTATTTTAAATATAATCTTAAGGCATAGTAAAATTATATTAAAAATAGTGAGCTAGTTCAACATAGCAAGTGTGAAAAACTGGACTCTGAAGGTTGACAAGCCCAGGTCCATTCCCAGGTTAATTCCTGGAAGCAAGTTGCTGAACAAACAGTTCACTGAAATAGTGAGGTTTTGTTTTTTTTTTAAGTTTTGAAACATGGTCCCTGCC
>NW_012115126.1:0-1451 GCF_000951035.1 Colobus angolensis palliatus
AAGGAGAAGAAGAAGGAGGAGGAGAGGGAGGATGAGGAGGAGGATACAAGAAACTCCTAATTCCTAGACACTCCTGTAATGCACATTCAGTCAGTTTGGGTTATGTTTTGGGAAAATGTATGGCCTCCTCAACTTCTCAAGCTGACTCTAATACAGCCAGGTTTGAGAACCACTTCTAGAGGCAAGAGAACCATCAAAAGAGTTTGAAGTAGGGTAGTGAATTGATCAGAGCTGGGTTTTAGAAAAATCAGCCTGATAGGGTAATACACAGAATGGATCAGAGGGAAGGGATGGGGAGATGACTTAAGACACTATTGCAGTAACCCAGGAAATGAGGAAGCTTCCAGCAGAGGTAGTGGCAGTGTTAATGGACTATAAAGGAATGCTTTTTTTTTTTTTTTTTTTTTTGAGAGATGGGGGTCTCCCTATGTTGCCCAAGGTGTCTCGAACTGCTGACCTCAAGTGATCTGCCTGCCTCGGCCTCCCAAAGTGTTGGGATTACAGGCATGAGCCACCACACCCGGCCAGATTTTTTTTTTTTTTTTTTTGAGAGATGGGGGTCTCCCTATGTTGCCCAAGGTGATCTTGACCTCCTGGCTCAAAAGATCTTCCTGACTTGGCCTCTGAAAGTGCTGAGATTACAGGCATGAACCACCATGCTGGCCTACTCTCCATGTCTTATCATTCTAGCCTGCCTTCAGCAAGAATCCTGAGTCTACCTAGCAAGATTTCCCCTAGCCTTAAAACAAAGAAAGAAAAATAAGATAAAATAAAGAGATCCTTCACCTGAACAAGGAGAAAACAGAAGAAAAAAATTCCCCTATCCTTGATGTCTCCTCTTAGTAACTTTCCATTCACTGACTCCTATCCTGTTCCTTGGCTATAAATTCTCATTTTTTCTTGTCATATTTGGAGTTGAACCCAGTCTGTCTCCCCTATTGCAAAATCTCATTGCAGTGGTCCCTATACCTGTCACCATAGTCCTGAATGAAGTCTGCCTTGGCCTGGCATGGTCACTTATACCTGTAATCCTGGCACTTTGGGAGGCCAAGGCAGGTGGTTTGCTTGAGTCCAGGAGTTCAAGACTAGCCAGGGTGACATGATGAAACCCCATCTCTACAAAAAAAAATACAAAAATTAGCCAAGGATGGTGGCTCACGCCTGTAGTTCCAGCTCGTTGAGAGGCTGAGATGGGAGGATAACGTGTGCCTGGGAGGTTGAGGCTGCAGTGAGCCAAGATCATGCCAGTGCTCCCCAGCCTGGGCAACAGAGAGAGAGACACTGTCTTGAAAAAAAAAAAGAAGGAAAGGGAGAGGGTGAGGGAGAGGGAGAGGGAGAAGAAAGAAGAAGAAGGAGAAGGAGAAGAAGAAGGAGGAGGAGAGGGAGGATGAGGAGGAGGATACAAGAAACTCCTAATTCCTAGACACTCCTGTAATGCACATTCAGTCAGT
>NW_012115126.1:1501-2374 GCF_000951035.1 Colobus angolensis palliatus
GCTGGAGTGCAGTGGCATCATCTCGGCTCATTGCAACCTCCGCCTCCTGAGTTCAAGTGATTCTCCTGCCTCAGCCTCCGGAGTAGCTGGGACCACAGGTGCATGCCACCGCACCTGGCTAATTTTTTATATTTTTAGTAGAGACGTGGTTTTGCCATGTTGGTCAGGCTCATCTCAAACTCCCGACATCAGGTGATCCGTCTGCCTCCGCCTCCCAAAGTGTTGGGAATACAGACGTGAGCCTCCGCGCCCTGCCCAACTTATTCATTCTATCTAACTGTAGGTTTGTACCCACTAACCAACCTCTTTCTTCATTCTTCCCCTGCTCCCACCCTTCCCAGCCTCTGGTAACTATCATTCTCCTCTCCACTCTTCCCCTGCTCCCACCCTTCCCAGCCTCTGGTAACTATCATTCTCCTCTCCACCTCAATGAGATCAACTTTTGTTTTTCTTTTTCTTTTTGAGCCAGACTCACTCTTGGCACCCAGGCTGGAGTGCAGTGGTGCGATCTTGGCTCACTACAACCTCCACCTCCCGGGTTCAAGCCATTCTCCTGCCTCAGCCCCCCAGGTAGCTGCGACTACAGGTGCCTGCCACCACGACTGGCTAATTTTTGTATGTTTAGTAAAGACAGGGCTTCACCATGTTGGCCAGGCTGGTTGAGAACTCCTGACCTCAGGTGATCCCCCTGCCTCAGCCTCCCAAAATGCTGGGATTACAGGTGTGAGCCACAGAGCCTGGCCAAGATAAACTTGTTTAGCTCTCACATATGAGTGAGATCATGCAATATTTATCTTTCTGTGCCTAGCCTATTTCACTTAACATAGTGACCTCCAGTTTTATCTATGTTGCTGCACATGACAGGATTTCATT
>NW_012115126.1:7431-8863 GCF_000951035.1 Colobus angolensis palliatus
CTCCCAAAGTGCTGGGATTACAGGCGTGAGCCACCACGCCCCGGCTAATTTTTTTTTTTTTTTTGTATTTTTAGTAGAGATAGGTTTCACCGTGTTAGCCAGGGTGGTCTTGATGTCCTGACCTCATGATCCACCCACCTCAGCCTCCCAAAGTGCTGGGATTACAGGCGTGAGCCACCGCGCCCGGCCAGGCAGTTTTTGATTTATGAGTAAGGAGGGCGTTCGTTTTAGGGAAGGCCTATTATCATCTTTGCTTTCAAGTTAAACTGTAAACTAAATTCCTGCCAAAGTTAGCTTGGCCTATGCCCAGAAATGACCAAGGATGGCTTGGATGTCTGAAGCAAAACGGTGTCAACTATGTCATATTTCTCTGTCGTAATTTTGCAAAGGTGGTTTCACCAGCGTTTGTTATTTTTTTTCCCTTTTTGAAAGCGTATTGTTTTGTCTGAGCACATTGCCACCCAGACTACATCAGGGTTCTGTTAGGAAGAAAGGGAGAATGGTGGCTCACACCTGTCATCCCAGCACTTTGGGAGGCCAAGGTGGGAGGATAGCTTGAGCCCTGAAGTTTGAGATAGCCTGGGCAACCTGGGCAAGATTTTGTCTCTACTAAAAGAAAAAGAAAAAAAAAAAAGCTGGGCATGGTGGCTGATGCCTGTTAGATATGAGTTCTAAATTTCTTTTCAAATAATCAATATGTCAATATGTTCGGTTCTTTGCCTTCTACTTTTAAACTTAACTTACTCATAAAGCAACCCTTTTCCATTACCTGCTCTGCCCTGACTCATTTCAATCACCTGCCCCACCCTGACTCATTCTGATTACCTGCTACCTGCTCCGCCCTGGCTCATTCTCCACCCTGCATACCTATTTTTTCCCTCCAAACCACTCACCCCGTCACTCTCTTTAAATTAACCAATGGGAATTAATTTAGCCTGTGCTGTCTAACCCTAGCCAATAGGGAAACGACACAGCAGCAGGGGCCACATGTGTCAGGGATAAGAAACCCTTTCCCTCCCTTGTGTCCAGGTGTGCGCTCACCATTGCTCCATCTGTAAGGGCGCATCCTTCTATAGAAGTACCTTGCATTGCTGAGAATTAAAAAGAAAATTTTATATTCGAGTGCTATATCTTTTGCAGCACCAAATCTTTATAACACGCCTGTAATCCCAGCACTTTGGGAGGCCGAGGCGGGCAGATTACCTGAGGTCGGGTGTTGGAGACCAGCCTTACCAACATGGAGAAACCCCGTCTCTACTAAAAATACAAAATTAGCCGAACATGGTGGCACATGCCTGTAATCCTAGCTACTCGGGAGGCTGAGGCAGGAAAATCGCTTGAACCCGGAAAGCGGAGGTTGCAGTGAGGCGAGATTGCCCCTCTGCACTCCAGCCTGGGCAACAAGAGTGAAACTCTGTATCAAAAAAAAAAA
>NW_012115126.1:14353-14774 GCF_000951035.1 Colobus angolensis palliatus
GGTTTCACCATGTTGGACAGGTTGGTCAAGAACTGCTGACCTGGTGATCTGCCTCCCAAAGCACTGGGATTACAGGCGTGAGCCACTGTGCCTGGTCCCCTTTTTTTTTTTTTTGAGACAGAGTCTCACTCTGTCACCAAGGCTGAAGTACAGTGACACAATCTTGGCTCATTGCAACCTCTGTCTTCCAGGTTCTAGTGATTCTCATGCCTCAACCTCCCCAGTAGCTGGAACTGAAACCACAGGTGTGCACCACCACATCTTGCTATTTTTTTTTATTTTTTTATTTTTAGTAGAGATGGGGTTTCACCATTTTGGCCAGGCTGGTCTCAAACTCCTGACCTCAGGTAATCTACCCACCTCAGCCTCCCAAAGTGTTGGGATTACAGGCATGAGCCACCACACCCACCAATATCTATAT
>NW_012115127.1:0-596 GCF_000951035.1 Colobus angolensis palliatus
CGGAGCTTGCAGTGAGCTGAGATCCAGCAACTGCACTCCAACCTGGGTGACAGAGCAAGACTCCGTCTCAAAAAAAAAAAAAATTAAGATAAAAAGTGAGTCGTGATGGTGCCGTTGCACTCCAAGCTGGGTGACACAGTGAGACCCTGTCTCAAAAAACAAAAAAGAAAAGAAAAAAAATGCTGTCATTTATCACTTGTTTCTTTCTCAGGCGTCTCTCCTGCCATCACCAGTCAACGCAGGAGGCACTGGGAAGATGCTAATTCTACCCTTTACCAAGAGCAGTGGTTGATCAGAAGCCCTCAAAACCAGCCAGCCTCAGTGGCTCACACCTGTAATCTTAGCACCTTGGGAGGCCGAGGGCAGATCACGAGGTCAGGAGTTCGAGACGAGCCTGGCCAACATGGGAAAACCCCTCTCTGCTAAAAATACAAAAAAGTTAGACGGGCATGGTACTGCATGCTTGTGATCCCAGGTACTTGGGAGGCTGAGGTGGGAGGATCACTTGAGCCCATAGGCAGAGGTTGCCATGAGCCAAGATCACATCACTGCCCTCCAACGTGGGGAACAGAGTGAGATTCAGTCAAAAAAAAAAA
>NW_012115127.1:5932-7414 GCF_000951035.1 Colobus angolensis palliatus
GGAGATCGAGACCATCCTGGCGAACATGGTGAAACCCCGTCTCTACTGAAAATACAAAAAAATTAGCCAGGCGTGGTGGCGGGTGCCTGTAGTCCCAGCTTCTAGGGAGGCTGAGGCAGGAGAATGGCATTAACCGGGGAGGCGGCAGAGCTTGCAATGAGTGGAGATCGCGTCACTGCACTCTAGCCTGGGCAACATAGCGAGACTCCGTCTCAAAAAAAAAAAAATTTATTAAGGACATCAAAGGGCTTTTCAAATATGGGTTATATATATCCATATTGATTCTGTAAGAAATTAATACTAAGAACATTTTAAAATTCTGTTAAATTTAAGAATAACAGTAATAAATCTACCACAAGTTAACATAAATTTATGAAAAAAACCCCAGTCGGGTGTGGTGGCTCATGCCTGTAATCCCTTTGGGAGGCTGAGGAGGGAAGATCACAAGGTCAAGAGATCAAGACCATCCTGGCAACATGGTGAAACCCCATCTCTACTAAAAATACAAAAATTAGCTGGGCGTGAGTGGTGGTGCGCACCTGTAGTCTCAGCAACTCAGGAGGCTGAGGCAGGAGAATTGCTTGAACCCAGGAGGCAGAGATTGCAGTGAGCTGAGATCCGGCCACTGCACTCCATCCTGGTGACAGAGCGAGACTCCGTCTCAAAAAAAAACCAAAAACGACAACAACAACAACAAAAAATTTCCACAATTTATTGAGAAGAGCAGCAGTGTTTTTTCCAACTTTCTTTCTTTCTTTTTTTGTTCTGAGACAGGGTCTCATTCTGTTACCCAGGATGGAGTGCAGTGGTGTGACCTCAGCTCATTGCAACCTCCGCCTCCCGGCTCAAGCAATAATCCCACCTCAGCCTCCTGAGTAGCTGGGATTACAGGCATGCACCACTGGGCCCAGTTAATTTTTTTCTGTATTTTTAAGTAGAGACAGGTTTTCGTCATGGTGCCCAGGCTGGGCTTGAACTCCTGGGCACAAACAATCTGCCCACCTTGGCCTCCCAAAGTGCTGGGATTACAGGCGTGAGTCACGGTGAGTCACCACAAGTCACCGTGAGTCACTACGCCTGGCTGATTTTTTTTTTTTTTCTTTATTGGTCTTTTTCCCACCTCTGGTGCTTGAGTCAGGAACAATGTTCTACATTTTTGTAAACCTCCATAATGTCTGACTTAACAGATTACAGCTGGGTCCTCATAGCTGCCTATTTACCCTTTTCTTTCTTTCTTTCTTTCTTTTTTTTTTTTGAGATGGAGTCTCGCTCTGTCGCCAGGCTGGAGTGCAGTGGCACGACCTTGGCTCACTGCAACCTCTACCTCCTGGGTTCAAGCAATTCTTCTGCCTCAGCCTCCCGAGTCGCTGGGACTGCAGGCACACGCCACCACACCCAGCTAATTTTCGTACTTTTAGTAGAGATGGGGTTTCACCACGTTGGCCAGGATGGTCTCGATCTCTTGACCTCATGATCCACCTG
>NW_012115127.1:9224-9775 GCF_000951035.1 Colobus angolensis palliatus
GAGTCAGAGGTTGCAGTGAGTCGAGATCATGCCCCTGCACTCCAGCCTGGGCAACAGAATGAGACCATGTCTCAAAAAAAAAAAAAAAATTAAAACAAGAAGTTGGCATTTTTTGTTTGTTTGCTTATTGTATGTGGCAGTGCAGAATGCAATCATGATAATATGGCTTGCTGTCTTGATTTATGCTCAGGGTCTAGTGGTTTTGCTCATCATTGTTTTTGCACCATCACTACAAATGTCAACATGGTAGAAAAGGCAAGCAGCATCTGGGTATCAGTATAAGACCATCTGGGGCCAGGTGCAGTGGCTCCCGCCTGTAATCCCAGTACTTTGGGAGGCGGAGGCTGGTGGATCACCTGAGGTCAGGAGTTCAAGACCAGCCTAGCCAACATGGTGAAACCCCATTTTTACTAAAAATACAAAATTAGTTGGGCATGGTGGTGTGTGCCTGTAATCCCAGCTACTTCGGAGACTGAGGCAGGAGAATTGCTTGAACCCAGGCAGCAGAGTTTGCAGTGAGCCAAGACTGTGCCACTACATTCTAGCCTGGG
>NW_012115127.1:10116-10442 GCF_000951035.1 Colobus angolensis palliatus
TAGCCAGGCATGGTGGCAGGAGCCTATAATCCCAGCTACTTGGGAGGCTGAGGCAGGAGAATCGCTTGAACCCGGGAGGCGGAGGTTGCAGTGAGCCATTTGTGCCACTACACTCAGCCTGGGCAACAGAGCGACACTCCGTCTCAAAAAAAAAAGTACTTAAGAGATGTGAAAGACTGAGAGATACCTCCTCACACCCATTAGGATGGTGACTATAAAAAACAATTAATCAGAGGCTGGGCACGGCGGCTCAAGCCTGTAATCCCAGCACTTTGGGAGGCCGAGATGGGTGGATCACAAGGTCAGGAGATCGAGACCATCCTGGC
>NW_012115128.1:0-1450 GCF_000951035.1 Colobus angolensis palliatus
CATATGGCTACTCTTACATTTAACTTTTTGAGGACCTGTCAAACTGTTTTCCACAGTGGCTGCTCCATTTTACACTTCCACCTGCAACGTTTGAGGGTTTCAGTTTTTCCGTGTCTTTGTCAACACTGTCATTTTCTATCTCTTCTCATTATAGCCATCCCAGTGAGTGTAAAGTAGTATCTAGTATCTCGCTGTGGTTTTTGATGGATATTTCCCTAATGATTTACGACACTGAACATTTTTTATGTGCATATGGGCCATTTATATATCTTCTTTGAAGAAATATTCAAATTCTCTCCCTGTTTGTCTTTTTATTGAATTACAAGAATTCGGTATATCTTCGGGACACTCTGGATATTAGACCTTAACAGATAATTTGCCTGTATTTTCTCTCATCCTGTGAGTTCTGTGACTTTCTTGACAGTGTCCTTTGATGCACAAAAGTTTTTAATTTTCATAAAATCTAATTTATCTATTTTTCCTTTGGTTGTTTGTACTTTTGGGGTCATGTTTGTGTATAAAATGTCTTATTCTTCTTTAAGAAGGTTCAGGGTTTGGTTTTAAATCCGGTTGTGTACCTTTCATCAGTCTGACATTCCTTTCACCGTGTCAGGCTGCCTTCAGCTAGTAATACTTCATTAAATTCAAACGACAAAATTGTTTTGAACGAAAAAAAATCCAGTTCGGAGAAGAAAAAACTGTTGTCTAATTTAGGGTCATGAGATTTACTCCCATGTTTTCATCTAAGACTCTTATCATTTTGGCTCTTACATTTAGGTATTTGACATATTTTGCATTAATTTTTATAACCGTGTGAGGTGTAGGGGTTCCACCTTCATTATTTTGCCACATAGATGTTCAGTTGTTCCACCACCATTAAAAAAAAAAAATTATCCACATTGAATTGTTTTAGCACCCTTGTCAAAAATCAATTTGCCATAAATGCGAGGGTTTATTTCTGGGTTGTCAATTCTATTCTGTTGATTTATTTGTCTGTCTACATTCCAGTATCACACTGTGATTGCTGTAGATTTGATTTGGGTTTTGAAATTGGGACATTTGAGTCTTTCCACTTTGTTATTTTGCAAGATTATTTTGCTATTTTGGGTTCCTTAAATTGCCATAGAATTTTAGAACTAGCTTGTCACTTTCTGGAAAGAAGTCAGCTGGGATTTTGATAAGAATTGTGCTGACAATAGCAAAGACATGTAATCAATCTAAATGTCCAACCTAAATGCTATGTTATTCCTATTCCAATACTTTGCAACATATGCAGCTTTTTAGAAAGAGGATGAGTTAGCAGGGCACAGTGGTTCACGCCTGTAATACCAGCACTTTGGGAGGCCGAGGCAGGCGGATGGCCTGAGGTCAGGAGTTAAGAGACCAGCCTGGCCAACATGGTGAAACCCTGTGTCTACTAAAAGTACAAAAATTAGCGGGTCTGGTGGCG
>NW_012115128.1:8810-9758 GCF_000951035.1 Colobus angolensis palliatus
AGCCACTCACCGCTTCCACCTCCCAGGCTCAAGCAATCCTGTCACCTCAGCCTCCTGGGTAGCTGGGAGTACAGGCATGAGCCACCACAGCCAGCTTTTTAAAAATTTTTTGTAGAGACAGGGTTTTACTATATTGCCTGTGCTGGTATCCAACTCCTGACTTCAAGCGATTCTTGAACCTCAAGCCTCCCAAAGTACTGAGATTACAGGTGTGAGCAACCATTCCCAGCACCTCCATTGTTTTTGAAGAGAAATCAGCTATTAATCTTACTGAGGATCCCTTGTATGTGATGAGTTGCTTTTCTCTTGCTGCTTTCAAGATACTCTGTCTTTGGCTTCTGTCAGTTTGATTATAGTATGTTAAGATGTGGATCCCTGAGTTTTTCCTACTTGTACTTTCTTGAGCTTCTTGAATATGCAGAGTGTCTTTCATACCGTTTGGGAAGTTTGGGGCCATTATTTCTTCAAATGTTCTTTCTCCTTTTTTCTGTTTTTCTTCTCCTTCTGGGACTCTCATTATGTGTCGTTAGTAAGCTTGATGCTGTGTTCCACAAACAGGTCTCTGAGATTCCATTCACTTTCATTCATGTTTGTTTCTGTTCCTCAGAGTAAATAATCTAAATTGACCTTCTAGTTCCCAATTCTTTCTTCTGCCTGCTGTAATGTGCCATTGAGAACTTCTGGTAATTTTTCCATTTCAGTTACCATACTTTTCAACTCTAGAATTTCTATTTGGCTTCTTTTTATGGTTTCTGTCTCTTTATTGATATTCTCTATTTGATGAGACATTGCTTTCATACTTTCCTTTAGTTCTCTAGTCTACAGAACTGAATGGTTTCTCTCATCTCTTTGAATATATTTTAAATAGCTCAATTAAATCTTTCTCTAGGCCAGGCATGGTGGCTTGTGCCTATAATCCCAGCACTTTGGGAGGCTGAGGTTGAGGCC
>NW_012115128.1:15166-16630 GCF_000951035.1 Colobus angolensis palliatus
GTGGTCTCTGCCCTCAAGGAGCTCCTAGTCCGGGAGACTGACAAGTGGACAGGTAATTACATGTAATGTAAGAAAGGCTGTGATGTCATACAAGAAGAAAGTGGGAGTAGGGTTTTGACCAGTTCCTGCTGTTAGATTTATTCCTTTTTCTTTGGCTATAAAGCAAAAGAATTGGTCCTATGTTTTTTTTAACTGTGCAAATTAAACCATAAATTTTAAAAACTTTGTAAAGATAAAAGACAAGCAGCCAGCTGCAGTGACTCACGCCTATAATTCTAACAGTTTGGGAGGCTGAGGCAGGTAGATCACCTGAGGTCAGGGGTTCAAAACCAGCCTGGCGAATATGGGGAAACCCCGTCTCTATTAAAAATACAAAAATTAGCTGGGCGTGGTGGCGGGCGCCTGTAATCCCAGCTACTCAGAAGGCTGAGGCAGGACAGGAGAATCGCTTGAACCTCGGAGGTGGAGGTTGCAGCGAGCTGAGATCGAGCCATTGCACTCCAGCCTGGGCAACAAGAGCTTGACTCCATCCCCTCCCCCCCCCAAAAAAAGATGAACAACTTGAATTCTGGAGGACACTGGAAATACTGTTTCCTACATAGTCAGGGCTTCCTACTAACATAGTCACTTGTAGGGTTTTTGACCTGAAAACTTCCGTGACATATTTTTTCTTTGCTATACACTTTTTTTGTTTTCCTTGTAGTTCTTCCCCTCGTTCTCTCCTCTACTTCTAGAGACCTGGGTAGTTCCCAGAGGAATAGGGCTTTACAGAGTCTAATGGTGATTTATTAGGTATAAACAGAAAACACTTTTTTCTTTTTTACCTACAAGTTCTATAGCAAAAAATGAATATAAACTTTTCATGCAGTTTCTTTCACACACTGAAAATTCAGGTTATTTTAATTCCATTCCATTTTTCAGAATTCTCAATCGCAATCCTCTGACAACTGTTGAAGATCCGTATCTCTTTAAATTGCCAGCATTAAAATATCTGTAAGTACTATAGCACTCTCATGAGTCATGAGATGATTTATGCTTTTTAAATTTTTATCAAAGCTTAAGTATTTTGCATTTAGGCTAAAATGTCATAATTTAAATTTTAACTGGGTTATTGAAAAAAAGTTATTGGCAAAGAAAAAAATTAAAGAGGATGTATAATTGTCAAGCCAGCAAGGGAAGAGAAGAGTGTTGAAGAACCCATATAGATTTGGAACATGTAGACACATGGAAGAATATTAATTTGCCAAGAAAGCAAAGGAGAAAAGGTGTTCATTATTCTAAAAATGAAGAAAAGAGTAAATAAAATGGTGAATGCAATTTGAAAATGAGAAGATAATGGTTAAAAAAGAAAAAGGTGTAAGTTCTGCTCTTGAATATCATGAATTTGATGATGCAAATCAACTTAAATTTCTTTAATAAGACCTCCCTGGAATTCTACAGCAAATAAACTCTTGAACTGGCTTG
>NW_012115129.1:0-951 GCF_000951035.1 Colobus angolensis palliatus
TGAGCTGAGATCCGGCCACTGCACTCCAGTCCGGGTGACAGAGCGAGACTCCGCCTCAAAAAAATAAAAAAATAAATAAATGAATGAAAACAGACGCACAGATACCAGAATCTCTGGGATGCAGCAAAAGTAGTGTTAAGAGGAAATTTTGTAGTGCTAAATACCACCGAGAGTTAGAAAGATCTCAATTTAATGATCTAATACCACACCTAAAGAAACTAGAAAAACAAGAACAAACATTTCAAAGCTAGCAGAAAAAAAAGAAATAACTAAAATCAGAGCAGAGCTGAATGGAATTGAGACCTAGAAATTAATAGAATCAACAAAACTAAAAGTTGGTTATTTGAAAGGATACACAAGATTGATAGACCATTAGCTAGCTTAATAAAAAAGAAGTTCAAATACGCACAATTAGAAGTGACAAAAGTGACATTACAACCAATCCCACAGAAATACAAAAGATCCTCAGAGACTATTATGAACACCTCTATGCACACAAACTAGAAAATCTAGAGGAAATGGATGAATTCCTGGAAATACACTGTGATGGTTAATACTAAGTATGAACTTGATTGGATCGAAGGATACAAAGTATTGATACTAGATGTGTCTGTGAGGGTGTTGCCAAAAGAGATGAACATTTGAGTCAGTGGACTGGGGAAGGCAGACCCACCCTCAATCTGGTGGGCACCATCTGTTCAGCTGCCAGGGAATATAAAGCAGGCAGAAAAACGTGAAAAAGAGAGATGGGCCTAGCCTCCCTGCCTACATCTTTCTCCCGTGCTGGATGCTTCTTGCCCTCAAACATCAGACTCCAAGTTCTTCAGTTTTGGAACTTGAACTGGCTCTCCTTGCTCCTCAGCTTGCAGCCTATTGTGGGACCTTGTAATCGTGTAACTTAATTCTTAATAAACTCCCCTTTCTTTCTAACTGTCATCTGTCTGTCTATCT
>NW_012115129.1:8161-10115 GCF_000951035.1 Colobus angolensis palliatus
GCCAAATAATGAATCCAGTCTCATTTGCAGTAGAGATACACACGTGCAACACCTAGGAATACATCCAGCCAAGGAAGTAAAACATTTTTACAAGAACTAGAAAACACTGCTGAAAGAAATGAGAAACGACACAAACGAGTGGAAGGACATTCCGTGCTCATGAATTGAAAGAAGCATCACTGCGCTGCTCACGATAGCAGAGACATGGAATCATCCTAGGTGCCTAGCAACAGTAGACTGGATAAAGAAAATGTGGCACACAGACACCACAGAATACAGCGTGGCCTTAAGAAAGAACAAAATCATGTCCTTTGCAGCAACATGGATGCAGCTGGAGGTCATTATCCTAAGTGAATTAACACAAGAACAAAAAACCAATACCGCATGTTCTCACTTAGAAGTGAGAACTAAGCTAAACATTGAGTACTCATGGACATAAAGATGGCAACAGCAGAGACTGGGGACTACTAGAGGTTGGAGGGAGGGAGCAAGGGTTGAAAACCTAACTGGTGGGTACTGTGCTCACTACCTGGGCGACGGGCTCATTGGTACCCCAAACCATGGCATCATGCAATATACCCCAGTAACAAACCTGTGCATGTACCTCCTTGATTCTAAAATTAAAGTTCAAAACAAAACAATCCCAGAAAAATTTATTACATTTTAACCACCACTTTCAGGCACATATTTTCAGCCTTTTTAGAAGTACTTTTGGGCTGAAATTGAAATGTCAAATAACATATAATTTGAAATACATGTTTGGTTGAATATTTTCATCACATGGTATTAAATATTAAACATTATTTTATGCTGTTGGCAGGTCACAAGTTTTAGTGTATAATGAAAAAATATTATCTACTTGATGACTTCTATGCTCTGTAACAGAACTGTGTGTATTTATTTACCATAGTAACAGGCTTTGTTCTGTTAGTGAATACTTAAGTGTCATTATTAAGTGTTATGTGAATATAACTATTTCAGACATAGTCTACAACTGCTGTACACAAATCCTATAAGTTTTGGGAAATAATAATAATGAAAAAATGCCTCTACCTCATACACAACAGTCCGTACAGTAATCAGGACAGACCTCATGAGAACCAGGTGGTTTGTACCCAGTAATAAGTTAATATGTAATAAAGTCTTGCTGTAAGTGAACCTGAGAAAAAAGCTACTTTTAAAAAGGCATGGATTTTTTTTTAAAGCAGAAACCTTTAACAGAATACATTTATAATATTTTAGAGTCAATGCAATTATACATATGTTTTCTTCATACTGCTCACTGTCTGTGTGACCTTGGGAAATTTACTAATCTCCCTGTGCTTTAGTGTTTTTATCTGTCAAATGGTTATAATAATACTTTCTATCTGGTACTATACCTGTCGTTGTGCCTGGCACTTTAACAAACACTAAAACATGTTCTCTTTTATTATCATTATATATAAGCCATTCAGAGTAGCTGGGCATAGTGTTTGAGGCACCTACCAAAGCTATAGGCTGGAGGTTCTTGCATTTGAGATGAGCCCCGATTACAAAGTAACACTCTGTGGAAGATGTTTTATATTTGCAACTTACCTGTAAATATTCCAAGTAAAGTCACTGCCATTTGAAGTCACCCCCGCTACTTTCCTTGATCAGAAAAGAATGTTCCCCTGTGAAGCCTTTTGATGCTGCTCCAACAACCCGAATCCAGGAACACAACCCCTGCTCCCAACTCAGATGGACTTTTTTCACCTAATTCATCAAATCGATGTTGGTTCTGTCTGTCCATTTTCTTGACATTAAGAAAGGACATTTAGCCCAAAGGACAAATGTTTTAGGGGACGGATACCCCGTTCTTGTTGATACCCTTATTTCACATTGCATGCTTGCATCAAAACATCTTATATAGCCCATAAATATATGCACCTACTATGTACCCCCAAAATTAAAGAAAATAGCATCTGAAACAAAT
>NW_012115129.1:15445-15765 GCF_000951035.1 Colobus angolensis palliatus
AATGAATGAATGAATGAATGAATGAATGAATGAATGAATAATAAATAAATAAGTCAGAGAGCTTGCATAACTGGCCCAGAGGATGTGGTAGATGGAGCTGCACCCAGGCTTTGGAGCCTGACTAATAACACAGTTAGAGCATGAGCAAGAGGAAGGCCAGGGGCAGCTTTGACATCGGAAGAGAACTACGTAAATACTGACCAGTAATTGATAATGGGAACAAACGACCTGCCCAAATGACTTTCCAAAAAGTCTCTATTTGGAGACATTTCAAGTTCAGAAGTAAACAATTTTGAGATGATCTGGGCAGATTTGAAATC
>NW_012115129.1:16654-16947 GCF_000951035.1 Colobus angolensis palliatus
TTTATAGAGCTTATTTTTTCAGAAATATTTTATTCCAGTACATTTAGGAAATTACAAACAACAACAACAACAACAACAACAAAAAACTAGGATCCATACTGGGCACTTTTTTGTGAATTAAAACCTGAAATAATTGTTTAATAGTTTCCATATTTATGTTGTATTTTCTGTGTTTTATGTGGGATATAAAACAATAATCAGGCTGGCTGTGGTGGCTCATGTCTGTAATCCCAGCACTTTGGGAGGCTGAGGCGGGCGGATCACTTAAGGTCAGGAGTTCAAGACCAGCCTGG
>NW_012115130.1:0-1580 GCF_000951035.1 Colobus angolensis palliatus
TTGAGACAAAGTCAGGCTATGTTGCCCAGGCTGGAGTGCAGTTGTACAATCTCGGCTCACTGCAACCTCTGACTTCTGGGTTCAAGTGATTCGTATGCCTCAGCCTCCCAAGCAGCTGGGATTACAGGTGCCCGTTATGACACTCAGCTATTTCTTTTGTATTTTTAGTAGAGATGGGGTTTCAGCATGTTGGTCAGACTGGTCTCGAATCCCTGACCTTAAGTGACTTGCTCACCGTGGCCTCCCAAAGTGCTGGAATTACAGGCCTGAGCCACCACGCCCAGACTACTGTAGTTTTATAGGAACTATTAAAGTTGAATAGTATCAGTGCTCTGTGTTTTTCTTCAGTATTTTGTTGGCTATTCTAGATTTTTTGCCTTTTCATATATACTAAAAATCAAATTGTTGATATCTGCAAAATAGCTTTTTGTGATTTTGATTGGGATTGTGTTGAATTTATAGATCAAGTTGGAAAGTATTTATATCTTAGCAATATTGAATCTTCCAAGGCATGAACATGGAACACATTTCTATTTATTTAGGTCTTTGATTTCTTTCATCAGAGTTTTATAGTTTTTCACATATATATCTATATATACACTTTGCTATGTGTGTGTGTGTATGTGTGTGTGTGTGTGTGTGTGTGTGTATATATATATATATATATACTTGAGTAATTTTTTCAGGGCTATTGTGAATGGTATTTTTATATTTCCAGTTTCAAGTATTAATTGATAATGTATAGAAAAACAATCGACTTCCTTATATTAATCTTGCAAACTGAGATTTCCTAACCTTTATTTCCAGGTAAGCTTTTGGGTTTTGTTATTGTTGATGATTCTGATGTGTAGTATTTTTAGTATTATGCAGTTTTGCCTTGTAATTTCTCCTTTCAACTATGATTATTTAGAAGTGCATTGTTTCATAACCAAATTAGTATTGTTTCTATATTATTTATTTATATTTAATTATAATGTGTTCAGAGGACATACTCCAGATGCTTTTAGTTTGTTTAGACTTATTTTGTAGCACAGCATATTGTCTTTCTGGATGATCTGAGCTAAGCAAAGCATGTTGCCCGCTGAAGCAATAGTGAAGAGTCATTCCCATTTCCACCCCATGATTTACAGGCCCATGAGACCTGGCTACGATAGAAGCAACAATATATATTGGAAGCTGATTTTAAGCATATGTAACTAGCGTAACCGATAGATGTTTTGCAAATAAAGTAATTATTTGATAGTCTCCTGGAAGAAATAGAAAAAATAAAAAAGGCACAAATGATCAAAATTAGGATTAAAACAATTTTTCCAGATATTAAACATATTCTGAGGAACTATTTTAGAAAATGTTTTCAATAAACCTGAAAATTAAATGAAACAGACAAATTTCTAGAAAAGAATCACAGCTTACTCATATTAACAAAATAAAAAGGGAAAGTTAAATAGTTCAATATATACTACGCATTGGAACCCAGAATTTAAAGCTTTCCTAAAAGAAAACTCACCAGTTGATTTTAAGCTATAATACCTATATAAAACAATTTTATGAAGATTTTTTAAAGTATTAATGTTTTCTAA
>NW_012115130.1:7580-7895 GCF_000951035.1 Colobus angolensis palliatus
TCTTCCTTTCCAATTTGGATGCCCTTTATTTCTTTTTCTTGTCTGATTGCTGTAGCTAGAACTTCTAGTACTATGTCTAATAACAGTGGTGACAGTGGTCATCCTTGTCGTGTTTCAGATTTTAGAGGAAAGGCTTTCAGGTTTTCCCCATTCAGTATGATACTAGCCATGGGTCTGTCATATATGGCTTTTGTTCTGTTGAGGTATATTCATTCTATACCTGCAGGGGCCATTGAAAATAATATGCTAAGAATAAATAAGGCTCAAGGACAGTATCTCTAGCTAGTCGCACTTTTAATGAACTCCAGTAGTCAA
>NW_012115130.1:8420-8909 GCF_000951035.1 Colobus angolensis palliatus
TCTTCCTTTCCAATTTGGATGCCCTTTATTTCTTTTTCTTGTCTGATTGCTGTAGCTAGAACTTCTAGTACTATGTCTAATAACAGTGGTGACAGCGGTCATCCTTGTCATGTTCCAGATTTTAGAGGAAAGGCTTTCAGGTTTTCCCCATTCAGTATGATACTAGCCATGGGTCTGTCATATATGGCTTTTGTTCTGTTTAGGTATATTCATTCTATACCCAGTTTTTGGAGGTTCTTATCATGAAGGAATGTTGAATTTAATAAAATGCCTTTTCAGCATCAATGGAAATGATCACATGGGTTTTGTCCTTCATTCTGTTGATATGATATATCACATTGATTGATTTATGTATGTTTAACAATCTGTCATATGTTTATGTATGTTTAACATTCCTTGGATAAATTCCATTTGGTCATGATAAGTGATCATTTAATGTGCTGTTGTAATCAATTTCTAGGATTTTATTGAGGATTTTTGCATCCATGT
>NW_012115130.1:15399-16680 GCF_000951035.1 Colobus angolensis palliatus
TTTTTGACCTTTGGGAGTTTGATTATTAAATGCCTTGAGGTTGTCTTATTTGGGCTAAATTTAGTCGATGTTCTATAACCTTCTTGTGCTTGAATATTTGTATCTTTCTCTAGGTTTTGGGAAGTTCTCGGTTTCTTATTCCTTTGAATAAGTTTTCTACCCCTATCTCTCTCTACCTCCTCTTTAAGGGCAATAACTCTTACTTTTGCCCTTTTGAGGCTATTTTCTAGATCTTATAGGTATACTTAATTCTTTCTTATTCTTTTTGCTTTCATCACCTCTGTGTATTTTCAAATAGCCTTTCTTCAAGCTCACTAATTTTTTCTTCTGCTTTATCAATTTTGGTATTGAGAGACTCTGATGCATTATTCATTATGTCATTTGTGCTTTTCAACTTTGGAATTTCTGCTTGATTCTTTTAATTATTTAATTTCTTTGTGAACTTTATCTGATAGGATTCTGGATTCCTTCTCTGTCTTATCTTGAACTTCATTGAGTTTCCTCAAAACAGCTATTTTGAATTCTGTGTCTGAAATGCCACATTTCTCTGTCTCTCATGGATTGGTCCCTAGTGTCTCATGTAGTTTGTTTGGTGAGGTCTTGTTTTCCTGGATGGGTACTGATGCTAGTGGATAAACATCGGTGTCTGAGCATTGAAGAGTTAGGTATTTGTTGTAATTTTTACAGTCTGGGCTTATTTTTACCTGCCCTTCTTAGGAAGACTTTCCATGTATTTGAGGGGGCTTGGGTCTTGTGATCTAAGTTTTTCATTACTGCAGCCATATCTGCATTAGGGGACACCCTAAGCTCAGTAACACGTTGGCTCTTGCAGACTTGTAAAGATACCTTATTGGTGGTCTTGAATAAGATCCAGAAGAATTCTGTGGATTACCAGGCAGAGACTCTTATTCTCATCACTTACTTTTTCACAAACAAAAGAAGTCTCTCTCTCTCTCTGTGCTGAGCTGCCTGGATCTGGACATGGGAGGCCATAAGCACCCCTGTGGCCACCAACATTAGAATTGTACTGGGTCAGACTTGAGAGCAGGAAAGCATGGGGACTTGCCCAAGGCCCATGTAACCACTATGTAGCTACTGCCTATGTTTATTCAAGGCCCTAGAGCTATGCAATTAGCAAGTGACAAAGCCAACCAAGCTTTGATTTCGCTTCAGGGTGGTGAGTTCCCTGAGCCCCGGGTGGGTCTAGAGATGCTGTCTGGGGGCCAGGACCTGGAGCCAAATATTTTAAGAATATATGTGGTGCTCTATTCTGTTTTGATT
>NW_012115131.1:0-1201 GCF_000951035.1 Colobus angolensis palliatus
AAAAAAAAAAAAAAAAAAAAAAAATTGTTTATTGCTGGAAATAAACAGTTTATTTCCATTTCATATTTTTGGACCACAGTTTACTGCAGGAAGGTCACTAAAACCATGGAAAGTGAAACCACACATAAGGGAGGAATACTACGGGATACATTATCTTTTTCATACATTACTGAATAAGATTGCCAATATTTTGTTTATGGTTTTTGAATCCATGTTCATGGGTGAGGTTTACCTGAAATTTTCCTTTTCTTGTTTCTTGAGACAGGGTCTCACTTTGTTGCCCAGGCTGGAGTGCAGTGGTGTGGTCTTGGCTCACTGCAACCTCCGCCTCTTGGGCTCAAGTGATCCACCTGCTTCAGCCTCCCAAGTAGCTGAGACTACAGGCATGCACCACCATGCCTGGCTCATTTTTGCATTTATTTGTAGAGTGGGGATTTCACCCTGTTGCCCAAGCTGGTCTCAGACTCCTGGGCTCTAGCAATCTACCCACCTCAACCTTTCAAACTGCCTGTAGCATGAACCACTGCGCCTGGCCGAAATTTTTCTTCTTTGTACTGTCAGATTTGGCACCAAGTTAATGCTAAGTTAATAAAATGAGTTGAGGGAATGAGGCCTTCTTTTTTTTACATGCTTTGAAATAGCTTGTATACAATTAGAATTATTTATTATTTGAGTGTCTGGAACTTGCTGGTGTTGCCAGCAGGGCCTGGAGTTTAATATGTGGGAAGGTTTTAATTTACACATTCAATTTCTTTCATGATTATAGGATTGTTTGGGGTTTCTCTTTTAGTCAGTTAGATTTTCCTGAGAGTGGGTCTGTTTCTTAGAAGATTTCAAATTTAGTGACACAAAAATGTTCAATATTGTCCTCTTGTTATTTTGTTTCAATATCTGAAGCCTTTATATTTCTATCAGTATTTCATTCTAGATATTGTTTATTTATGCTTTCTTTCTTTATTTCTTGGTCAGTCTTACCAGAGGTTTGTCATTTTTATCAGTCTTTTCAGAGGAACGTTTGGCTTTGCTAATCTTCTCCATTGTGTTTATTTTCCATTTCATTAATTTCTATGCTTCTCTTTATTTGTTTTCCTACCTTTCTTGAGTTCATTTTGCTGATGTGTTTCTAACTTCATAAAATGGATGTTTAGTTCATTAGTATTTAGTTTTTTTCTTTTTCTTTCTCTTTTTTTTTTTTTTTTTT
>NW_012115131.1:2034-2329 GCF_000951035.1 Colobus angolensis palliatus
TTTTTTTTTTTTTTGAGACAGAGTTTTGCTCTTGTTGCCCAGGCTGGAGTGCCGTGGCGGGATCTCGGCTCACCGCAACCTCCGCCCCAGGTTCAAGTGATTCTGCTGCCTCAGCCTCCCAAGTAGCTGGATTCCAGGCAGGCACCACCATGCCCAGCTAGTTTCATATTTTTAGTAGAGACGGTGTTTCTCCATGTTGGTCAGACTGGTCTTGAACTCCTGACCTCAGGTGATCTGCCGCCTCAACCTCCCAAAGTGCTGGGATTACAGCTGTGAGCCACGGCACGCAGGCTGC
>NW_012115131.1:8147-9793 GCF_000951035.1 Colobus angolensis palliatus
ACTTAAGGTCAGGAGTTTGAGACCAGCCTGGCCAACATGGTGAAACCTTGTTTCTACTAAAAATACAAAAATTAGCCAGGTGTCATGGCAGGCACGTGTAATCCCATCTACTTGGGAGGCTGAGGTGGAAGGCTCACTTGAGCCTGGGAGACGGATGTTGCAGTGAGCTGAGATGATGCCACTGTAGTCCAAGCTGGACAACAGAGCAAGACTCCATCTAAAAAAAAAAAAATTAGGTCTGATAGGGTCTAATAGCGTTAAGAACACAGACATATATGTTTCCTTTCATTCTTCTAAAAACTCTGTTGGGTAGATACTTTTATTTATTTTTTGATAGGAGAGGAGACTTAGGCTTAGAAAGGCAAAATAACTTGTCCAAGGTCTCTGAGATCTTTAATTAGGCTTGATTACAAGGTGGCTGACACCCTGCATCCCACCACTGATGTCTCGCAAAATGTCCATTTATTCTGTCAATGAGTATGCACGGTGCAGCTGTGAGCAGTGACAGTGCTGGGTGCTGTGTAGAAGGCAGAAATATGTAAATCACAGTCCCCACCCTCCAGGAGAGGAGAGGAGATTTGCTAGAAGCCCAGAGGCCAAGTACAACCCAGCAGCATCATTGTCATCAGAGCAGCACAAAAGCAGGAGGCCACTCTGCTGAAGAGACCTAGGAAGGAGGAGTACATGGAAGAAGTACATTGGCTAGAGGCTTTGGGATGGGTGGAAATTGGGCAGGGTGAGGAGAGGCAGGGTGGGCTGAGGAGGAGGGAATTGGGCATAACTCATTTTGCTTAAGCAAAGGCAGACCAGTTTGCCTGGAGCACCCAGGTTAGACTGTAACATAATCAAATTCCTGAGAACAGAATGACTGTAAGACAAGCATCCAAGTTGATATCACAGGTCACCAGATATACATCAAAGAGAGGATGAGGAAGCAGGCAGGTTAGCACAGTGACATACTAGATGGCAAATAATTTTGTACTTTTATGACAAACTAAGACTTAAGGATGTTCTTTGCCACATTGTTTATGCTAGGGAAGCATTAGAATCCACAGAAATATCCAGAAATAAGAAAATGAGTGCACAGTTTTGCTACATTCAGCTATTTAGCACACTGTTTATTTAGCCTGGTTTCATTAACAAGTCAAGGTTATACACAAAGAAAGTGAGGAATGGGAGAGGTTGGGTAGGGGCTGGAACAAGATACTGTTGCAACCTCAAAGGGACATCAGTGACACAGCCCACTGCAAAGCATGGTTCTTGATTGGATCTTGGTTTGAATAAACCATCTATAAAAGAAATTGTGGAAACCAAGTAAAAATTTCTATATGGAGAAAGTATTACATGATATTAAGACATTATTGTGGGCTAGGTGTGGTGGCTCATGCCTGTGATCCCAGCACCTTGGGAAGCTGAGGTGTGCGGATCACTTGAGGTCAGTTCAAGACCAGCCTGGACAACATGGCAAAACCCTGTCTCTATTAAAAATACAAAAATTAGCATGCGTGGTGGCACCTGCTTATAGTCCCAGCTACTTGGGAGGCTGAGACACAAGAATCACTTGAACCTGGGAGATGGAGTTTGCAGTGAGCCAAGGTCGAGCCACTGCATTCCAGCCGGGGTGACAGAGTGAGACTCCATCTCAG
>NW_012115131.1:11226-11550 GCF_000951035.1 Colobus angolensis palliatus
TCCAAGAGAAATCGTTTATATTGAGCTCCTGGAATGCCACTGACATGGAATACAATGGAATTGTGCCCCCGGAGTTGTGTAATGCAGCAGTCTCAAGGCCATCACTGTGTCGCACAACTCCAAGAGACATCGTTTATATTGAGCTCCTGGAATGCCACTGACATGGAATACAATGGAATTGTGCCCCCTGGAGTTGTGTAATGCAGCAGTCTCACCAAAGATGTATATGTGTGTGTGTGTGTGTGTATCTATACACTTACAAATATATGTAGAGATATATATGTGCATTTTTTCTACTGCCCCCTTTTTTCAACCAAAATTAGC
>NW_012115132.1:0-7189 GCF_000951035.1 Colobus angolensis palliatus
TGTCGGTGATCCTTCGCGACGACCCCTGCCCAGGAGGGAATCGAGAGTTCGGTTCCAACAACAGGCATGCATCACCACTCCTGGCTAATTTTTGTATTTTTAATAGAGACAGGGTTTCACCATGTTGGCCAGGCTGGTCTTGAACTCCTGACTTCAGGTGATCTGCCCATGTTGGCCTTTCAAAGTGCTGGGATTACAGACATGAGCCACCACGCAAAGCCAACAGTTTTTAAAAATCATCTGGTTATCTGCCTGCCATACCATCACCTTCACTAAGACAGGTGTCAGGCCTCTGAGCCCAAGCTAAGCCATCATACCCCCTGTGACCTGCATGTATACATCCAGATAGCCTGAAGCAACTGAAGATTCACCAAAGAAGTGAAAATAGCCGGTTCCTGCCTTAAGTGATGCTATTCCACCATTGTGATTTGTTTCTGCCCCAACTGAACTGATCAATGTACCTTGTAATCTCCCCCACCCTTAAGAAGTTTCTTTGTAATCTCCCGCATCCTTAAGAAGGTTCTTTGTAATTCTCCCCACCCTTGAGAATGTACTTTGTGAGGTCTACCCCCTGCTGGCAAAACATTGCTCCTGACTCCACTGCCTATCCCAAAACCTATAAGAACTAATGATAATCCCACCACCCTTTGCTGACTCCTTTTTCGGACTCAGCCCCGCCTACACCCAGGTGAAATAAACAGCCTTGTTGCTCACACAAAGCCTGCTTGGTAGTCTCTTCCCATGGACACGCGTGACAACAAGACAACAAAATCAACTCTAAGAAAAAGAAAATGAGGCCGGGCGCGGTGGCTCACACCTGTAATCCCAGCACTTTGGGAGGCCGAGGCGGGCGGATCACAAGGTCAGGAGATCGAGACCATCCTGGCTAACACGGTGAAACCCTGTCTCTACTAAAAATACAAAAAATTAGCCGGGCGCGGTGGTGGGCGCCCGTAGTCCCAGCTACTGGGGAGGCTGAGGCAGGAGAATGGAGTGAACCCCGGAGGCGGAGCTTGCAGTGAGCCAAGATCGCGCCACTGCACTCCAGCCTGGGCAACAGAGCGAGACTCCGTCTCAAAAAAAAAAAAAAGAGAGAAAAAGAAAACGAAACAAAGATTTGTGAAGTTTAACATATCACCCATAATCTCAGGAAACTGTATAACTCCATTCAGCTATTGAATAAAAAATGGAGATTAGAAAATATCTGGGCAATTTAAATCAAAATTTCCTCAGTTCTGAGGGCAGAATTTGTCATAGAAGTACTGCTTGAGAAATTCATACTTTGGCTCACATACTGAATGCGTTGTCTAATAAGGTTCAAATCTCTTTTGTACTTTGTAGATAACAGATTTGCTAAGCAGAACTGAAAAGTTTTCTTCAGAAAAGAAGTATCGACCTACAATACAATCTCTCTCATGAAAGTGTTGATGAGAGCCTGCATTCCTGTTACCTTTTTGGACAGTCTACAGATCCCAAGTGTTATTGTAACTCAGCCATTAATAACAGCCCCCTACTCACCCAAGAATCTTAGCGGATGAACTTCCAAAACCTAGCGGATGAACTTCCAAAACACAACCATTTATTATTGGAATTTTGAATACTGAAGGAAAGGAGCTCTATTCCCATCATTAACTCATTAATTAAGCCCCAAATTTCTAAAGTCAGCATGTTTTTAATCACCTCATTGTATGCCTTTCATTCTGAGGCATAAAACAGTGCCCAGTACTCACATTTTTGCCAGTAGCCTGTTCTTTACTGGTGATTTTAGTTTTGTATGGGAAAAAGATGTGTTCGGGGATACTGACCACAGGGCTTTAAAAAGTACCCTCATGAAGTTTTATTGAATTGACAAATTGTTATTATGATTTATTTTCATTATATTCCACATATTTTTATTTATCAGACTGAAGAAGGAAGGAGACTCACCCCTGGAAGTATTGTACTACTTAAGACCACCCCAGACCCCCTTCAAAATGCATTGAAGCCCAGCCAATCAGAGCCCTCCATCATCATTTCCGTGTGAGGAATGGCTAGTTAAAAGCACCCCAGTCTTCTGTCTCACATACAGAGTTCTCTTGTCTGCCAATATGAATGGTTGCTATCATTACATCAGCCTCCAGTGACTTCAATACATGAATGGCTAGCTTACGGTCCAAGAGTGGATGGGCTTTTCTGTCTTTTTTCAGAGGCATCTGCCAACCAATGGGAACAGGCAGACAAAGCTATCTTTAAGTATTCTGCCCCATGCAATGAATAGGCAATGCCTAAAGAACAGCTCAAGATGAGGCTGTGAGAACATGAATGATACCCATAGGCGTCTCAAAACCTCCTTCCAGCAAGAGAGTTCTTCTCACATATAGCAATGAAAGTAAACTGAACTGAAAGCAGAGCTATGTCTACTTGACACAGGGAGCCTCCTTGAAAGGGAGGCTTAATAAAATGGCATGGTGAAAACAATTCAAGAAGCTATAGGGATACAAGGGTGCCTGTTATTTGTGAATGGCCCTGTTTACTCAAAATGTGGAGAGAATTCCCTAATATCCAGGAGGAAATTAACTTGGGAAACATAATATAAGAGCTCTACTTTTGCCTCAGGCACTCTTGTTTCCTTTATTTCATTTTAAACATTATTCCACTATCAAAAATAATATCAGTTTATGGCAAATAACTAGACAAATAAAAGCATTAAGAAACAGAAACCTATCTATAATCCTAGTGATCACAAGGAATACCTGTTATCATTTTTGGCACATTTCTTTCCAGTTTTGTTCCCATTCTTTTGTGTTTATGCATATGACATCAGGCTAAAAATATGAAAATATCCTTATTTTATACCTACTTTTTTATCCTGCTTTGTTGAACTTTATATTGTTAGCCTCTTGTTCCATGTTGTGGCAAGCCTTATATAGGTATCATTTTAATAGTAAACAGTAGTACTCATAATTTATAGAATTGTATAGATCTTCTGTAATTTTCTTAATTGTATCCTTAATAAGGAGTATTTTTGTCTATAAACATTATAGACGGGCGTGGTGGCTCACGCCTGTAATCCCAGCACTTTGGAAGGCTGAGGCAGGCAGATCACAAGGTCAGGAGATTGAGACCATCCTGGCCAACATGATGAAACCCGTCTCTACTAAAAATATAAAAATTAGCTGGGCCTGGTGGGGGGCGCCTGTAATCCTGGCTACTCAGGAGGCTGAGCCAGGAGAATGACTTGAACCCAGGAGGCCAAGCTTGCAGCGAGCCAAGATCATGCCACTGCGCTCCAGCCTGGTGACCGAGGAAGACTCCGTCTCAAAAAACAAATTACAAATCATATAAAATATAGAAATAAACATATTTCCCTAACTCCAACATAGACATTTTTGTGTCCCCCAACATTTTGATACTTCCTTCTAAGAGGACTGTCTGACTTGCGGTCACCCCCATTTGAGACTCACTGCTATAATCACCCATAGGCTGAGGGTGGTGGGGAGTACTTAATTACAGTTGACCCTTGAACAACATAGGGGTTAGAGGCATCGATATAATCACGTACAACTTTTGATTCTCCAAAAACTTAACTAAAACAGTCTGCTTTTGACTAGAAGCCCAATCAATAACTAAAACGGTCAGTGAACATGTTCTATGCATTCTATACTGTATTCTTATAATGAAGTAAGCTACAGAAAACAAAATGTTATTTTAAAAAATCATAAGAAGAACATATACTATTAATTAAATAAAGTGGATCATCATAAAGGTCTTTACCCTAGTCAACTTCACGTTAAGCAGGTGGAGGAAGGGTTTGTCTTGCTGTCTCAGGGGTGGCAGAGGCTGAGAAAAATCTGCATATAAGTGGATCCACACAGTTCAAACCAATGTTGTTTAAGGGTCAACTATATATACTTCCGGTGTGTTTCATTAGGAGAAAACATGGAACCAACAGATCTATACAAAAAGAGGAGCATTACCTCTTGAGCAATGGAGACATAGTCAAAATAAGCTTATAGCCTTTGGAAAAAAAAAATGTTCATTGAGATGTATCTATTAACAGCTTTCAAAATTGAAATCAGATTTTCTTCCTTTGGATTCAAAGACTTAACACATCAAAATACTTCAAAATATTTAAAACATTTCACACTAAACAAAGTAAAGACATCAGTTTATCTACTGCTTCCACTAATTGCTGTTACATGTTTTATTTGGAGTTTTTGTTTGTTTGGGTTTTTTTTTTTTTTTTTTTTTTTTTTTTTGAGACAGTTTTGCTCTTGTTGCCCAGGCTGGAATGTAATGGCACGATCTTGTCTCACTGCAACCTCCACCTCCTGCCTCAGTCTCCCAAGTAGCTGGGATTATAGGTGCCTGCCACCACGCCCGGCTAATTTTTTTGTGTTTTTTAGTATAGACAGGATTTCATCATGTTGGTCAGGTCTTGAACTCCTGACCTCAGGTGATACACCCACCTCGGCCTCCCAAAGTGTTGGAATTACAGGCGTGAGCCATGGTGCCTGGCCTTATTTTGGGCTTTTATACATTACATTTCAGAGGCAGTAAAGGTATTTTCAGGTAAAGAAAGAACTAAGGATAATTCCACCAATTCCCCTTATTCCAGCAAGCTCTCCACTGAATTCAACATCACGGTAATCAGCAAGTGGCCAAATAGTCCTTTACATTTTTTTCTGTTTTTCCATTTGGATAAGAAATGTGCTTTATGAAAAGTACACTTAAATGATGTAGACTGAGAAGCAAAATGTTTGGCTAATCCCAGTGCACATGACCCATTGCCTGAAAATGGGAAAAGTGACCACAGGAATTTAACTTGAAATACTTCCTACCACCACTAAGCCAGAGCAGGGGAAGCCAACAGAATGAGGAAGTTCTGGTCAGACACACATTGACTCATTTGATGTATTACTTCCTCATATAATTTTCTTGTACAGTCAGAGACCGTATTGGTTCTCCTAGAAAGATACATAAAAGGAGGAGCCAAAACTCATGACTTCACACAGTTCATCAATGCTCAAGCATGGCCTTAGAATGCCCAAATTGACCAGAGAGAAGAGGAGCCCAGGTCTTTACGGTATTTATTAGCCACAGAGGAGGTGAAAAGAAAAGTTGTAGACACTCTCACTCAAATGACCACATTTTTCTGATTATGAGATTTGACACTTGTTATCTCCGTCAGAGAGGAGGGTAGGTCCCTTGAATTCACACTGAAAATGCGAAAGCAGCCACATCTGGAGGATTTGGGCCCCACCCCAGGCTCATATTTACAATCCTCTGGCAGTCCAGCCCTTCTCTGGAGCCCAAATAGAAGTTGTCAGGGCAAAACCACAGAGGATTGGTGACGATAGACAGGATGCACTCAGGACGCTCCCAGATATATGCCATTGATCAGGTCAATGCAATTGCAGCCCTGATGCCAAGCAATCTGGAAATGAAAATACAAATCGTTTTCAGCCTTCAATTTTTCAGAAAATGGTTTGCCTCCAAAGATGCCCAGTAGTTGGCTTCTGGCTAGAAGAAAGAACACAGATGGAAAAAAAAAAAAAAAAAAGTGCTGAGGGCTATTTCGTTCTCAAGTCTAGGGAGCTTCCAAATATTTGAACCATCTGCTTATGAAGAATTGCCTTACACATGACTGAGAACTTGCCAATACTTTAAAGAATTCAACGCATCTAGATCCCAAACTGAACTGAGCGTAATGTTCTTCCTCCCCCTCCTCCTCTTCCTTCACCTTCTTCTTCCTGTCTTCCTTTGCTTCTGGCAATTTAGAAAATAAACTTCAACACAATGGCTTTTCTAACTCTCTAAAATGATAAGCAAATATCATGACTTCTGGGCAGGCAAAGTATGAAGACTATCATCAAATACCACTGCAAACCAGTGACACTGGCACTTTGAAATGCATCCATGCTAGTTATGACGCTGCAGGATAGTGAGAAACCTAGTAAACTATTTGCATAAATTTCTATAATTAATGTAAAGCAAGTGAACCAAAGTTTTTATTTTTATTTCTTTTAATGTGTTACATCTTCAAGATCCATAATAATTGTCTTTTTGTACACTATCATCTAGCTTGATAATGACACAGAATAAAGGATAAAAGACACAGAATATAAGCAAGTTACAGGAATTGTAGGATAAAATACATAGAATATAAGAGAGTTACAGGAATTGTGATTTTTAAATCACCACTACTTACTGAAATTGAATGCATTCTACATGCCAGACATTGTGCTAGAGGCTTTCCAACTTGTCACTGTGTCTGTGTATGTGTGTGTGGGGGTGGGGGGGGCAAATTCATGTTGAAAGCTTATTTAGTGTCTCTTCAGACACATTATTCACATTATCAGAAAGATTTTAGGATACCTAGACAGCATGAGGCCTTGGCTGTGTGCATATTGAACACTGAATATAATAATGATTACTTAGTAACCTTATGATGAAGTGATTAGCACTTCACTGGGATGCAAATTTTAATGACATGTCCTGTGAAGCAGCTGTGAGTCAGGAGAAAGGTGGATGCGTAAGCATCAGTCACTTTGCTAGAAAGTGAGTTTAACTTAGCCAGAGTCCTTCACTTCTGCCTGTCTTTGTCCATTTCCATTTCCAATGCCACAGAATTTCTGAAGTCAGGAAAATATAATTTTCTATGTCAAAACATGACCCTGACAGTTAGGAAGCAAAAAATCAAACAATTTATATAAACATGAAGAGTAAGTGAAGGTCTAGCGAGTGAAGTTTCATAGTAAGAAAAATAGAGGCTTTACATAAGTTACAGAGATTGATCTCAAAGTGGTAATAACGGGGATCTCTAACAAGAGTAAGTCTGTTACCAGGAAGGGGTCTGATCCAGACCCCAAGAGAAGGTTCTTGGATCTCATGCAAGAAAGAATTCAGGGCAAGTCTATAAAGTAAAAGCAAGTTTATTAGGAAAGTAAAGGAATAAAAAATGGCAACTTCAAGCCCGGGTGTGGTGGCTCACACCTGCAATCCTAGCATTTTGGGAGGCCGAGGAAGGTGGATCACCTGAGGTCAGGAGTTTAAGACCACCATGGCCAACATGGTGAAACCCTGTCTCCACTAAAAATATAAAAGTTAGCCGGGCGTTGTGGTGTGAGCCTCTAGTCCCAGCTACTCGGGAGACTGAGGCAGGAGAATTGCTTGAACCTGGAAGATGGAGGTTGCAGTGAGCCAAGAT
>NW_012115132.1:7921-9528 GCF_000951035.1 Colobus angolensis palliatus
GTGGCCGGATCTCAGCTCACTGCAAGCTCCGCCGCCCAGGTTTATGCCATTCTCCTGCCTCAGCCTCCTGAGTAGCTGGGACTGCAGGCGCCCGCCACCTCACCCGGCTAGTTTTTTGTATTTTTTAGTAGAGACGGGGTTTCACCATGTTAGCCAGGATGGTCTCGATCTCCTGACCTTGTGATCCGTTCATGGCTATTTTTTAATGGAAATGAGACTTAGGGGTAGATTTAATATTTTAAAATAAATGGTTACATATGTAATTATTATGTATAAAACCATATATAATAAGGTAATCACATTTTATATATAGATCTATAATCATGAAGAGTATAAACAGCTCTTGTAAATTTCTTGCTAATATTTGTTTCAAATATTTAGAGATTTTCAAAGTCATGACATTTCTACTTCATGATTATTACAGCTTTGGACAATGTTGCTACTCTCTAAAATGTTTTCTGATGTAAGGAGAGTATCTACCAGTACGATCAGAATAAATTTAAGTAAATTAATTAAGACTCTTTTTATTGGGCCAGGCGCTGTAGCTCACGCCTGTAATCCTAGCACTTTGGGAGGCTGAGGTGGGCGGATCACCTGAGGTCTGGAGTTCCAGATCAGCCTGACCAACAGGGAGAAACCCTGTCTCTACTAAAAATACAAAATTAGCGGGGCATGGTGGCACGTGCCTGTAATCCCAGCTACTCAGGAGGTTGAGTCAGGAGAATTGCTTGAACCTGGGAGGCAGAGGTTGCAGTGAGCCGAGATCACACTACTGCACTCCAGCCTGAGCAACAAGAGCAAAACTCCGTCTCAAAAAAAAAGAAGACTTTTATCTCCATTTATATGCTTATCCATTCACCAAACATAAAACACTCACCTATGTCAGGTACTGAATTTACATAGTCCTTGTTTGTTTTTTTAAAAAATCAGAGTTAAGAACAATTCAAGTTATTTTGATAAAAATTTGTCTGCTACCCACAGTGTACCAAGTACTTTGCTAGGTGCCTGAAATATAGTTATAAATTTTTTCTATGTTCCTTTATAGGCAATATTCTTAAAAACCATCCGATTGTAATGGTTGGTTCTTCACTAAAGAGAAGACAGGCCAAAGTATTTCTTTTGTGAATCACTCTTAACCATCTGTGGTAGAGACGCCTGTTCCACTAAACCTCATCTTCATTGGCAAGCACACAAATGGGTATTCTCTCTCACGGCTGTGGACAGTGGCAACCATAAGCAGAGATTTGGAATGTCTAGGAGGGCCATCATCAAACAGCTCATGCATGATGGCTCTGAGGTCATCCAACTGTGATGTGGAGATAAGACTGTATTTGTACATTTCTTCTAAAACATATCTTACAGATTACAAATGCTATATTCTTAATTTAAGGAGATTTACTGCTATTTTCTACTTTTTATAACAATACAAGGTAGCAAAAAGGAAACAAAAATTGTGTATTTGAGCTATCCAAGTATAGAACGCCACACGTAGTAGAGCATATCTTTATTCCCCTTGTGTGTTACCTTCTCCTTAAGAAGATTATGCATCCCGGCCGGGCGCGGTGGCTCAAGCCTGTAATCCCAGCACTTTGGGAGGCCGAGACGGG
>NW_012115132.1:10113-18977 GCF_000951035.1 Colobus angolensis palliatus
CCAAGATCGCGCCACTGCACTCCAGCCTGGGTGACTGAGCGAGACTCCGTCTCAAAAAAAAAAAAAAAAGAAGAAGAAGAAGAAGATTATGCATCCCTTTCTCATCCTATGAGACTTGTGTGGCCTCCTTGTGAGGGGAGCATACTTCCCAATCTACTGAAGCAGATTCGGCCCTGTGACTTTTTTTCATCATTGAATGAATTGCGTGCAGAAGTGGCTTGTGTGCCATGGGAGCAGAAACATTAAGAACTGTAACTTGTTCACTTAACCCAGAATGAAACTGCTCCTACAGCCCGATCCCAAAATGAGTAAGAGGGTGCAAAGCCATAGATGGAAGCATAGTGGCAGCTGACTCTGCTGACCTATGCTGACATGGAATGTGAAAGGGGCCTGAAATTTAATTGCTGTAATCTACCAAAATTTGGAGATTGTTTGTTCCTGTAGCATTACAAAGTGAAAGCTAAGTGATAAATCACATAAGCAGAAGTTTACATGTCACTAGTAAAACTTAACTTCATTAGTTTGTAGTTATCGTCATTTCTACTTTATTTTATTTTATTTCACTTTTAGTTAATCTCTTGGTCATCGCTCTGCCATTAACCATTAGGGAAGCCTAGTTTCTTCATTTTGAGGACTTACTCTCAACCCCATTCTCATTCTTCTAATTACTCAAAAACCCTGGGCAATATAATCTGCTTTGTGCAAGAAAGACCAGTCCTCTGGGGGGGGGGGGGGGCAAAAAACAAAACAAAACAAAAAACACCACACTAAAAAACTCCAAGTTCACCAGCATCCATGCTTTCTTCATGGCCATATGATGCAGCTGTTGAAGATTAGGTCCTGCTCATACTAATAGAAACTTGTCCACCCATGTGAAGTATAATTTATTACCCTGCATCTCGGTTATGGGCACATCACTTATTTTACATCCACGTGCTCAGGTGTCTTCCCCAAATGCAATCACATGTTGTGCTGGAAGTAACTTTTCTTTTCCAGCCTTTTCCCTCATGCTGAGTTTAGGCTACGAGGCCACACACCACTTGCTTCACAGGAAGTTCCCTCTGTGTCATGGTGACCTTTTTAACCAGGAGACTCCCATCCACCATGGGAAGTTTCTCTAACACTGAATCACAGAGACAGTTTCAGAGTAGCCCTGTGACCCATGAACAAATGGTCCTTTTACAGACACTCGGAAGCCATTTGTATCTACAGTCATTCATTTATAAACCAAAAACCCCACCTATGAGCCTGTTCATAGGATAACAGTGACACCGTCAAGATGAATGACTGTGTCTCTGCATATATAGTGATGTATGGACGATCTCCTCAATTAAAAAAAAAAAAAGGATCTTCTCACATTACTATAGATAATTCCTGGGCTGTCATCACTGCTATATCACACTGGCAGCTCTAGTGTTCAGCGGAATGTTTAGTACCTTTCAGGTGCTCCATAAATACCAGTTGAATAAATGGGAGAAATATTAATTACAACAATTAAGAAGATCAAATTACAATTAATAAGATCTAAAAGGACTAGAATTTTCCCACTCTACATTTCACACTACCTTTCCCAATATGTAGTATTTTCCCTGGTTTTCCACTTCTTCAACTAACTCTTGAAACCAAATACCTGAGGTCTTTGGGAGGGCCTTTCAGAGACAGTGAAACTAAGTTTGGTTCTTAAAGTATTCACAAGGGCTCTTCCGACAAGCTTTAAAAAAATGATGCAAATACGACTCTGTCTCAAAAAAAAAGATGCAAATACAAGATAAAGATAAAAATATATACAAATAGTTCTTATCTAGTTGTGTGAGATAATTATGACACTGAGAATGTCGCTTACATCTATCCTATAATTTAAAAATTTGATTTCTTCCTATACTAAAAGAATGAAAAATACATCATCTAGATTTTCTTACATGCTAAAGCATGTGAGGTGTCTTACCGTTTAATAACACTTGTTTCTGACTACATCATTAAACTTAGTAGATAACAGTCAATTTCCTGAGTTTGTCTGCTTTGTAAGCAACCCTATAAGAAAGGATGTATTTCAGGCAGCATTTTTGTTTCTTTCCTCTGAATGAAATACTATATGGTATTGCATACATGATAAAAAAATTTCTTCAAGTTTAAATCGTTATGATTGCTTTGTTTTATACCCCGAGCATTATATTTATGCTTGCCATCTTGAATGACAAGAATATGTAGCCAAAATTCCTGGAAGAAATACAAGAAACAAACAATCACGAGGTAAAATGTATACATTATCACATGTGTAAAATCCCTATTGCGATTCATGTAGAACATCATAGGTGTTGATCAACTATTACATTTTTAAAATCATTTTTTTTTTCTGAGGGTTTTGGCATCTAGCTAATAATTTGGAAGTGAGAAAATTTAGTACCCAACATCTGCTCTTTTCTAGCTAATTGTGCAAATTTGTCCAAAGACATCAATGCTCCAGGCCTTGATTTTCATATTTGTGAAATAAAGATAATAATATCTAACTCAGGGGGTTTCTGAGTGAATCAGTGATAATATATCTATATTAAACACAACACTTTGACTACAAGAAACAGAAAGCTTCAGACAAAAAAAAGGAAGGAAAACGTGTTCCAGGTAACCAAAAAACAATTTTAAAAAACCATCAATGATTTTATAGATGTGGATTCAAACCATTATATTATCATTTCATCTTCTGTACCTTTCTCTTTTTACATGGAGCCATGTTATCTCAAGATAACCATTCTCATAAAGTTAAAACCAAGATTACAGACAGCTCAGAGCTAATAGTCTCATAAATTTCATAAATACAGAGGAAAGTTCCAATAACTCCAACTGTAGAATTCTGGAGAAGAAACTTAACTGGTCCTGCTAACGCAGAATTTTCTTCTTGATCAAAGCCGGGGGCCTCCGGTCTGTAACACCCCACATGAGCCTCCCTCAGCCATGCTACCTGCTGCAGGAAATGGCCCGCCCACTTGGCCCGCCCAGGCCGGGTGGAGTCTGGCTTGCACTCCAGTTTCGAGCCAGAAAGAATTCAGGGCGAGTCCCTAGAGTAAAGTGAAAGCAACTTCCCCAACTTCCACGAGGATCAGCTGCTAACAGCTCACAGATGGCCCCTGTCTCTGGAAAATATGTCCCCTAGCTGCCAGCTACTTACCTGGAGAGTTATGCGCATGCCCGGGGGGCAGCAGTCCAAAGCCAATGACTGATGAATGTGGTATATAAAGGGTTACTCTCTCGCCTTAGGCAGGCCAACAGAACTAAGTGATTAGTGATTCAAAGACCTTCCCTTAGGGACTTGGCCCAGGCTAGACTCTGTCTGAGACCACAGTTTTTTGGTTTTTTTTGAGATGGAGTTTCACTCTTGTTGCCCAGGCTGGAGTCCAATGGCACCATCTCGGCTCACCGCAACCTCCACCTCCCAGGTTCAAGCGATTCTCCTGCCTCAGCCTCCCTAGTAGCTGGGATTATAGGCGTGTGTCACCACGCCCGGCTAATTTTGTAATTTTAGTAGAGACTGGATTTCTCCATGTTGATCAGACTGGTCTCGAACTCCCGACCTTAGGTGATCCGCCTGCCTCGGCCTCCCAAAGTGCTGGGATTACAGACGTGAGCCACCGCGCCCTGCCATGAGACCACGGTCTTGCTCAGCATCTTTGCTTTCTCTATCCTGCTTCACTCCCTTCCTTATGGGCTTTTCTGTTAATGTATCACTTTCACAGAAATTCGGGTCTCACACTCAGCCTCTAGGGAGCCTAAGACCATGTTACAACAATATGTGATCAAAGTAACTTGCAGAATACTTTGAAAATATCAACTTAATCCCTCTGAGAAGCAACACATCTCAGAAATGCAGACTTTTAAGAAAGAAGATCCACAGAATTGATAATAAGGAAAGGGATAAGGTGATAATAAGAAGGAAGATACTACCACAAGCTTTAGACACAGCCAGCCCTGAAGCATGAGATCAAAGATTAACAATTGCTGTTGGAAGGTATGTTGCTTGGCTGGTTTGATTGATCAGTTGCTTGAGAGGTGCCCATCATTTATCTCTCTTTCGTATTTGGGGGCAATAATTCATTGTGTGGGATGAGATTCTCTATCCCCAAATGCCTGTGCAAAAGGTGGGCAGTTCTTTCTCTGTCTAATCCAGAGACCAGGGCTAGATAATATAATGAGTCCTTGATCAAGCAGCCCTCTAATTCAGGACTTTGAAGTTAAAGTCAGTTACTGGAAGAGGTCATCCATGACAGTTACTGCAGGATTCCTGCAGTGAGAGACAATGATAGTGCCTAGAGATTCCAGTAGGGTCTGGGAGCGATGGTGTAGTGTCAATGAGAATCTTTAAAGCATTGCTCCTACTGCCAGACTTGTATGTTCTTCTGGTTTCTGTCTCCTCATTAAGCAGACTCCTCCATTTTCACATCAATTATATGAGCTCCCTATTTTTCACAATTAAGTCCCTTTTCAAAATAGTAGTTGCTCTCTCTTGTCTGAAGTGAAGAAAACTTATTTATACAATACCTATACAGATTTCCCCAATGTCAACTTTTTACAAACTTGACACACTATACATTTACAAATATGAAGCAAAAAGAGAATCATATAGATTAAGATAATTGATTATCAACGATGGGCTGGATGACTCTGGTAACTTTTATTCTATCTACTTTTTGCTGTCATGGTCGAAGTCCTCACCTGTTTGAACACCTATAATACACTATATACAAGGAGAAATGTACAATCAACAAGACCCTATGTTCATGCATCACTGAGTTTTATAAATTTCAAATAACAAGTAAGTAAATATGTGTTCACAATTTTTAGTGTTATCAATGCAAATATAGGGCAAATGATGAAGAGTAACATAGAGAACCTTACTCAGCCCAGGGAAGGCTATTTCAGGGCAATCTCTCTGAGTTCTATGTCAGCCGTGGCTTGATGCATAGATAAAATTTATCCAAGTAGAGGAAACAAGAGACTGAAGATTCCAAAGTGGAAACGAGATTGGTGTTATCCCAGTAAATTAATTGGTGAGAGGCCAATGTGGCTTTCCCAGAGCAAGAAGGGGGTCAGTGGTTCATGATGAGCTACGGGGCTAAGCAAGGGTTTTAAAGGGTCTTATATATTTCCCTTATGTTTGTGAGAGAGAATTCTCCATAAAACTCCCATAAAGAACCACATAAGGAGGCTACTTTGAGTTAGGACTGTGGTCTCTGATAGAGTTGAATGTAAATTTGAGTGGACAGACTGTCTTGACACCCAAATCGTTAGGGATGTGGAGACAAAGTAGACTCTGGGCAGGTGTTAGTACTGAATCATCAGGAAAGGGAGGAGAGACAAGAGAGAGTTTAGTCAGAGGGCAGATTCAACAAACAGGGACTCCTCCCATTTAGACCAGCAGGCGGGAAGGAGGTCATGAGGAGGGGCTTGATTTCACATGATGCACTGGACAAGGAAATGAGATCTGCTGGCCAAGAGTCAAAAGAGAGAGACAAGGCAAGGCAGGAATCAAGCCAGGAACTTAGGCAATGAAAATGTGAAATCCCAGGAGGACAATGCCTTGCTGTAGAGAGCTACCTACTCAAGAGGTCTGCTACATAGGTACACTGGACAGCCTCAGCCCACAATGATTCACGTCAGCCTAAAAAGGGTTAATCTTGTCAGCAAGTAAAGTTTCCTGGTGGGTAGCTGAGTCTCTCCAGTCCCTAAATTCATTATTATAGTGTTCTTCCTCCCCTCTTAAGTCTTATCTTTGCCTTCCTTATCTTATCTGATTATCTGAGCTAGGGTTTTTTTTTTTTGTTTTTTTTTTTTTGAGGCGGAGTCTTGCTCTGTCGCCTGGACTGGAGTGCAGTGGCCAGATCTCAGCTCACTGCAAGCTCCGCCTCCCGGGTCCACGGCATTCTCCTGCCTCAGCCTCCCGAGTAGCTGAGACTACAGGCACCCGCCACCTCGCCCAGCTAGTTTTTTGTATTTTTAGTAGAGACGGAGTTTCACCGTGTTAGCCAGGATGGTCTCGATCTCCTGACCTCGTGATCCGCCCATCTTGGCCTCCCAAAGTGCTGGGATTACAGGCTTGAGCCACCGCGCCCGGCCTGAGCTAGGGTTTTCACAGCAGAAAATTTGACACATACAAACACCACACACGTGTGCACACACACACAAATGAAAAGCTAAGACACTGAGAATTGCCAACATATCTCAGGCTACTAACCACTCTGCCAGGAACTTACAGAAAATAGAAACAAAATATTGATGAAGCCTGAATTTTAAGAAAAAATTAACATGTCTTGGTTTTCTGCTTAATAGTACTGTACACATCCCTGCTAATGTGCCACGTTGGGAAATTCGAAGCCGTCATTATCTTTGTATTGAAGAGATACAGAGTTGTGCAAAAAATAACAAATGTTAACAAATAAACTGAACATTCTAGAAAAAATTAATAAATAAATGTATTTGGGGAGAAATAAAATAAGCTTATCAGTGATTAAAATTGCAAGACAATAAAAGATAGTAAAAACATAATTTGTGAGAACTGAATTAAGAAAAACAATGATATTAATTGTAAATTAAATGTCAGAGAAAATATGTTGGCAGTGTGAACTAATTAAATTGTAGAATCTAATCTCCCAAGGGAAGGGGTGGACACTTCATCTGGCATGTTTAGAGGCAAAATTCTCACTGGCAGGAGTTAGGGTAAAAATGACCTAATAGGTCTTTTCCAACTGTGATTTCTATCATTTTGGCTAGGGAAACCTAGCCAGGAGTTACACAATTAAGCATCTTTGTGGAAAAAAATAAACACAGAACTATCAGATAATGCAGATGCACCCCCACCCCTGAAAAAAACATAAAAGCAACGATCACACCACCAAAAAAGCCACAGGATCCAAACCAGAATGGCCCAGAAGAACAATTCTTGACATGGACCATGGATAAATAGATGCATTCATTCCCCTAATTTTCTTAATCCTCAAATCTGAATGGACTAGGGTGGTGGGCTTTCAGGGGTGCTGGAAGGCAGGAGCTTTGCATAATCTTCCCCTGAAGGTTTGCTCTGTTTGGAAGAGGTTATCCTTTGAAGATGACTGGATAGGTTCCAGCAAATTTTTTCCGACTCTCACAATCTTTTGCCCACTTTCCTTCACCCGTTCCTCTTGGCTCTACCCATCTCTGGGAAAAATGGGAAAACTGTAAAACCTTAGATCTTTTCTTGAAGAATTGTGAGTAGAGCATTATATCCTAATAGCCTGTTGCCAAATCCAAACCCTATTCAAAGAAAATCCACTTTGAAAACGGAGTCTGTGGAGATGTGGACATTCCTGGGAAAATACATTTTCTCTTCTTACTTTTTGTTTTCTCTTTTTATTGGAGGGCTTAAAAGTTTTTTGGTTGCATTATTTGATTTAGGGCTTTCATTATTCTGGTTTTTAGAAATTACCACCAATGGAGACAGAACAGAGTAGAATATACAAAAATGCCCGTCACTGTTTTGACTGGAAAAAAGACTCTTACTCAGGCAAACTAGGGAAATGAGAAGAAGAATAGCTTGGCGGTTTGTAGTTCGAGAACAAGCAACACTGAGTACCAACCCCAGTTCTGAGTCTTTTATTTCTCTCACTCTTGCCTTTATAAATGCCTATTTTGGGATTTTATCTCTGAATCATTGAAGTTAGGCAATCAAAAAAAAAAAACTGGCATGGATAGGTTTGACTTTGTGTTTTCTCAAGAGAATTTAACAGCTGCAACCTTTTGGATAAATAACGTTCATTTTCTAGCCACAAAAGAACTTTTTTAAAGCCCATGGAGTCCAAGATAATTACATTTTAAAGCCTGCCTCTACTTGGCTTGCTTCTGGTAGCCTTTCTAGCTCTGCTCAGCTCCTCAGTGGACTTCAAAGAGGGACAAACCTAGATGCAAAACTACTTAAGGACAGTCACAACCCCGAGGGCAGGTTTTGTGCAGGTACTGATAAACCAAGGGAAAGTCCAACACAACAAAAATCTGGCTTTTCTTGTTCTTTCTTATAGTTCTTCTGAGGAGGGAGGTATTTTTCACATTTTCTACAACTAGTATTACTTAATTTACTCATTTTCACTCAACAAATATTTTTCAGCAGCTATTAGATACCAGGTGGTCTAGACCCTGGAAATATAACATTGAAACAAAACAAAACAAAATGACATTTTTTTTTTAAAGCAATAAAAATAAATTTAACGAGCCCAGTGCGGTGGCTCACGCCTGTAATCCCAGCACTTTGGGAGGCCAAGGCCGGCAGATCACCTGAGGTCAGGAGTTTGAGGCCAGCCTCAACATGAAGAAACCCCGTCTCTACTAAAAATACAAAATTAGCCAGGCATGGTGGTGCATGCCCGTAATCCCAGCTACTCGGGAGGCTGAGGCAGGAGAATTGCTTGAACCTGGGAGGCAGAGGTTGCGATGAGCCGAGATCGTACTACTGCACTCTAGCCTGGGCAACAAGAGTGAAACTCTGCCTCCAAAAAATAAAATAAATAAATACAATAAACTTAATAATGGCATATACAAATATGAAAACAAGTTAATCAAGAAATTAAGAAGAAAGGAAGAAGAGATAAAAGAAGGAAAAGAAGGAGAAGAATTGTTTCTGGAAGTCATTTTGTTTTTATTTGCAAAAGACCCAAAAATTGAAAGTTAAGGTGCTGATTTTATTTCCCTTAGAAAACTGAGTAAGTATCTTCCCTCTTTACTGGCTAATTTACATAAAAAAACTTTTTTTTCTGGAAAAATCTCTTGGCAGTGATAACTTTTGTTTTTAGAAATGAGCTTCTCCAATTGTGTCATATATACGTGTCAATGCATATATTTTATTTTTT
>NW_012115132.1:19667-38131 GCF_000951035.1 Colobus angolensis palliatus
TTCCAATATTCAATGAAAATTTTAAATGGTTAATAAAATTGATTTTATATTATTGATTTAAATTTATTTTCACACCACTCTACAAAAACATGCAAGTGAGCAGTAATGAATTTTCAGGTTATTTGATGAGTCAAACGTGGCTGAAAGACTGAGATGAATTAAGAATTTTGTCCTTAAACTGTTGGCTTCAAATAGGAGACAATTTGAAGAAAATATTTTAAGCTGGTATACTAATGATCAAGAGTTATAAGTTATATCATTTATTGAACTGTTATATTCAATCAATGTAGATTGATTAAAGAAAGCTCAATTTAATTAAGTTATGCATAAAGGAATCTTCTTTAAATATGTTTTTCTGAAATACTTTTTTCTGAAAGAATAGCCTTGCATAAGCATATTTTCAGAGAAGATACTTTGTTGAATTTTGCTTCAGGAAACAAACATAAAATTTTCTAATTATTGTCTTTTTTGTTGTTGGTTTTGCTTTTTTAATTGTAGTCACTAAAATATGATGCCACAAAACAATGTAATTTATTTATTTATTTTTTTTTTTTTTTTTTGAGACGGAGTCTCGCTCTAGTCACCCAGGCTGGAGAACAGTGGTGCAATCTCGGCTCACTGCAAGCTCCACCTCCTGGGTTCAAGCCATTCTCCTGCTTCAGCCTCCCAAGTAGCTGGGACTACAGGTGCCCGCCACCACACGTGGCTAATTTTTTGTATTTTTAGTAGATACGGGGTTTCACTGTGTTAGCCAGGATGGTTTTGATCTCCTGACCTTGTGATCCGCAAGCCTTGGCCTCCGAAAGTGCTGGGATTATAGGTGTGAGCCACTGTGCCCGGCCAAAACAATGTAATTTAATTCTTTATTCTCAAAATAATATATACACCTATTAATATATTTATCATTTATTAAATCATCTTATAACTCTATCCCATGACACTTCTCATAAAAGTCATGAAAACTGAAAAGTAATACAGACAGAAAGAAGAAACATATATGTCTCAAAACATATAAAGCTCAAACTCCATTCTGTTCATATTAAATGTGATTTCTCTCAAGTGGGACACAATCTACTATATTTAAGAATAACCAACAAATCACGATTCTGATGTTTAATCTGATAGAATGAGAATATAACTAGTGACTGACTTGTTACAGTTTTAACCACTTATTTCATATTGTTCAACAAGTTACTCTGCCAATATTAAGCTAAATTTCTGATTCGGTTGAAGTCACTGCTTCCTTTTTGCACAAAGTCAACTAAAGAAAATGCAAGGAAAAAGATTACTTGAGTTGAGGAAAAACGTGAAAAAAGAGACCATATTATCTTTTATCTAACAACCACACAACATAAGAATAAAAATCTAGATTTTGTTCTTTGTTGGACAAGACGGGGTTTAGTGACTCTGCAGAAATCACAGTGCAATTTATGTTTTCATCCCCATCCTACATTTTTAACACACTCCTGGTCACTGAGGCTCTGTTTGTGGCAGTATCTAATCTAAAAGCTATCTCTGAAGCAAAGCCCTTTCAGAAGCATTCTGATTTGCCATCTCTCCGTTGCAGCGAATGCTTCTTTGTCAGTCCTTCAGATCTTGTAGCTGTCTTGATAGAGGCTGGGTCTCCATTTTCCAAGGGGAGTTTTCAGTGAACCATAATCTATCTTTCCATTGGCTGAGTCTGTAAACCTTGGTGGGCTGGGTGGGTCCAGAAAAAAAAACAAAAAAAAAAACAGGATGTTTTCTTTTTCCACTGTTTAAACCTCCTGTGAGTAATTCCCCACAGCTGTACATAAACACCCCCTTTCTGAGTGAGGGGAAAGAGGTCTCAGAACAGAACAGCTCTCTCTGTTTATCAAATTAAAACAAATCATGGCAACAGCTTCTTAACTTTAACCAAAAGGGAGTCTCCTAGTCCTGATGTGTTTGTATGGGCCTTAATTGTACTCCGGGGTTTCAGGCTAGAATTGAATTATCCAGATTTCTCCTTTAAAGAGGAAAAAGGATAAGCAGAAGAAATAAGTTTTAAATTGCTGTGTGTAAACAAACTGGGATTCTTTTGCAGCTATTATGAGATTGTCCAACAATTAAGTAGTTATAATTATATCCCCAAACAATGTTTGACTGGGCTGGTTGCCTAATCAGTGAAGCTGTACTTGCACGGCAGACTAAGCATATTATTGTTAAAATAAATGTTATTGAAAAAACAGCGCTAGGGAATACATGTCTGCCTACAGAGAAGTTGTGGTTATTTCCAAAGATGCCAAGAAATTCAGTGCCTACCATGCAGTGGTTATAAAATGACATCTGTAGGACCAAACAGAAAATGCTTAGTCTTGTTTCCAAATCACCAGTTATTGTTAGCCATTTTAAAACATCATCACACAGAATATTCTAGTTTTTGGACCCATTTCTTCTTCCAACCCAATCTGGCAGAGATGCAGAAACAAAGGTTAAGTGATTTTGCAAGGTCATGCATTAGTAGTATACTGGGAAGTCACAGACTTCTCTGCATAACCCCATCATTGTCCTTGTAATTACCGTAATTGATTTAAATTGTTTGACTTCATGCATAGATTGTGAAATCCTTGAGACTGTTTTATCTCTTAATATCCACAGCCTAGCACACTGCCTAGTTAGAGAGAAAGAGAGTGTGTCTGTGTGTGTGCGTGTGTGTGTGTGTGTGCGCGCGCGTTTGGGACAGAACACATAGATAGAGGTGAAGGTAAGTATAATAGTAAGTAATCATTGGTATCATTTGTAATCATGTTTATGAAGTAGAAATTAATGACCGAGTCAAACTCAGCACATAATTGGATGAGTGCTGATACTAACCTTGCATACCTAAACCTATGTAAATTTTGGAAGATTCTACCGCAAATATTTCTAGTCTCTAGAAGATTACCTTTGCAAATGACAGGAAGAAGAAAAGAATTTAAATCTTACAATTAGAGAAAGTTTTTCAACAATTTTACCTGACCTAATTTAAGAACTTTATTTTTCTACTTTATTGTTCTTCAGAGCTACCTGATTTTAAGAATTACCTGCAGTGCTTCTTAAAAACACAGTTTTTCTGGCCTCTGCCAGGCCTAAGGAATCAGAACAGAATCTCTGGGCACAGGGGCACACTGATGAAAGTAAGTTTGAAAATCACCTTTCTAAAATATTATTTGGCTAACATATCAGGCAGGTCTTTATTATCTAGGGTAAATATAACTTTTTCCATAGAATCAACTGGATAACTCTAATCCACCAAATTTTTAATGTGTACCTCTCTGTTAACTTATGACATTTATTTTCTCATTACCTTTTAACAGCATCATAAGCTTCAAATGGGGGAAAAAAACCTGAGACTTAACACTTTTTTCTGCATTTAACCAACATTTACCGGGCACCAGCTAAGATTTGACATCATGATGGAAAGGACTAACAGTGAATAAGACATGGTTTCTGTATGATTACGATTTGACAGATAATACTTATCTACAGTGCTACTACTTTTTTTCTTCTTCTTGGTTTTTTTTTTTTTTTTTTTTTGAGATGAAGTCTCCCTCTGTAGCCCAGGGTAGAGTGCAGTGGCACCATCTCAGCTCACTGCAACCTCTGCCTCCTGGGTTCAAGCAATTCTCCTACCTCAGCCTCCCGAGTAGCTGGGATTACAGGCACCTGCCACCACGCCCGGTTCATTTTTGTATGTTTACTAGAGACAGGGTTTCACCATGTTGGCCTCGAACTCCTGACCTCAAGTGATTCGCCCACCTCAACCTCCCAAAGCACTGAGATTACAGGTGTAACTCTTCGTGCCCAGCCATTTTTCTACAGGGTCTAGTATAGTGTGTCTCATAAAATAACTGCTGAAAACCCACTTGTTGAACAAGTGAATGAATGAAACAAAAATAAATAAATTCAGAATTGAATGTATAATACCCCAACATTAAAACCCAATGAGATTCCATTCTGGCATTGTTTCCTGGAAGTAAAATGATTCTGAAAAATAATAATCATAGTGGCAACTGAAAGTGCCTTCTAGTTTACAGCTGACAAAAAGTTTTCACTTGCATCATCTCATCTTTTCTTCATGTTGACCCACTGAGAAAGTGCAGGTATTATAATAGCTTCATATTATAGATGAGCAAATTATCCCTCAACAAGCTTAATTAAACTAGTTAGAGTCAGCTCTTACAACTGAATTAGAATTCTTGCTGATGCAAGGTTGATGCTGAAATGCAAGATTCAATAGTTATATAGTAAACCCAAGAGCTGGGTTTAGAAGATAAAACTCAGGAAACAGAATTTACTGCTTACTAAATGGGTTACCACTTCAAGTCACTTAACCATTTTGACCCCATTTGTTCATTTATAAACGAGGGTTGATAACTTCCACATCATAGAACTGTTGTAAACATTAAAAGAGCTGTTAGAATGCTTTTTTACATTCTATATGAGAATTTTGGTTAAGCTCCAAACCAAGAAGGATGCCTTCACTTTTGAATACGTATTTCTGCCTAATGAATTCACTCTCTGTAAATTGTGCGGCAAGGGAGGCTGGTGATTTAACCACAAGTGGTGGAGTTGTGTTGGCTGTACATCCTCCCACATCCCCCACTTATCAGCTGTGTGACTTGGTAGTTATTCAATCTGACTGTGCCTCAATGCCCTCATCTATTAAATGGACATTAAAAATACCATCTATGGTATACAATACTTGAAAAGAGTGACTGGTACTTAAATATGTAAAGACAGCATCTGATACATAGTCAGCATTGAACAGATGGCTGATTTTTTTCTGGTTTATAGATCAGGAGCTGTGAGCTGGAATTTTTCTTAAGGTTTATCGGAAATTACTATTTGATAAAAAAATGTCTTGAACACCTATTACATGCCAGTCCCTGTTCTAGATATGGGGCAAACATTCTTGCACAAAACTATACTTATCTTTTTTATTTTCCTACTTTAGAAATAGAGGGAAAGGGAACTTTCTCCTCTCTGGGGCCTCAGAGGGCACAACTTAGTACCTAGAAGTAGGAAAAGAAGGGAAGCCCTTGTCAGTGCGGAGCGCTGTGATTAACCTCTGGAAACACAGAGATCAGCCAGGCCAGGCCTCAACCCTGACAGTTCACATAGGTTAGAAGTTCACTTTTCCTTAATTGATCCCAGACTCTCATTAAGGACAGTCTTCGTTGGTGGTGGGCTTGCCAGGCAGGCTGCCCTAGGTGTCACATCAGATAACAATGGCTTCATTTTCCCCCTGGGCATGCTCAAGAAACTGTACTCACTCAAGCTGTTCCTATTCTTCCTGGAGAAGTTTTTCTTCATTCATCAAATGACAAATCTAATACATCCACATTTGCTTAACTTGTTTATCTCGGCATAGGGGAGCCAGTAGTTCTGATTAATTACTGGCCTTCTAAAAGGCAGAAGAGTCTATCTGGAAATTGGTCAGAGTCCAAAGTGTTATTAAAAATGCATGAAATGGCTTAGAAAAGTATCTCTATCTCACGAGGTTATACTAGTCATCAAGGTAGATAATGGATGTTCAGTAACATGCTTGCTAATTAACCTTTTTTTCAGATAATTATAGATTTATATGCAGTTAGAAGAAATAATACAGAAAGATCCTATGTACCCTTTACCTAGTATTCCACAGTGGTAACGTCTTGCAAAACTATAGCACAATATTACAGCCAGTGATTTGGTGTTGATAAAATCCAATACTTTTATTCAGGTTGTATCAGTTTACCTGTACTCACTTGTCTCTGTGTGTGCATGTATATGTGTGCATTTAGTTCAATGCAATTTTATCACATGTGTGGGTTCATGTATCTACCATTACAGTCAAGATACAAAACAATTCCATTACCACCAGAGGATACCTCATGTTGACCTTTTGTTTTGCTTTGTTTTGTTTTTTTTGTTTTTGAGATGGAGAGGGAGTCTTGCACTGTCGCCCCGGTGGCTGGAGTGCAGTGGCACGATCTCAGCTCACTGTAACTTGCGCCTCCCGGGTTCAAGCGATTCTCCTGCCTCAGCCTCCCAAGTAGCTGGGATTACAGGATGTTGACCTTCTGATAACCACCCCTACCTCCCTTTCCCATTCCCACCTCAACTCCAGCCCTAACCCTGGCAACCTGATCTCTTCTCTATTTCTATAATTTAGTCATTTAAAGAGTGTTACATAAATGTAATCATACAGTAATTCAAATTACCTGAAAGCAGAAAGAAGTATCAGTAGATATTATTTGTTGTAATTTTACTAACAACAATTATATATATTTTTTACAACCACCATATTTTTAGACAATTATAATTTTTTGAGTAGTCAGTTTTCTGGGGTGAGGGTTGGTGGGCCCATTATGCTGATTGCTATCTCAATTTTTCCTACTCCATGCAAGAACCAAGCCTCAACTGTGAAGAATACCTAGGGCTATCAAGTCTCCTGACTTTGGAATAGGAGGACTTGGGTCTGAATCCCAGATGCAGTGTTCTCTAGATATGTGATAGTAACCTTCATTTTTGAGGTCCAGCATAATCATTTGTAAGATAGATACACCCTCATGGACCTTACAGTGTTTTTATATGAATGAGACAGCAGTCAGCATAATGCCTGGCACTCGCAGGCCCTCGATAAGTATAAATTATTCAGACTTGGCCGGACGCGGTGGCTCATGCCTGTAATCCCAGCACTTTGGGAGGCCGAGGTGGGCAGATCATGAGATCAGGAGATCAAGACCATCCTGGCTAACACGGTGAAACCCCTTCTCTCCAAAAAATACAAAAAATTAGCCGGGCATGGTGTCACGCGCCTGTAGTCCCAGCTACTTGGGAGGCTGAGACAGGAGAATCGCTTGAACCCAGGAGGTGGAGGTTGCAGTGAGCTGAAATCGCGCCATTGCACTCCAGCCTGGGCAACAGAGCGAGACTCCATCTTCCAAAAAAAAAAAAAAAAAAAAAAATTCAGACTTAAGCAAGTCAAAGTGATGGGATTTATCAGAAAACATAATTCACGCCACATTCATGTCTATAGCTTCTTTTTCTCAGAGTTCCCTTTAGTTCTCTGACGAAAATTAAATTTTGACACTCCTCTGTGGTTTCTGTTTTTATCTGTTCCCTTACAGGAATTGTTAAATGTAGTCTACTGAGAGATGCAGCATCAAACACAAGGATTTTTTCCTTCATTTCCATGTTGGATTACCACTAGAATTATGGCTTATCAGGCATCCCAGTATGTGGTTAGAAAGTTGTCCTTTGAGCGGGCCACAAGCTGATTTTCTCATTTTGTGGTTGTGGTGGTGATTGTGTGCTCTATTCACTTTTGGGAAAAGTGTGTTAATAGTCTGTATTTTTCTTATTGTGAATTTTTGAAATCACCTCCTCCTTTTCACTCTTAGTAGCTCACTCTGCCATAATGATCCTCAGCTTCTCCGGAAATAATTATTTATGTTCTGCTAATTGAGGAGGTCATTTTTTCTTTGTGTATATTATGGTTTCATTTATTTGAGATTTTTATGAAGCCTCATTTCAATCATTAAGAAATGAACCCCAGCTATTATAACGGTTACTTTTATGTGTCAACTTGATTAGGCCCCAAGGTGTCTGGATATCTGGTCAGACATTATCCTGAGCATTCCTGTGAGGCTGTTTTTAATATTTAAATTGGTAGACGGATGTGAGTGGGCCGAATGTGGATGGGCCTCACCCAATCATTTGAAAGTCTGAATAGATCAAAAATGCTGACCCGCCCCCAAGTAAGAAAGAATTACTCCTGCCTGCCTTCAAATTGGCACATTAGTTTTTCTGCCTTTCGATTTAAACTGAAACATGGGCTGTTCTTAAAGCTCCTGTCTGCTAGCCTTTGAACTGGAACTACAACCATTGACTTTTATGGTTATCCAGCATGCCAACTCACCCTGAAGATCTTGGGAACTGTCAGCCACTATCATCCCATGGGCTGATTCCTTATAATAAAGCTGTCTCCACTTATGGTTCTGTTTCTCTGAAGAATCCTGGCGAATACAGATCTCTCTCTCTCTCTCTCTCTCTCACTCTTGAGAAAGAGTCTCACTCTGTCACCCAGGCTGGAGGGCAGTGGTGCAATCTCAGCTCGCTGCAACCTCTGCCTCCTGGGTTCAAGCGATTCTTGTGCCTCAGCCTCCCGAGTAGCTGGAATGACAGGCGTGCAGCACCATGCCCAGCTAATTTTTGTATTTTTAGTAGAGACAGGGTTTCACCATGTTGGCCAGGCTGGTCTTGAACTCCTGACCTAAAGTGATCCTCCCACCTCAGCCTCCCAAAGTGCTGGTTTTACAGGTATGAGCCACCAGATATTTGATTTCATCTAATTCTCACAATAACTCTCTGAAATGGTTACTCTTGGATCGCTCTCAACTTTGAGGACCCTGGATCTCAGTGCTTTTGTGGTACTTACCCAAGATTACTCTTCTGATAAAAGTACACTATTTTTGCTTGGAATTGTCTGATTTCAGGGTCCATACTCTTTGCATAAAGGGAGATAAGTAGGCAGGGGTTATTATAAGCATCTTTAACTCCATAGCACCAAGTCAGGTTGTCAGGTGAACTGTCTGCATTTACACACCATGTCAAGGAAGTACATACATTTTGAGGATTATCTAAGGTATGAAAAACTTTGCTTCAGGAGCAAAAAGTATAAAATCAACTCTGGGCATTTATTTGCTACCCACTGAATTTCATAACTTCAACATGTTATTCACTTTAGCAAACTAGCCTTAAATTATCAATGGTATGATATATATATGTATATATATATATATATATATATATTTTTTTTAAGAGGGAGTCTCGCTCTGTCACCCAGGCTGGAGTGCAGTGGCCGCATCTCCGCTCACTGCAACCTCCGCCTCCCGGGTTCAAGCGATTCTCCTGCCTCAGCCTCCCGAGTAGCTGGGACTACAGGCGCCCGCCACCTCGCCCGGCTAGTTTTTTGTATTTTTTAGTAGTGACGGGGTTTCACCAGGTTAGCCAGGATGGTCTCGATCTCCTGACCTCGTGATCCGCCCGTCTCGGCCTCCCAAAGTGCTGGGATTACAGGCTTGAGCCACCGCGCCCGGCGGTATGATATTTTTAAATGTTTATGACCTTTTTAAATTACCAAAAAATGTTGTTTCCATTTTTTACAGTGTTTACACTCCCAGACTTGTACTTTGTTTTCAACTCCATACTATTTTTATTTGCCTAGAAAACAACCACTTGTCTTTAAGAACATTTACTCTCCGGAGCTGGGCGCAGTGGTTCACGCCTGTAATCCCAGCACTTTGGGAGGCCGAGGTGGATGGATCACCTGAGGTCAGGAGATCGAGACCAGCCTGACCCATACAGAGAAACTCCATCTTTACTGAAAATACAAAATTAGCCGGGCTTGGTAGCTCATGCCTATAAGCCCAGCTACTTGGGAAGGCTGAGGCAGGAGAATCACTTGAACCTGGGAGGTGGAGGTTGCAGTGAGCTGAGATTGTGCCGTTGCACTCCAGCCTAGGCAACAAGAGCAAAACTCTGTCTCAAAAAAAAATTATATAGATAGATAGAAAACATTTACTGCCCAGATCTAGATGTGTGCCTAGGCCATCTAAGTCTTGGATCGGCTCACTTTAATACATTTTTTAGGCAACTTCTGACAATGACTGCAATTGTCTCTCTCTCCCCAGTTAGACTGTGAACTTCTTGAGAGTGTGAACCCAAAATGTATGAGACAGGTCTCAGTCAATTTAGAAAGTTTATTTTTCCTGGGCCGGGCTTGGCGGCTCAAGCCTGTAATTCCAGCACTTTGGGAGGCCGAGACGGGCGGATCACGAGGTCAGGAGATCGAGACCATCCTGGCTAACACAGCGAAACCCCGTCTCTACTAAAAAATACGAAAAACTAGCCGGGCGAGGGCGGGCGCCTGTAGTCCCAGCTACTCGGGAGGCTGAGGCAGGAGAATGGCGTAAACCCGGGAGGCGGAGCTTGCAGTGAGCTGAGATCCGGCCACTGCACTCCAGCCCGGGCGACAGAGCAAGACTCCGTCTCAAAATAAAAATAAAAATAAAAATAAAAAGAAAGTTTATTTTTCCAAGGTTAAGGACGCACCTGTGACACAGCTTCATGAGGTCCTGGTGACATGTGCCCAAGGTGGTCATGGTACAGCTGACTTTTATACATTTTAGGGAGACATGAGATATCAATCAATATGTGTAAGATGTACCTAGGTTTGGTCCAGTAAGCGGGGACAACTTGAAGTGGGGTTTTCCAGGTCAGAAGTAGATAAGAGACAAAAGGTTGCATTATTTTGAATCCTTGATGAGCCTTCGCTGAATACACCATTTAGTCTGGCTCAGTAAATCTGCATTTTTACATAAGCAATAGGCAAAGGGAGCAATCAGATATACGTTTGTCTCAGGTAATCCTCAAAGGGATGCCTTTGGGTTCTGTCTGTCTTTCGTCCACAAGGAATTTCCTTGTGGGCAAATAGTGAGGGAGGTATGTAACTTCTTACCTTTGTAGCTTAACTTATTTAGGAATAAAATAGGAGGCACGTTTGCCTGACATAAAACCAAACTTGACTTTTCCCTTGGCTTAGTGATTTGGGGGTCCCAAGATTAATTTCCCTTTCACAAGAGCAAAGATGGTGGCATTTTATTCACCTTTGTTTACCAGTGCTTGGCATAATGCTGGCATGCAGTGGATGCTTAGCTGAGAGAGTAAAAGAATGCTTTTTTCATTCTATTGAGAATATATGTTGTTCGTAGTATTTCTAGGTTCCAGTGACAGAAACAAAAGGCCCAGTAACTCACAGTTGAGACACATGTAATGTCTGAATGTAGACAACACATAGCAAAATTGATAGACAATGTATAGACACATAGAACATTTTACTGAACTTTACTGCATAGCAGTCATTTTTAGAAAGGCTATTTGCTGAAGAGCATATATTTGATTAGACAATTTCGCTAAGAATAAATGAGTCAAGTTTGTTTTAAGATTGACTTGAGCAGAATGTGTATCTTTTATGTTAAGTAGCATTCATCAAAACCAATAATGTTGCCAGATGTACAAACAGCTGACAGATTTTATGTGTTCTGTGTCTCCTTTGAAATTGTTTAAGATGTGTTAAGCACTCTTAGCTACATTTGTTAAATATGCAGGCGATTGTAAATAAATCGTAATGCATCAATTTCTATGGATCTAGAATTTGTTAATCCTACGACAGGATGAGGAACATGTGAGCTTTCTCTGACATTTATCTGGTTTGAGGTCAAAACGTTTGAAAGAAGAAGACATTGCATTATACTGTAGCTGAGAAGACAAAAGGCAGCAATTTGGGAAAAAGAAACTCAAGCAAGTGGTAACTGGGGTGGCTGGGAGACAGTGAAGAAGAGAGATGTTTCTGAAAAATGAAAAGAAAGGAATATTAAGACAGGTTGCCAGGGAAATAAAATATTAAAAGAGGCTTCTTAAAAATAAATAGATAAATATTGAAATTTCAGGTAAAGAGAGAAAAGTGCAATAAATCAGCAATCTAGCTCATTTTGTTGAGAGTGGAGAGAAACCTCTTTTAAGTTCTCATAAACGGTTTCAGGAAGATCAAGCTTTACTTGAATTACAGACCTGTCAAAGATTCAGTGGGGAATAAGACAAATGTGGCAGATATCTAAGAGAAGGAAACGTGTCTTTCATTAAAACCTTTCGTATCACAAAGAACTATATATTTCTTGACCTTGAAGTTGTTCAAGGATTACTATTTGCTGTGTAATTTAGTAAATGCTTTTATCCATCTCATAGAATCAAGAACATACCCAATGTGGGAACAAATACATTTGAATATATTTACAGTCCACATTTGCAGGAGTAGAGGGGGATGTCATCTGTTCTTCTTTTATCATCCACTGTCATCCAACAGCGCCCCCTAACATGTACTCAATAAATACATCAAGCACCATTTCAGAAGTTTCTATATGCATTTTTTTTAGTTTATTAATTTATTTAGCATTGATTTTCTATATATGCCAGACCTGCTACTCGGCCTGGAGATAATAAGGTATGTAAAGCAGTATTCTGACCTACGTAAAGAAGAGATTCAAGGAGAGAAGATAGACCTCTGATGCGGTTTGGCTGTGTCCTCACCCGAATTTCATCTTGAATTGTAGTTCCCATAATTCCCACGTGTCACGGGAGGGACCCGGTGGGAGGTAACTGAATCACGGGGGTGATATCCCCCATGCTTCTTATTACAGAAAGTCCTCGAGAGATCTGATGGTTTTATAAGGGGCTTCCTCCTTCACTTGTCTCTTATTTTTCTCTCTCCTGCAACCTTGTGAAGAAGGACATATTTGCCTCCCCCTCTGCCCTGATTGTAAGTTTCCCGAGGCCTCTCCAGCCCTGCAGAACTGTGAGTCAATTAAATTTCTTTCCTTAATAAGTTACCCAGTCTCAGGTATGACCTTATAGCAGCATGAGAATGGATTAATAAAGCCTCTAAGTAGATACCTGCAATAAAACATTAATGATTATTAAAAATAGAGGAGGGGGCTGGGTGCAGTGGCTCATGCCTATAATCCCAGCACTTTAGGAGGCTGAAGTGGGCAGATTACCTGAGGTTAGGAGTTCAAGACCAGCCTGGCCAACATGGTGAAACCCAGTCTGTACTAAAAATACAAAAATTAGCAGAGTGCAATGGTGCACACCTATAAACCCAGCTACTCAGAAGGCTGAGGCAGGAGAATTGCTTGAGCCCAGGAGGCGGAGGCTGTGGTGAGCCAAGATCACACCATGCATTCCTGCCTGGGCGACAGAGCGAGACTCTGTCTCAAAAAAATATATATATATAGAGAGAGAGAGAGAGGAGAGAGACATTAGTTATATCTGTAGCAGTAGATGAACATGGACTCCAGGAGATTCAATCCAAACTGTGTCTTAACATGTGCATGCAGTAGACTTAAATTAGAAAAACACTGCCAAGCCTGTAACCCTGGTCAACTCATCTAATTATATATAAAAGGAAAACCAAACAAATAATTGGAGGAGCGTAATAGGCTTAATATAACTTGAAATCAGCATTATATTTCCCCAGATATAATTATTATTTATTTCCTCTCAAATTGCCTTGCATAGATATGGTTTATTGGACATACTAGACTATCCAATTGGAGACTGCATTTCTCACCCTCCTTTGCAGCTTAATACAGCCTTTAGAATGCAGGTGGATGTACTGTTAGCAACTTCCTTTTTTTTTTTTTGAGACGGAGTCTCACTCTGTCGCCCAGGCTGGAGCGCAGTGGTGCAATCTCGGCTCACTGCAACCTCCACCTCTTGGGTTTAAGCCATTCTCCTGTCTCAGCCTCCTGAGTAGCTAGGATTACAGGTGCCCACCATCGTGCCCAGCTAATTTTTGTATTTTCAGTAGAGATGAGGTTTCACCATATTGTTCAGGCTTGTCTCCAACTGCTGACCTCGTGATCCGCCTGCCTCAGCCTCCCAAAGTGCTGGGATTACAGGCGTGAGCCACCAAGCCCGGCTGTATGCAACTTTGATGTCACTTGGTTAAAGGATGTTGTTTGCCCTCTACTTGTCCTCTTTTTGTCTTCCTGTGGGCTGAAACCTAGAGCAAAAAGTGACCCAACATTGACCTACATTTCTATCTTATTTAAGCCACTGTGTTTTGTGCCTGTTTGATACAGCAATATAGCCTGTACCCTAGTGAACACAGATATTTCTCTTCCCCCTTGTCAGAAATCAAAACTGAGTTTTAAAAGCAAAAACACACACTTTAGTTGCAGAAAGAACTCACACCTAAAACACAGGAGGGTACATTTTGGGGTTTGGAAGTCAGAGCTGCATTCAAATGTCAGTTCTCACAATGTGATGATAATAGTATTTATTTCGTCTCATCCTTGTGTTGAAAATTGGGTTTGGTACTGGGTATTTGATTCCATTTAATCTTTAGAAAAACCTAATGAACTAGCTACTATCCTCATTTTAGATTCAATTAACTTGAGGCTTAGAGTAGCTATGAGGTCACAGCAGGCCATATACTTAGTAGTAGGAGGAGAAGACAGGATTTAATTCTACACTGTTCTGGCTTATAAAGCTCTACTGTATCCCGCTTTACCCCATACTAGCTGAAGGCAAGGCTCAACCATCTTATCTGTAAACTGTCAATAACCTTTACCTATATATGAGGTTGCTGTGAACACTGGATAAGTCTATGTATATGATAGACTCGTAAGAGTCCTTTCAAATCCTAATAAATAGTAGGCACACAATAAACATTGGGTGTTTTTCTTCTCAATAGTCTGAGAGCCCATAGAGTGAAGGAGAAATACCCCTTTTGCCTTTGTAGTTTTCAGTATCCTGTAAAATGTCCGGCAAGAAATAGGTCCTTAATAAACATTAGGATAAATCAGGAGAATGAGGAGAGCAGGTATAGAAACTAGAAGATTTAAAATAAAAACATAGGCTGGGTGAGGTGTCCCACACCTGTTATCCCAGTGCTTTAGGAGGCTGAGGTGAGCAGAACACTTGAGGCCAGGAGATCAAGACCAGTCTGGGCAACATAGCGAGACCTCATCTCTACAAAAAATAAAATAAAAATTAGCCAGGTGTGGTGACAAACACTTGCAGTCCTAGCTATTCAGAGGCCGAGGCGGGAGGATCCCTTGAGTCCAGGAATTCGAGTCTGCAGTTAACCGTGATCATGCTACTGTACTCCAGCCTGGGCAACAAAGTGAGATTCTCTCTCCCCCCACCACAAAAAAATATAATAAAAATTGGATCAATAAGGTCAGTAGTATTGACCCTTACTATATTCTGTGAAATACAGTGATTACTTGACATACATTTTTTTCCTTCAATCCTCCTGATAGCTCTGTGAGGTTGGTCTTATTATTCTCCCTATTCTACAGATATGGCCAAGGAACCCCAGATGTTAAGTAACTCACTTACAGTCACACAGATATTAAGCTGTGCAGTGGCTTCTACTTGAACTGAGCATTATGTTTGCCCAAAGCCAATCTTTTAATCACCTCCCCATGCCAAACAACAGGACTGAAGAAGCTAAATGCTAGTCTTAGCCCATAACACTGTTTAGCTTTGAACTTCAGAATGCCCCCCAAATGCCCTGTCTCGTGCTCTTCAGCATTGAGGGTGATGATTTGTAGACTCCAGACCTTTCCCAGCTTGACCTCTCAGTGTCCTGCAGTAGCCAGGTGGGCTGTAGCTCTGGCTTCTCCCCTCCAGGGAGTGCTCCTGGGTGGCCAAGCAAGGCCTGTGGGCCTGCACAGCTGCCTTGTGTGTCGCCGTCCAAGCAGCTGGGCACGTGAGCTGCTCCAGCAGGCTGGAGTCAGATTGTGTAAACCACTGTATGCTCCTGGCAGCTTTGGGACTGGCTGGGTCCCTTCAGGAAATGAACGGAGAGCTCCAAGTAAGGCTTGACAAGGGCTGCTCTGGGGGCAGGAAGCAACAGACACTTGAACTCATTGAATTTCCAACTCTGGTTCCTTTCAAAGGCACATGCTGTGTCTTAATCTTCTGCAAATGTACTCTTGTCTTCCAGTGCTCTAGACACAGTATGTGCTCAGTGAAATTTTGCTGAGTGGATGGACGAATGAATGAATGATTGAATGAAAGAAATGCAATCATGTTTGCTTTTGGAGGGCTGATAATAAAGCACAATATTTATTTTATATTTTTAATTTATTTTTTAAAATTTTTTTCTTTTTTTGAGATGGAATTTTGCTCTTGTCGCCCAGGCTGGAGTGCAACTGCGTGATCTCGGCTCACTGCAACCTCTGCCCTCCCTGGTTCAAATGATTCTCCTGGCTCAGCCTCCCTAGTAGCTGGAATTACAGGCATGTACCACCACGCTCGGCTAATTTTTGTATTTTTAGTAGAGACGGGGTTTCACTATGTTGGTCAGGCTGGTCTTGAACTCCTGACCTCAGGCGATCCACCCGCCTCGGCCTTTCAGAGTGCTGGAATTACAGGCGTGAGCCACCGCGCCTGGCCTATTTGGGGTTTTTCTTAACAAGCTCTTTGCAGCCAGTGACTTTGAGCTACTCTCCTATTCCCCAACAGCATCACTATTCCTCTTCCACAACCCCTCCCACCAGCCTCACTCTTAGCTGCCACCAGCCTCACTCTTATCTGCCATCTTCCAAATGCCTGACATTTTCTTCCTCAATTTTCTTCTCTTTATCCATAACATTTACCCTTTTTATGAGCTATTGTTTTAAGATAATGCTAGGAAATGGCTAGTTATTTGATCAGATTAAAATGCAATTCTGATATGCTCCAGGATTCAACCTCCAAGAAAATACAAATGAATTTTAACAGTAATCTTGCAGACAGTTCTTATCTCTGCTTATTTGGGGTACTATGATAAGCCAATACAAACATACTTTGCCAAAGATAGATTCTTATGACACCTTCAATCTACTACTTATATTTCTTCCTTACATTTAAGGCTGCCACTGTTTTGGAAGAAGAATCATAAATATTACCTACAGCATGATGAACTTTTCGAATATAAGTACATACACAATTATCATGCACATATGTCTACACAGATTTCCTGGTCATTGAATTATGCTAAGTTAAAGTATAGTTTCATCAGAAATTATGGATAAAATGCAGTCTCAAAGATGGATGGCACTAAAAGTTCCATTCCGCATTTTGACTCTTATTCTTAACTCATAGCGAACACATGTAAAAAATCTTTGCAATGAAAAGAAATTTGGAAGACTATATTGGAATCAAGTTTCCAAAAAATGTAGATGCAAAATTATTTTAAGTTTGTTCACAAATTTGTTTTATTGCATAGTGAAAATTAGCACATAATGTGTTAAATAGTAGAATAAAGGATGCCTTTTTTTCTTTTTGTTTCTAGATATACTGTTATGATAATAGTGATACTGTTTTAAAAACATTCTAACATTACAGATATATAGAAAGGATATAGATATATAGAAAAAATATATATATATAAAGTACATAGATATATAGAAAGTAAAGGGTAACACTCTACTCATCCTTCTATATTTTCCAGTCAGTTGATATATGTCCCTTGAGATTAGGTTGTAAGTTATTTTAAAAGAGTAAAGAGGCTGGGTGCGGTGGCTTACGCCTGTAATTCCAGTACTTTGGGAGGCCGAGGTGGGTGGATCATGAGGTCAGGAGATCGAGACCATCCTAGCTAACACAGTGAAATCCCATCTCTGCTAAAAATACAAAAAATTAGCCAGGCCTGGTAGCAGGCGCCTATAGTCCCAGCTACTCGGGAGGCTGAGGCAGGAGAATGGCATGAACCCGGGAGGCAGAGTTTGCAGTGAGCCGAGATCACGCCACTGAACTCCAGCCTGGGTGACAGAGCGAATCTCCATCTCAAAAAAAAAAAGTAAATAAAACTTTCTTCATAAATATTTATTAAATACATTCTATATGTCAGGCATTGATCTAGGAATATAAGAGTAGACGACTAGACAAAGACCCAACCTCTTATGAAGCTTACTTTGTTTTTTCTGTTTTTTAAATTTTTTTATTATTTTATTTTTTTGAGCTAGGGTCTTGCTTGTTGTCCAGGCTGGCCTCAAACTCCTGAGCTCAAGCAATCCTCCCACCTCAGCTTCCCCTGCAGCTGGGACTACAGGTATGTACCACCATGCCTGGCTTAAAGCTTACTTTCTTTAGAGAAAAACAGACACTAAATAATAAATATAATAAAAAGGCAATGTATAATATATTAATAAGGAGTGGCTAAAACTATGGGAAACTAAAGAATCAATATTATAAGTAAGGGGCCTGTTAGGGATGAGTCTGGGATCATAGCTTGCAATTTTAAAACAGGGTGATTGAGGTAGGCTTCACTGAAAAGGTGACATATGAAGAAAGACATAAAGGAAGTGAGCTAGCCAGCCACATGGATATCTGGTCTAAGATCATTCCAGATATATGAAACAGGCCTCTGGTGGAATGGCTGGCATATTTTAGGGCCAGAAAAGAAACAGGTGGAGAAAGACTGAGACTAGAAGAATAGAACAAGAATAGAAGTACAAGGTGATAATAGGAGACTAGATCATGGAAGCACTTGTACTCCATTGTAGGAGCTTTGGCTTTAGTTTTGCATAAGGTGAGAGCCAATGGAGGATTTGAGCAAACCAGTAAACATGATAATGACCTTTGTTTTAAAGAAATTACTCTGACTGCTAAATTGAGAACAGACTAAAGGGAGACAAAGGAAAGGAGAACTGTTAAGAGCCTACTGCATAGAGGGGTGGTGTCACGGATCAGAGTGGTAGCAGTGGAGGTGTGAGACAACAGCAAATTCTGGATATATTTTGAAACTAGTGGCTGGGCGCGGTGGTTCACGCCTGTATGCCAGCACTTTGGGAGGCTGAGGCGGGTGGATCACGAGGTCAGGAGATCAAGACCAGCCTGGCTAACACGGTGAAATGCCGTCT
>NW_012115132.1:38995-52656 GCF_000951035.1 Colobus angolensis palliatus
AATCTTGTTAATTTTTTTGAACAGACGAATGTAGTAGCCTAAATCCACATTTAAAGAAGTACTAGTGAATCTTTCAGAAATCTAGTTCATTAGCAAAATGAAACATTCATATATGTTCATGCTACTTTATAATGCCTGTCAAGTGTTTCATTATTAGATCCATGTGTTCAATAATTTTATTTTTTTATTACATTCACTGTGATCAGAACTTTGGAGAGAAATAGACTTCAGTTCCATTCCTGGAGAAGTTCTGCACCCCGAAAATGAAACACAGAGAGCTTTGTATAGAAAAGGGCCATGGCATAAGATAAATGTGTAAGATATGTATTCAGATATTTATGTCTTAAATAAGACAACTTAAGAATTACCATGAACTCCTAATATTTAGAATCGGCATTCATGGTAATTCTTAAATTGTCTTACTTATGACATAAATATATAAATATATTCTTAGTCTGGCTAAGAATGGTGAGTTTATGCTGTTCATCACTTATTAAAACAATGATTTAATCACTTATAAATCCTACCATTTATAGAAGTGGTAAGATTAATCATATAATCACATACATTTATTTTTTGGGTTGTTTAGTTGTTTTGTAATTATTCAAGAGATATATCTATGTCACCAAGAGAAATATCTATTTATCTAGATGATAATTCTTAAATAAACATCAAATTTCTTACTTCTCTAGGTAAGGAAGAAGAGACAATATAGTCTATTGCTAGAAATCACCACAAAATGGCTTGACTGGTTCTATTAGTAGAAGATGAACAGAAGGACCCTTCTCCAAATATTGAGTAAACCAAAGGCAGAAGACCAGGCCATGGAAGGGGTGTTTGTACAAAGCCATAGAGATGTGTATGCATAACAGTCATAGAGATAGTGTACAGTTTATGTGTTTGTACCAGAATTCTTCAGAACTTAAGACTTAGAGATTTGTTTGATTTAATCTCCAATATAGAAAAAAGAAACAATTTAGTTGTAGTTGGCAAAAAGTACAATCAACGTGAAAAGTACTGGACCGAAATTTCAAATTCAATTTTTCAACTTTTACTAAATAATTGTATAATATTACATACTTTCTAGCTTTTACTGATTGTTTTAATTTTTAGAAAAGTAATTGTATATTGTATGTTGTAAATTCTATATTTTGTTATATGCTAAAGAAACATTATCTAACCCTGGCATTTTAGCTTGAATTTTGAAAGATACAGAATTTTGTTTTGTTTTGTTTTGTTTGTTTTTTGAGACGGAGTATTCTTCTGTCACCAGACTGGAGTGCAGTGGCATGATCTTGGCTCACTGTAACCTCCGCCTCCTGGATTCCAGCCATTCTCCTGGCTCAGCCTCCCGAGTAGCCGGGATTACAGGCACCCACCACCGCGCCCGGCTAATTTTTGTATTTTTAGTAGAGACGGGGTTTCACCATGTTGTCCAGGATGGTCTCGATCTCCTGACCTTGTGATCCGTCTGCCTCGGTCTCCCAAAGTGCTGGGATGACAGGCCTCAGCCACCGCACCCGGCTTTGGTTTGTTTTTGAGACGGAGATTTGCTGTTGCCAAGGCCGAGTGCAATGGCGCGATCTCCGCTCACCGCAACCCCCGCCTCCCGGGCTCAAGCGATTCTCCTGCCTCAGCCTCTTGAGTACTTGTGATTACAGGCACATGCCAACACGCATGGCTAATTTTTGTATTTTTAGTAGAACGGGGTCTCCCCATGTTGGTTAGGCTGATCTCAAACTCCTGACCTCAGGTGATCTGCCCGCCTTGGCATCCCAAAGTGCTGGGATTACAGGCCTGAGCCACCACGCTCAGCCTGTTATAGAATTTTGTATTAAACTCTTTGAAATATAATGAAACAAGTTTCAGGGAGAATTGTCCATTTTGCATTTAGATTTAAAAATGTAGAATGTTTGAGGTTATTTTGCAATAGATAACATGCTTTATTATAAAAAATCAAGTATATGACAAAGCTCTTGGCTCTATTTTACATTCAACCTTGAAATAGTTCCATGCTACCCGTCTATTCAGTAAAAATGACAGTAACAGTCATCAGGAGATAAGCATCTTTGTGTAAGTTATGTTTTAAATGCTGCTTTTAAAATTCTGTTGGTCATATCTACAGATATGCGACAAATAGGTGATGAGTAAAAAAAATTAGGAGAGAAACACTTAGATGATATATTTTGGCAAAAAAGTAACTTTCATCATGTGATTACACATTACAAAAAATTTTCTTGATTTATGAAATTGCAAAAATTGCAACTGAAATTGCTTCTTTTCCATGTTAAATTTTCTCTCCCGAAATGTGTCATTTGAATCAACCCAACAGATCCAAATATAATCTTATAATCCAGTGAAGAATATAGAGTACAATATACAAAATAGATAATTATTAACTATTCATATTATATTACAGGTAAGAAGTATGGCATACTGCAAAGAGTATAGGCTATGAAGCAAGAGACACCTGGATTCCAATTCCACCTACCAACTTCCTGACTTCAGGTGCATTTACTTCCTCTCTTAGTACAAAAGTCCATCCTATGTAAAACAAGAGAAACATGTCTATTGTAAGAACAGTGAAGATTTGAGGTTAGCACATAGGACTGTACATAGGTGTTCAATAAACAGTGGCAGTTTGAATTGGTGATTGTGTTGCTGAAAAAGCTAATCATCATCTGAAAATTAAATTTAAGAAATCCATTCTCCCAGCAAATAAAAATAACAAAAGGAAAAATTTTGATTGTCCTGGTGGGCACATAAATGTTTTGCTTTATGAAGACAAAAAGCATACTATGAAATAAGTGGAATACATATTTTTCTAAATAAACTAGGCACAGTTTATTTAAAAAGAAGTACACAAGAAAATGGAAGAACATAGGAAGTAAAAGAGATGACCACATTTGGCTGTATCTATGGAAACATTCCATGCACACAGAAGAAAGCACAAAAATCACCACTCTAGGAATATGTAACTATGTCTTTGGGAATACATCAAGAAAATGACTAAATTATTAGTTATTGATACATATTGATGTATGTAATGAGTCTACACTTAACTATAACAATGTACCTTTGCTTTACTAGGATATTTTTGGTTTTTTTTTTTTGAGATTGAGTTTCGCTCTTGTTGCCCAGGCTGGAGTGCAATAGCATGATCTCGGCTCACAGCAACCTCTGCCTCCCGGGTTCAAGCCATTCTCCTGCCTCAGCCTCCCAAGTAGCTGGGATTATAGGCATGCGCCACCACGCCCAGCTAATTTTGTATTTTTAGTAGAGATGGGGTTTCTCCATGTTGGTCAGGCTGGTCTTGAACTCCGGACCTCAGGTGATCCCCCACCTCGGCCTCCCAAAGTGCTGGGATTACAGGCGTGAGCCACGGCACCTGGCCTACTAGAATTTTAATATGATTATTCATTAAAGTGATGAAAGGACTAAAGTAGTCCCCCTTTATCAGTGCAGGATATGTTTCAAGACCCCCAGAAGATACCTGAAACCACAGATAGTGCCAAACCCTACATACACCATGTTTCTTCCTATGCATACATGCCTATGATAAAGTTTAATTTATAGATTAGGAACAACAAGAGATTAACAATAATAATAATGGTTTAGAATAGTTATAATAATATACTGTAATAAGTTATGTGTATGTTATTTATATTTCTTAAAATACGTTACTGCACTATACTCACCCTTCTTCTTGTGATAATGTGAGATGATAAAATGCCTAAGTGATGAGATGAAGTGAGATGAATGACATAGGCACTGTGATGTAGTGTTAGGCTACTATTGACCCATAGCGTTAGGTTATGATTGACCTTCTGACAGTACTTCACAAGAAGCATCATTTGTTTCAGGTGATCCTGAATCATTGAGCAACCATGATGTTGATGGTTGGATGTCAAGAGCAGACAATGCCAGTGACTAACTGGCAGACAGAACATACAATGTAGATTTGCTGGACAAAGAGATGATTCACATTCAGGGTGGGATGGAGTGTGACATCGTGAGATTTCATCACGCTACCCAAAATGATATGCATTCAAAACTCAGAAATCTAGACTTTTCTATTAAACATTTTCAGATGATGGTTGACTATGGGTAACTGAAACCGCAGGAAGTGAAACCGAGGAAAAGAGTAGACTACTGCATCTATCTATATGGAGAGATGGCCTTTTGGATCAAGTAGCAAAGATTTGATATGTCACCAAGGGTATAATGATAAAGCAAGGAGTCACACCTTTTGTGTGTTCCTGGAATATTTTCCAACACTGGGATTTTGAATAGCATAGATAAAAGAATTTACAGTTAAAAACAAACGACCAAAATCTATAAATGTATTCATTTACTTGCTTGGTCACTGCTCAATATACATCACAATTTGAGCATGAATTTTTGTTGCTTTGGCAAGTAGTACTCTCTTACAGATTCATGAAACAAAATGTTTGCACCTTCTAACACCGACCTTTTCCCATTCAGCTCTTTATTCCAGGTAACAAATATTGGCATAATGGGATATATTTTAATTACAGCAAAAATAAATGCTTCAAGTGATAATAATTTGGCAGTGTATTTTTGAAGAATTCATGGCCCAATGATTAAGCACCACTACAATAGAAAGTAAAATGTGTTTGCTTGTTTTTAATAGATGTGTTTTTTTCTATGTCTAGCTACTAGAAAAGTGAAGTTGAGGACTAAAGCAATTTATTTATCATTTAGATCAATCTTTTTGGATATGGAAGATGTGTTTTTTATGCATGTTTCAGTCTGAATGACAAACAATGTAAGAAATGGAAATCAACTATGTTAAAACATAAAAGAGATCCATTTTCTACACAGAAACAAATAAGAAGAAGTTTTTATTCATTTTAACTGTAATAAAGTCTGATAATATTGTTTTCAGGCTTCTGTTATTTATCTTGAAAGTAACTGAAAGCTGGGCGTGGTGGCTCATGCCTGTAATCCCAGCACTTTGTAAGGTCAAGGCGGGCATATCACTTGAGGTCAGGAGTTCGAGACCAGCCTGACCAACATGGTGAAACCATGTCTCCACTAAAAACACAAAAATTAGCTGGGCATGGTGGCACACGCCTGTAATCCCAGCTACTCAGGAGGCTGAGACAGGAGAATCACTTGAACCCAGGAGTTGGAGGTTGCAGTGAGCTGAGATTGTGCCACTGCACTCCAGCCTGGACAACAGAGTGAGACTCCATCTCAAAAAAAAAAAAAAAAAAAAAAAAAAGAAGAAGAAGAAAGTAACTGAGAAAATGAGAAGTTGTAAATGAATAAATTCAAGTTTATGCCAAGTAAACCAAAGGTAATTAGATTGCTTGGATTGACTTAGTTTAAAAGTAAAAAGAAAGAGCACTTTTCATACAGAACATTTATCATAAGTGGATGCTAGGTAGGCTGCAAGCAGGCAGAGTAACCAATTACTGCCAGGATATCACAGTGAGGAGGGGAAGTGCTAAAATTCAAGGTCAAGTCTATCTGCCTACATTACACTCAATGGCTTTCCAAATTAACCAAATGATGTGATTAGCAAGAAAGGAGGGAAGCTAACATTTACTGAGTATCTGTCATTTACCATGTGCTTTCATTAATCAGTTAGTTAATAAAATGAATGATGATGGTGAAAATTTAAGTACAGATCAAAGAATTACTAAATAGGAAACACTTACGTCTTTAAAAATCTGAAATTACTTAAGAGATATCACAAGGGAAATCACTCAATATCTGAGGCTCCCCCAGCTTACTTCACCCTTCATAAATAAGACTATTAACTTAAAATTCCCTGCTTTCTTGGAAACCTAGTGCCTACAATTCCTTGAAGGTTACTGGAGTATATATTATAACTTGTTTCACAATAGCTGCTTGCTTGGTGTAATGTTGATAAAACATCTGGACTGGACATTGGGCTTAATTTCTCTTTTTTCTTTTCTTTCTTTTTTTTTTTTTGAGACAGAGTCTCGCTCTGTTGCCAAGCTGGAGTGCAGTGGTGCGATCTCGGCTCACTGCAACCTCTCTGCCTCCTGGTTTCAAGCGATTCCCCTGCCTCAACCTCCCGAGTAGCTGGGATTATAGGCAGGCACCACTACGCCCAGCTAATTTTTTTTTTTACTTTAGTAGGGAGTTTCACCATGTTGGCCAGGATAGTCTCGATCTCCTGACCTCATGATCCACCTGCCTCAGCCTCCCAAAGTGCTGGGATTACAGGCGTGAGCCAAAACACCTGGCCGCCAATTTCTCTTTTTCTATCCATTGTTATTTTAGGTTTTTACTTCCAATTCTGCTACGTGACTCTGGATCCATGAAGGATGAAGAATGATTATTTACATGCTCTATTTCACATATATTGCTTTTCCTAATTCTTTCCCTCTTATCCAACACTTAGGCTCATGTAAAAGCATAAAAATTTACTTTTTCTCCCATTTTTAATATTTTAATTAGAAGGCATTAAACTTACATGCATCATCTCTTTCTATGTAGATGGAGGATATATTTCAGACTTATGCCTTACAGATAATTCTTCACGATGTTCAGAACAATGAATCTTTAGTTATAAATTGAAAACCCTCAAGTGGGTTTTTAATCACAGTATAAACCCAATCTCCTTATCATTATCCTCCCAAAGGTCCAAATGACCTGGCACCTGTCTGTCTGACTTCATCTTAGAGCCGCTCCCTGTCATTGAATACTTTCCAAATCAGTGGTCTTTCAGGGTTTTCAACCCGTCAAACCCATTCCTGCTTTAAGTCATTGGTTGTAGCTGTGTCCTCTGCCAAGAATGTTCTTTACATGGCTCTAATTCTTGTAATTCAGATCTGAGAGAGGCCTTCCCTAACTACCCAGTGACTACCTACTCATTCTTTCTCATATGCTCCTGTTTCAAGCTTCAGCACAGTGGTTTTGTTTTTCTTTATTTGCTTTATTTCTTATGGTTTGCTATTTCATACTAGAACTTAAGCTTCGCCACCATATCCCTGGTGTCTAAAACACTCCTGGCACACAGTGGGCACTGAATTAATGAGTGTTAAAGGGATTAATACACATATGATGTTCCTTTGGCACAACATTGATTACTTTTTACCTTTCATTATGAAAAACTTCTAAATTTAGGCAAAAGAAGAGAGAATAAGTAATGAATCCCTAGATATCAATAAAACAGTTGTAAAAATTATCAACAGTTGCAGTACTAATATATAATTAGTACTTGAAAGGATGAATTCACCTTATAGTTATATTCCCCATTGCATTTGTTTTCCTGTTATTCATAATAATAGCATGCACTTATTATGAACACTTCTTTAAGGATTATCCATTTAAGACAAAACTTTCGGTTCAGTTACTGTTAAAATTTGAATAAGATCTCTGTCTTAAATAGATCACAATCTAATAAGAAGAATTAAGACAGGTACAAAAAGAACAACAATGCTAGGTGCAAGTAGAAAGTGCTCAAAGGGAGGCTAAGAAAAATATTATAGTAGATGAAAGAAGAGGTTTGCTGTTTGTTTTGTTTTGCTTTGTTTTTCAGTTTGGAAGTAGATTGAGGAGGTTTTCTATGAAGCAGTGGGTTTTTTAGTTAGGTCTGGAAGAGTAGATGTAATGTCAGCCGTTGAAGGTATAAAGAATTATACTCTAAGGAGGAAAAGAAAAATCCACAAAAATAAAAAAAGCAGGAAAGCAAATATATTTATTTCTTTTTCTTTTTCTTTTTTTTAGACAGAATTTTGCTCGTCGCCCAAGCTGAACTGCAATGGCACGATCTCGGCTCACTGCAAGCTCTGTCTCCCAGGTTCAAGTGATTCTCGTGCCTCAGCCACTGAGTAGCTGGGATGTAGCACTACGCCCAGCTAATTTTTGTAAATTTTGTATTTTTAGTAGAGATGGAGTTTCACCATGTTGGCCAGGCTGGTCTCGAACTCCTGACCTCAGGTGATCCGCCTGCCTCGGCCTCCCAAAGTGCTGGGATTACAGGCGTGAGCCACCACGAAGCCTAAGCAAATGTATTTCTAGGAAGCAGCAAGTTTGGGTCTAGCACAGGTTGAATGCCTTAAAAAGTGGAAGAAAACACTGGAAAGCTGAGTTGAAATTAAGAGTTGGTTCTTTATTCAGAAGAAATGGGGATGTACTGAAGGCTGTTAAGGAGGCAAATAACACTGTTAAAAGTAACTTAAAGGTGAGGGTAATAGTAATAGCAGCATACAGGATAAATAAAAATAGAATAGGCTGCAAAAGAAGTTAGCAGAGAATAATGTCACGATAGACAATGTGGCTGCTCTAAAATACGGCTTAAATATTCGTAGACATTTCTCTTATCTAGCAGTGAGTCGTTTGTCTTCTTCCTTCTAATCAGGGCAGCTTGTGACCATTTCAGCCAATAGAGTATGGCAGAAGGATCCTGTGAGCCTTCCAAGTAAAGGTCATCAAAGGCCATGCAGCTTCAGCCTTATTCTCTAGGGACACTTGCTCTGAGGAAAGCCAGCAATCCTGTATGAATTCTGGCGAGCCTCAGATCACGCTGGAGAGGCATTGTGCAGATCATCTAGTTGTTAGCACCAACTGAGTTTCCCGGGCACAGTCAGCTGTGTGAGTGCACTGTTTGGAAGGTCCAACCCAGTTGTATCTTTAGATGACTACAGCACCAAATGACAGAGCGACTCCAAGCACAAACTGTCCATCTGAGCCCTTCCCTAAATACTTGACCTACAAAATCATGCGGAGAACAAAATGTTTCTTGTTTCACACCACTAAATGTTAGAGAAGTCTCTAATAAGTAACAACAGACCAGGAAGTAAAAGTGAGTCTTGAACTGGGAGATCGGCAATTACAATGGTGAGGTGAGGGCAGATGTTAAGAGAGGCAGCTTGGAATGACAGGATTTAGTGACAGATTTGATGTGAGAAACACAACAAAGGGAGGAATCAAAGATATTGCCATTTTCTGTATAGGTAAAAAATGGAATTTTAGTTCTATTAACTGAAATTGTTAATATCTAGAATTTCCCTATTTAATTGTTCACTCATTCAATCAATCCTTCACTTAACAAATGGCTGAGTATGCAATGTGTGTCAGCATGCTACAAGCTAGCAGTACAAAGAAAACCGATGTTGAGTCTTAGCCACAAAGAGCTTTCAGTCTAGAAGGGGAAACATGGACTGCAAGCTGTGGATTACACTCCAGCAAAGGGTCAGCTCAGACGAAATGAGGACAAAAAGATGAATTAAAAAACGGGAGGTTCAGTACAGTGAAGATTTGTTCATGATACTTCTGAGATCTTTCTCCCGAGAATCTGACCCATGCTTTTTGCATCTACATTCCTCTCATCTGGGTGCACATAATTCTGGTAATGTTGAGTATGCTTCTTCATTTTCTATTAAGTAAATATTCTAGTCTAATTTCTTAGCCCAGTACTGCAGGCTCTCCAAAAGTATCTCTCTAGATGTGGTTCCCATAGTCTCCATTGACCTCTGTCACCAGTAATACTGAGCTGTTTATCGTCTCTCTAATATGTTGTGTTCACTACAGTCTCCAAAGTTTTACTCCCTGCCTGGTGCGTTCTCTCTCCTTCTGTCTTCTCTAAGTCCAAACAGTCAAAGCCCAATTCAAATTATATCTCCTTGCTAAGGTCATCACATTGCAATGTTTCTCCTCCTTCTCAGTTCCCACAATACTTTGTGACCATTGAGAACTTTTGCAGTGCCATTCTATCTATAATAGATTGATATAGATGTGATAGATTGATATAGATATACTCTATAAGTATGTTTTATCTTCCTAGCCAAATGCTTTTACAATATAAAGACCAAAACTTGCATTTAAAAATCTATGCCTAGCACTATGAATTATACCCAGGAGCCATCTGACTGGTATTTCAAAGTCCTGATAATACTACTGACATTAAGTCTGCTTCCTAGTATTTCCAATACTGCTTGTTTATAGTTGAAGTAAATCCAGTGTTTAAAATCTTATAAAATCTTATAATCCCAGTTTAAATTCTGATTTCCTTGATAATTATTCCATTTTAATGGTTATGATTGGTCATTCGAGAATGGATTCTTTTTCCATTCTCTCATTTTTTGCATGATTTCAGAAATTTAAAAAATATATTATCGTTACCTGGATTATAAACAACATGATTCTACAAATCTTGGATGTTAGGAAACAGAGACTCTGATATCCGGACCTAGTTTTCCCAAAGCTTAACTCTTTTTATAGAGAGCACAGAACTTCAAATAAAATTTTCTAATAAACAAATATTAATTTAGTTATAATTTTTATTTAAGCCAAACCAAGGAGAGACTATAAATGGGATCAATCTCTTAAATTATTAGTTAGGGTAAAAAATTTAACCATATATATACTACTTAAACATGTTATAATTTTCTAGGTCTGGAGCCAACATAGAAATTACCTAGTTCCATCAATACGTTAAGGAAAATAAGGTAGATTGTTAGAGAAACATGTATTTTCCCAAAGGTTGAGGAAAACCTGACAATCTGTAACGAGGGCTAAAGGTCTAGCAGCGGATGTGTTATTGAAGCCTCCCCTGGGAAACAAAACTAGTTGACCCCAATAAAGTTCATGTTGACCAAAATGTTGGTTTATTTTGTGTGTGTCATCTTAAAAATAAAAAAACAAGACATGTTGCTTCTCACATTCCTATTGTTTATTTGCCACATAGAGACAAAGAGCCACAAAATGACCTAGAGTGTAACGTAATTTGACTTTATTTTTTTTTTTTAAGTTTTTCACCGTCCCAAGTTGGCTATGAAATTATGATGAAATAAAATGTCAGGGTGTGGTCCCTTTGCCGTGACACATTTTTTCATTACTTTCTACAGGCATAAGCCAGCAGAAGAGACAGGACACCACCCTAGGGTGAAAGTAAGGAAGGTAACACACACTTCTTCACGTTGCCCATCAATCCCACTGTGGCCAGACAGTGAGTTCCTAAAGGCTGGCTGGAGGCTTAAGGATCTCTGGACTTTCCTCCTGTGCTCAGTGTTTACAATCTGACCATGCTCCTACTTCTGTCTCAGACAGGGAGTGAATGTTCTCTTGGAATAGTTAATATAATCCAGACATCACCATGATGATGTCTCACCCAGAGGAGAGGCAGTCCTCCCATTCATTCTGGCTGGGTGATTTCGCAACTGCAAGCACATGGGGGAGGTGGGTTACAAAGGTCTTCTTTCCGCCAAATATATTTGAATCAATTCCTTTACTATCTGTCTGGTGATTTGACTCTCTTATGAATAAACTAAGTTCATCATGTTATCCTTTTCCCCAGAGCAGTAATAACAAAGTTTCATACCATGTAGAATGAACAGAGAATAAGTAGTATTTTTAAAATAAAAATTCTATACACATTAATGCATTTTGAAAGTTCCAAAATAGGTTTGAGTCTGCCAAAAGCAAGAAGTTTTATTTTTGTTTGATGCACCTCTTGGATCTGTCCAATGGGATGAAGATGTTCTAAGCCAATGTTTGTCAATGATTTTGATAATCACCAACAGAGCAGGAAAATGAGGGTGTTTAGGGACAATTTGGTTGTTAATAACATTGGGAGCCAGATTGGAATGAATCTTCATCCTTCTCTCAACACGTCCAGTAGAAGGAATGTTTTCACTAAACACAGTGCCAAGAAATTGCAGAAATGGAGGAGTGAGGGCACAGAGAAGAAGGAAGCAAGGATGAGATGGAAGGATTGAAGATCTTGTCTTTGGTCAATTTATTATCAGTTTGAGCCACTTCACATAATATAGTTTATAGCAAAAATTCCTTCCTTGATATGGAAGTAAATGTCTACAATGGTAGATGACAGCCCGTAGTGATCTGAAATAATGAAGACCTCAGGTCTCTAGGGTAGAACACAGGGGCAGGGCAGGTTTATTGAAGGCAGAATACAGAATACAGACCTGCCAATTTGATTATTGGATGTTAGCAAATATTACCCCACAGATTATAGTCATGACTTATTCTCACTGAAATGCTATTGATATTTGAAAAATGTGATGCCTTAGACTCTTATCTACCATTGACAATTTAACCTCAGCTATACTATTGAATCATTCATATCTAGCACATAGAACGGGTGGAGTTCAGAACTGGGGACTTAGTGGGTGTTCAGAGTTGGGAGTGAAAGAGTATAACGGTCCCTTAGAGCTATGGGAGAGACAGATCCACACGTGCAATGGACCACGGAAGGAGAGAGAAAGAAAAAACATGAGTGGAGGAGAAAGGAAGGAACAGCACCCACTAATTAACACAAGGAATAAGTCTGGTTCTAAAATGTACATTCGATTGAATAGACACACAAATGTCATCTCTTAATTCATGTACACTTTTCCACCATGCCTAGGCTTCTGGGGCCCAGAATTAAGAAAGGAGAAACAAGGAACACTGAGTTCATCAAGAACAAGAGCATTTCTGTTAGACGATGGGAAATTTCTTTCTTCATTAGACTCATTTGAGCTCCCTTTCTGGATCTTACTTACACCAGTGGTTTGTACTTGTGTGGATTGCCCAGGGTTTTAGCAACAGCTTTCTACCACTTTTCTGCTTGCGGAAGCACAGTGGGCTTATTTGCTGTGGACCTGTTTTTCTCATAGTCAGAAACAAGGCCTGGGGATTTCCTTCTGAGGACTGATTACTATAGATCCCATCCTATAGTTGTTTGATTAAGGGAATGAAATGCACACAAATTGAAAATTCAGATTGTCCTGGATAATGCATGCCCAGATCCAGGGCCTCCTTTACGTTTCATATGGGCTTTTTAAAGCTAGAAACAGTCCTATTGATTAAAGTGCTGTTCCAAAAATGTACTGTTTCACGGCTTCCCAAGCAGACTGAGTTCCCCTGGGGATGCAGGGTAGAAACAAAGGATTTAGCTTGGGAACACACTAGGTAGGAGTAAGACCTTTTATCAAAGAGCTGACCCAGGTCTGTTTATTTAGACATTCTGACAAAGAGATGAAAGGCATGTCAGATCTTAGTATAATCAATCCTATTGTAAAGAGAATAAATTGGCAGTAAAAGGACAACATTGTACAGTCCATACAGCTGGGAAGTGACAACGCCAGGATAAGAACCAGCTTTCTCACTTCTGGTTCATAAAGATACAATAACACATAGCTATGCCTGTGTGTTGCAGGTCATATAACTTAGATATTTGACTTGCCTATGTTAGAAGGACAAGTATGAGTTCTCTGGTTTAATTATCTGTTCATGTTACCTAATTTCTGATTCTTGCTGCCTCTTAGATGTCTCCTAACAAAATAATTGAGGCAGTGCCAAGAAGTGGGCTGTACAGAGAAGCTACCTTATACCCACATTTTCCTCAGCACTTACTCACTTTCTTGTGACACAAAGCCAGGCATGTAATGCCACTGAATACAATAACAGGGAAAAAGATGGAACCAATGTAATTGGAAACAAACAGACTACGGGAATTTCTGGACAGATTGTATAACCAGAACATGGTTGATGGTATATCTCCTCCTGGCTGTAGTTTTTTTTTTTTTTTTTTTTTCCTTGAATAAGTGTACAAAAGCTAAGAGTAAAAAGAGGGAATCTCTCCAAGCTTTTCTTTACAGTTTAAACTTTATCTACTATATTAAATCTTTTTTTTTTTTTTTTTTTTTTTTGAGACA
>NW_012115132.1:53412-64678 GCF_000951035.1 Colobus angolensis palliatus
TTTTTAGTAGAGACAGGGTTTCACTGTGTTAGCCCAGATGGTCTTGATCTCCTGACCTCGTGATCCACTTGCCTCAGCCTCCCAAAGTGCTGGGATTACAGGTGTGAGACACCGCGCCTGGCCCTATATTGAATCATTTTTTACTGATCAATTGCTGTAATAAGATTAACTTCTTACTTTTGACTTAATGTTAAGAAGTTAACGGATTAAAGCTAAAAGAAAAGCAGCCCTGGCCGGGCGCGGTGGCTCAAGCCTGTAATCCCGGCACTTTGGGAGGCCGAGACAGGCGGATCACGAGGTCAGGAGATCCAGACCATCCTGGCTAACACGGTGAAACCCCGTCTCTAATAAAAAATACAAAAAACTAGCTGGGCGAGGTGGCGGGCGCCTGTAGTCCCAGCTGCTTGGGAGGCTGAGGCAGGAGAATGGCGTAAACCCGGGAGGCGGAGCTTGCAGTGAGCTGAGATCTGGCCACTGCACTCCAGCCTGGGCGACAGAGCGAGACTCCGTCTCAAAAAAAAAAAAAAAAAAAAAGAAAAGCAGCCCTTTCCTATGACGAGGTCCTAGTACAGAAAACAGAGGAACTGATACATAGATAATGCAATATGATTAGTGCTCCTGTAGAAGTTACATAGAGCACAGAGCACCTAGTTTAGAATGGGGAACAAAAGACAAAGGCTGGGATGTCATTCTTAAAGAGAAGCTATCTAAGCAACTGGGAATTAGATTTTTAGGCAAGTTGAAGAAAGGAAAGTGTGTCTCTAAGCCAATGGAATAACATACAAGTAATATAAAGGCACAGAAATGTGTAGCAATTAAAGTAAGTAACCTCTATGACCAGAGTATAGGATTTAAGTGGAAAAGTAAAAAGAGTTAAGCAGAATCTGGGTTTCATCAAGGGCCAATATGCATTCTCACATTCCCAAGAGAATGTACTTAGTGACTGTAATTTAGATAATACTCGAAGATACTGATATTTGGGGCAACAGTCATTAAGAGCAAACTATACAAAGAACATTAATCAACTCATTTGTTCTCAGAACAGCCTGTTACTATTCCACTTTTTACAGGTGAGGAAACTGAGGCACAGTGGGGTAAAGAAAGTCATTCAGAGTAAATGATGAAGTCTTGACTCAAAACAGGTGTTGTAGTGCCAAAGAACATATTACGTAAAAAATCAGCAACCAACTGCTGCGAAAAAAAGAAAAGGACCCCACCCATCACATTAACCACTCACGATTCCTAAACCAATAATTCATTTAGGATTTTTCACACATTCAAGAGAAAAAGTCTGAGTGTGACTTAGAGTTCTTTGTCCATCCTACTGAAATCACATTATTCTGTTTGAAGTAGGATGAAACGACATTATTGCCTTCTTTCCCCAACCAGCATCTATAAAGTGCCATAGATTTGCACATGGCTTGATTTTCAGGCAGGGATGAAAGAGAAAACACCAGTTATCTCGCATGGAAAAAGCAGTTATCTAAGAAAGGAAAGAATAAAAAAGATTTCCCAAGTCACCGTTTGGTTGGCCAATGTCCAGCTCAGAATGAAGTGCCCATTTTCCTGAAGAACAGGGATTGCCCACACCCAATTACTTACACGTTGTAAGTAATCCCTCTTTTTCATGAGACACGAAATCAATCACTGAATGAAATCTTTGTAAGTTAGGAGCATAAACAGTCCAACCTTGTAGCTGTTTGTGATTATAGCTGGCAAAATGAAAGATTGTTCAGTAGATATTAATAGTTAAAACGACAGAAGTGGGGGGCACTTCTTCCCCAGATGGGGAAGAAACAAGTTAATCTTGTTCAGGGCTTCCAGAATGAGGAAACCAACGTATGAGGAAGTCCTTGGATCTCGATGGGGATGCCCCGTCCTCTGTTGTATTTGACCTTCAAAGCACTACCTTCATCTGGAACAGGTGTTGATGAATGGAGGCGAAAAACCTGACCCTGCCTGGTATTTCTCTGCTTGAGAGGAAATGAAATTTCCCTTGATTTAGTTTCCTCTCTGATTCAGTTACCTTTTCTCCACTTACTGGACAGTACTGCTAACAATATCTCATTGAGAATAAATGGTATCTCTTTCTAAGAACAAAACCTGCTGAATATTAAAAGAATAACATTTGTGGCAGCCCTCCCAAGTAGAATTTTAAAAGGGTAGGATTCTAGGAAATTTAAACTTAAAAGATTCTCTTGGCTCTTCTGCACGGACCCCAAAGAAGATCACAGGGAGTTCCCTCTACATTTCGGTAAGTGTGTTTCTAGAACAGGGATCAGTAAACAACAGCCCTGGGCTACATAAAGCCCTCTCCATGCTTTATATGTGTAGTATAACATCTATTCACTTTAAGAGAAAACATCAGTTATCTCGTATGGCAAAAGCAGTTGTCTAAGAAGGAAAAAAATAAAAAAGATTTCCCACATCACCATTTGGTTGGCCAATATCCAGCTCAGAAGGATGTGCTCCTTTTCCTGAACAATAGGGATTTCTCACACCCAATTACTTCCACCTCGTAAGTAATCCTTTTTGTTCATAAGACATAAAACCAATCACTGAATATATATTATATATACATATACATGTATGTATATAATCTATTCTTAGAGTTAGATTCTTAGATTTTGCTTAATTTCTCAGAACCTAGTATTGAAAAAGAATTTAAAAATAATATTTCGATTCAAATTTCCACATGAATAAACAGTTTTACTGAAAGCCTGCCATGCTCACTTGCTTATGTGTGACCTGAGGTTGCTTATGCGTTACAGTGGCAGAGCTGACCAGTTGCTACAAAGACCACATGGCCTGTAACACTAAAATATTTACTATCTTGCCCTTTATTGAAAACGTTTGTCAATCTCTGGTCTATAGCACTAAGAAACTGAACTCAGTGAGATGACCATCTTATTTTTCTCAAACTGCAGCCTACTAAAAGTTGAATATCTCTCGGAGGTGTTTGCAAAAAGTACAGTTCAGTCTGTATGGACCTTTTAGGAAGTAAAAGAGAACCACTTATTTCTGCTGAGTATGACTGAAACAAACTGAAAACTCGCCTGAATAAATTCACCAGGTTTGGCACACTGCATTAAGTCAAATTAAATTCACCAGTGAGCTGCCAAATCACCACTAATTATTGTGCTGAACATATGAAATCACAGTTTTTTAGGTCAAAAATAATTAAGTATTGTCAATTTTATATGGTTCCTGAGATTTCATAAGATGCTCTACAAAGAAAGGAATTTGTTTTAATATGCATTTTCATCAGCCTTCCTCTGTCAGGCATTGCACCTGATTTTCCTTAATTTCCCAGCACCTAGCATAATGAATGCATAGCATATGTTTGCTGACAACCTAGTCATCAAACAATAAGTTAAAGTTCCTTCTAAAAATTCTACATTTGGAATAATGTAGCAAAGAAAGGGTACTAGGACTTGAAACTTTTAAGGGAGAAGTTCAATGCTAAGGCATTCCTTAGAACTTGGTGCCTTGCCCAGGACAGTTCAGAAGGTAAATTTGCCATAAGAATTGAAATCCTAGCACTTTGGGAGGCCAAGGCAGGAGGATCACTTGAACTCAAGAGTTCAAGATCAGCCTAGGCAACATAGCAAGACCCCTGTCTCTACAAAAAAAAAAAAAAAAGAAAGAAATTTTTTAAAATGGCTGGGTATGGTGGTGTGTGCCTGTAGTTCTGGCTACTTCAGAGGTTGAGGTGGGAGGATCACTTGAGCTTGGGAAGTCGAGGTGCAGTGAGCCATGATGGTGCCACTGCACTCCAGTGGTGACAGAGCAAGACTCTGTCTCAAAAAAATAAAGAAAGAAAGAAAAAGAGAATAGGATTTCAGTTCTCACACTAGCATCTTACAGTTGCTAGCACCTGCGACTTCAGAGCACCAGAACTGTTATGTAATTTTATTAGTTCTCTTTTCAGTGAAAGAACAAAAAATTATATTAAGAATCCAATATCGAATCAATAATTTCTTGAAGTTAAACTATTTTTAAGAATTCCATAAAATACTTACTATCACAAAACTTGATCAAAATAGCAACATCTTTAGTTGCAATGGGTAAATATTTTCCCACTGTTTTGCAACTGTTTCTTGATTTTCATTACCCTTCTCTTTGTCTGTAAACCTCTTGAAGGCAAAAGATATGCTTAACTTGTTAACTAATCACTAACCTTTCAAGGTTTAATATTGTTTCTGGGGCATAAACATACACACACTGAATGAAGAGAAAGAAAGAATCTCCCATAATTCAGATGACAGAAGCAACCTTAAATTTTAAGCACAGATCCAGATCTTTCCAAGCAAATTAGAATTATTCTTCATGTATGGCCATAAATAGGAGAAATATTTTAACAAAAAATGCAATATGGGATTGGGGACGAGAGTGGATTCAATGGTATAGAAAGCCTGAAAAATATAAAACAGTCAACATTTCACAGAAATAGAATTTTAAACTCCTTCCTTTAGGTAATCTCATTTATTATGTTTTATTTCTTAAGGTAACGATATTTGTTTCCTCTGGCTGTTGTAACAAATTACCACAAACCGAATTTCATTCTCTCATAGCTGGGGAGGGCAGAAGCCTGAAATTAGCGTTTAGGCAGAGCTGCACTCCTTCCAGAGGCTGTAGGGAAGAATCCATTTCTGCCCCTTTCAGCTTCTGGTGACTGTCAGCATTCCTTGGCTTATGGCTGCATCTCTCTCTGCTCCATCTTTACATCATCTACTCCTCTGTATATCCTTGTCTAATCTCCTCTTTCTTATAGAAACATTTATGATCACATTTAGGATTTACTCAGACGATCCAGGATAAGCCCCTCCTTTCAGGATCCTTAACATCATCACATCTTTTGCTATATAATGTAACATTCACTTGTTTGCTATATAAGTTAATATTCACAGATTCTGCAGATTAGGATGTGAATATATCTTCGTGGGACCATTTTTTCAGCCTGCCACAGTAATGATACTAAGCTGAAATATACCTTAAAATTACTTTTAAATTTTCTGGGAAAAAAATCAAAGCTAGGGCAAAATACCCTTCACCTTGGTGCTAATTAAGATTATTTTAATGTGAGATAAATGATGGTCTTCTCCAAAACACTTTCTTGATCTGCTAACTGCATTACAGTAAATAGATACATAAATCCATGTGAACAAACAGCTTCTAAAGGGACACATTACCAAAGCCGTATTTCCAAAAATTTAGAAAAATAACTAAATGAATTACTGAAGAAATTTCTGTTATATTTTCAATAGGTTCATTTCTTTTACCCACAAGAAAAGTCCAGTAAGACCTTTCATTTGATTAAAAACAGATTCTAATAAAAGTGGGTTAGGATCACAATGATAACCTATATTCAAGAACATGAACAAAAAGTGCCCTTGAAGGGAAAGGCTCACATGTGTTCACATCTGATACTGGGAAATAACTATATGATGTTGGGGAGTGATTACTACCAGCTGCAAGCATGCACACCACACAATAATACCTCATCCGTACAACCGCTTGGAAAATTTCTTTCTTGTTCTCTCTCTTTCTCCCAAGGGTTTCATAAAATATGGCCAAATCTTCCTCCTCTTACTGAATATTGACCTTTTAAAATCCTGATATAATAAAAAGAATAAGATTTTAAATTTTGAATGAACACAAAGAGAAAACACAGTTTACTTTGTCTCCATGAAAATAAGATTGAGAAGATCTTCATATTTCTGTTTCTTTTTTGAGACAGAGTTTCGCTCTTGTTGCCCAGGCTGGAGTGCCATGGTGCGATCTTGACTCACCGCAAACTCTACCTTCCAGGTTCAAGCGATTCTCCTGCCTCAGCCTCCCTAGTAGCTGGGATTACAGGCATGTGCCACCACGCCCGGCTAATTTTGTATTTTTAGTACAGACGGGGTTTCTCCATGTTGGTCAGGCTGGTCTCTAACTCCCAACCTCAGGTGATCGCCCGCCTCGGCCTCCCAAAGTGCTGGGATTACAGGGATGAGCCACTGTGCCTGGCCATGTTTCAATATGAGACATTTTCTATTGATTTCCAATGGCACTGTTAGGCTTTTAATTTTTATGGCCTGGAAACCACCACTGAAATGTAAGATAAACTGTTTGAGCTAAAGGTGCTGAGCTCTCAATAAAGCATCATTTAACTTTAGTATCTTACCATTGGAAATAATCTGAAATATCATAGTGACCATCCTCCTGAATTTCAGATATAGCAATGTCTGAATCACTTCTTCATTATAATTTATTTCCAGAATACCTGGTGTATCCCTAGACCTGTGTTACCATATCTAGACTAGGGTTCCATAGAGGTATTTCTGGGATGTTAGGAAAGAGGAGTAACAGGGAGAGAGTGGAGAAAGCTTGAGAAGCTCTTGGTCAACAGGAATACATCTTTTTATCTTTTACATTATTAATGTCCCAGTAAGGTTTTTGTTTGAAGAAAATTTTACCAGTTGAAACAAGAAAAAGAAAAGAACCAGCCTGGGCAACAGGGCAAGACCTCATCCCTACAAAAAATTAAAAAATTAGCCGGGCATGGTGGCATGCCCGTGGTCTCTGCTCCTTGGATAGCTGAGGTAAGAAGATTGCTTGAACTTGGGAGGTCAAAGATGCAGTGAGCCATGATGGTGCCACTGCACTCCAGCCTGGGTGACAAAGTGACACCCTGTCTCAAATAAAAAAGAGAGAAAGCAGTGGAGAAAGCAGGAGAGAGAGAGAGAGAAGGAGGGGGGAGAGAGAGAGAGAAGAGAAGGAGGAAGAGGAAGAGGAAGAGGAAAGAAGGAAGGAGAGAGAAAGAAAAGAGAGAGAAAGAGAAAAGAAAAGAATATCGCTACCCTAATTTTTTTAACAGGCAAGTTAAGAGAAGGAAAGATATGAGACACTATCAGTGTTGATATCAGCATGGTATTTTGTTGTTTTTGTTTTTATCTAATGCAACTAAATGAAAATCAGTGAAGGAAACAGAATTTTTTCAAAAGCACTTATTGTGTTATAAAATGACAAGATCAGAGAGAAGTAACTATGATTTTTTTAACCTCTAGAAAAAAAGCTAAACAATGAATAGTCAATTAGTCAATGAGATAGAAGGTAATCTCTCTGCTTGGACATCACCACTCTCTACCATCACCATGTAGTAGATGTTCTTTCCCCTACACTTCCCTGCCCTGTTCCCCTCTTTTCTTAGCAATGAGAAGGTTGATGAAACCTGCTTTATTCTTATTTGACATGGACTTCATACCACACCTGGAGTTAATACACTGCAAAGCATTGCCAATCAACAGGTTGAAGCACAAACGATTAAAAACAGAAAGATGACCCAAGACTGTGAGAGGACAGACATCTGCTGGAACTGTGAGGAGCAGTGCTGCAAGCCCCAGTTCTCGTCGAGGCTTAGAGCTTGACTGACATTCTCAGAGAAGAATTTGGTGTCCCCTAGACACTGGACCTCCAGACAAAGCCAAGAAGCCAATTTCTGAAAGTGCAGGGGGAAGTCGGATGCTTCTTGACTCCAAGTCACCACGTGGACTAGAATGGAGAGCCCATAAGCAATGCCCAGCATGGACCAGGAATGAGAGGGGCTGCTGGAATATTCTGCTTTGTATCAGATCATATGAGGCTTTGCACGACCCATGAGAAAGAAATGGCAGTAATCCCAATAGTGACAGAGGCTGAACTTCTGCATAGATCAGCAGAATGAAGGCTCAGAATAACAAATTTGATAAATCTTTAAATGTCTTTTCTCACATTCTGAGACTGCTGGGAAAAATTCATACCTAGACTAAAATGATGAGGCCATTGATCACTTTGATTATATTGCCCCTTAGCTTTCATTTTCTCATTTTGGGGAGAAAAAAAAGGCACCAATTTCTCAGTTTCTTCCTATGGCGGAAAATACAGTTCATATTAAATGTTTTCATTTTCCATTGTTAAGATATTGTTTTGTCCAGTGGCTCCCAAATATGACTGACATTCATTCACTATTACCGGGGGCAACATTTTTAAAGTATATAATGTTGTGTCTTATCCTTAAATATTCTAATTCATTAGCTTTTATTCAAACCGAAAAATAGTGGTAAAGACAAATGTACTGAAATCTTTCATGCACATGGCTAAAGACGGGGGTTGTCAAAATTCTGATTCCATTGTTCATTGGTTAACTTGATATGATCCACATGCTTGGAGGCCTTTCAAAAGAAATCAGAAGAGAGGCAATGGACATATCGATCACTGATTCAGTCTTTAAGTATGGCTAAAATCCTTTTGTTGCTTGTATGTTTGTTTTTGTTGAAAGGAATGGTTCAGGAGCAAGATTATTCCATGAAAGGAGAATTATTTTCATAAAATGGAAATTGGCAATTTACCCATTGAAGTCTGCAAGAAACTCACATGTCTACATTTCCATTGGGATGAATTCTGACAGCCAAGAGAAGGGAGTGCTGACAGGAAAAAAACAACCACCTGTTGCTGAACAGGAGAGGAAGAAGCCAGGTGGGACACAGACCCCCACAAAGGAAATTTGAGCAGTCTCCGGGCTTCCTTCGGGATAGAGAAAAATAGGAAACCTGGTGGTGAGAAGGTCAGAAAGGGGAAATCTGAGCAGGTTTCTTAGCTGTCCTCCTTGTGGGGAAAGTAGGATTGAATTGGACAGACTGTAAAGCAGGAAGATTGACAATAAACGCTTATGTGTTTAAGGCACATTTAAACAATTAGAATGCTACAGAAACATGTAATAATTCCTCTGAAATTACAGGTATGTCTAAATGGAAATGAAACCAGGAGTTACCTCAGTCACCATCATTCTAGAAAATTAAAATATTCAGTAAAATATGATTATGAAGGATAGTATGTGCAGAAAAATAAAGTTTTAAACATAAAGCATAAGAACAAAGGAATATGCTGCCAGAAATCAAAACTCTTAAAGCTTTTTGATGTGAAAGGCTTTATTGGCCTTCTTGTCATATCTGAGACTGAACTAGGAACAAAGAGTAATATTTACTTAACACTGTTTTCTCTTCTTTCTGTTTCTCTCTTTTCTGCGGTAAAAGGGGAAAATGAAATACCCTGAATTAAATATTTAGGAAGAGAAAAAAAAACTTAGAATAACATGGATTATGTTATTAATCCAGAGTAACATGGATTAATAATTATAATTTGAATAGTTGAAAGTATCTCATCAACTTAAAAATTAAAAAGCATGTAGCACATTCAAGAAGCAGGCCTCATATGTCCAGCCCTTTTCTGAATGCTTTACATGTACTCTTCATTTCAACCATGTCAGGTATTATTATAATCATTTTGCAAAATAAGAAACTGAAATCGAGCAATATTAAATAACTTTTTCAAATATATAGCACTAACAAGTGGTAAGTCTAAGACATGACATGAGGCTCTATGGCTTTAATGACATTTTTCAGCAATATATTCCTATCAAACAACATTACCTATTAAAAGCTGATTACATGCCAAAATATAGCCAAGATTCTGAAAAAAGGTTTAAAAACGAATGTTTCTAAGATGTTAAATATACATATTGCAAAACTCTTTCTAAGCTTCTCAGAGTTTTATTTATTCCTCTTAGGATGAAACCCTCACAAACGAGGTTATCTCACATCTAAACCCAGAGCAGATTAGTGACAGCAAATTAGCAGGATGTTTGGAGGGTTGTGTGAGAAAGGCAAAGACACTGATCAAATCAGAAAGAGTAACTGGTAGCCTAACCACAGGTAGATTATCACATCACTTTCTTTCGGTTGCAAGTGTCAGAAGAGCTAATTAAACTCATTTAAACACAGAGAATCTATTGTTTCTTAACCCATATATCTGTGAATCTCAATATAGGGGGACTACAGGGGCTCAAGAATGAAACTAGGATTCAATTTCTCTCTATCTTCATTTTCTGCTTGTAGGTGGTAACCTCAAGAACAGCTTGAATTACATTTTTCAATTTCGATAAAAGCAGCAAGAAAAAGTCTCCCTTCTCACTGCCTTTACCACCCCCTCCCCAAACCCCACACACAAAAAAAGCCTCAGAGGTTGTTCTTAACTCTAGTTGACCCTGGACAGAGATATGAAATAAAGACAATGGCCAAAAGAAAAAAAGGCTGGGGGTGAGGTAGGATGTAAACTTAATTGAAATATATAGACTGAGGTTTCAGGATGGTTGGTTCCTTTATTGGGGGTATTGATAAAAAAATAAAAAGAAAGAAAGAATTGCCGGGCGCGGTGGCTCAAGCCTGTAATCCCAGCACTTTGGGAGGCCAAGATGGGCGGATCACGAGGTCAGGAGATCAAGACCATCCTGGCTAACACGGTGAAACCCCGTCTCTACTAAAAATACAAAAAACTAGCCGGGCGAGGTGGCGGGCGCCTGTAGTCCCAGCTACTCGGGAGGCTGAGGCAGGGGAATGGCGTGAACCCGGGAGGTGAGCTGAGATCCGGCCACTGCACTCCAGCCTGGGCGACAGAGCGAGACTCCGTCTCAAAAAAAAGAAAAAAAGAAAGAAAGAATTTCCATAAGAAGAAGAAATGAGAACTACAGATGAACCAAAAAGTTTATTTTTAAAACTACAAACATAAGAACACAAAAGTTCAGCTAAATTTCTATTATTAGAGAACTAAGGAGCTTTAAATAACTTCAAGCATGAATAGATAGACTTTAAAAGCATTGTTTACCCTGAGTTTTCAAAAAGTTTAATGATCTCAAGGTAAACATGGCACTAAGCAAGAAGGTGGAAATAATGTAAAATTTAAATGGTTAGCATCTATGTATTGTTGACTATGTACCAGGCATCAGACCCTCACAACAACCCTGTGAAGAAATACTTTGATATTCCCATTTTACAGTGAAGATAATGTGAGAAACAGAGCCATTTTCCCAATGAGACTCAATGATTAACTTGTATAATTTAACAATGTGAGAGAATGGTGATTCAGACTCACAAGATTAATCCAGAAACTTTCCTTTGACATACCATAAAACACTACCCTATACTGCATAAAACAGTTTACATATATTGTCACTGAATATTACTTGTGAAAAAAATGTACCTGGCCGGGCTCGGTGGCTCAAGCCTGTAAACCCAGCACTTTGGGGAGGCCGAGATGGGCGGATCATGAGATCAGGAGATCGAGACCATCCTGGCTAACACCGTGAAACCCCATCTCTACTAAAAATACAAAAAATTAGCTGAGTGTGGTGGCACATGCCTGTAGTCCCAGCTTCTAGGGAGGCTGAGGTGGGAGAATCACTTGAGCT
>NW_012115132.1:64958-94503 GCF_000951035.1 Colobus angolensis palliatus
AAAAAAGAAAAAAATGTACTTAAAATGGATAAATTGTAGTGTATTAATCCAGTCCTACACTACTATAAAGAACTACCTGAGACTGGGTAATTTATGAAGAAAAGAGGTTTAATTTGACTCACAGTCCACAGGCTTAACAGGAAGCATGACTGGGAGGCCTCAGGAAACTTACAATTATGGTGGAAAGCAAAGGGCAAGCAAGGCACCCTCTTCACATGCCGGGAGGAGAGAGAGTGAGTGAGTCAAGAAGGAAGTGCTACACACTTTTAAACAACCAGATGTCATAAGAACTTATTCACTATCATGAGAATAGCAAGTGGGAAGTTTGCCCCCATGATTCAATGACCTCCTACCAGACCCCTCCTCCAACACATGGGGATTTCAATTTCACATGAGATTTTGGTGGGGAGACAGAGTCAAACCGTATTATGTAGTCACATAAATTCTAAACCAATTTTGGTAAATGATTCCATACTTTGACAACATATTTAATATAAGAGCTTACTATGAACTCTTTCACATATATTGTATTGTTACTCTTTGCACTCAGTTCCTTTGCCTTTGACATAGTTTTTGAGCATCTACTATGTACCAAGTATTATACTACACACTCAGGATATCAGGCTTGCAATCTGTTCTTATATTCCACTCTTGAATTTGTCTGACATGAAATTTGTATTTCAAATTTGATATTTATAATAGCTCTATGAACTTATTAAATATCAAATCATAAATATTAAAATAATAATATTCTCATGACTGCTGAGTAGGAAAGAAGACAGTAAAAAAGAATTATTTTTGTGCCAGAAAAAATGTTAGATGCCAAAATGTGTTAACACTTCAAGTTGTTAAATATCCGTCAATCCATCAGTTACCCAATAGAAATTGGCAGGAATTTTTATTAGGCATTACTAAACAATTCTCTGAATTTTTGCATTCATGGTTAAGAATCTACTCATACAATCTGGAAAACAAGGACAGCAGAAATATTTCCAAAGATCTTTTATACAATTGAAGAAAACTTTTTATGTAGCTTAATAACAAATTGTGTTTAATACAGTAATTTACACATTTGTCTTCCTTTTGCCCTTGTCTGAAATTTTGTGGAGGATTTACGGAAGATGTCTTTACATGTATTTAATTCACTATTTTTTAAATAAGAAATAAGATAGATCAAAGAAAACTACTTACTTGTAAAGACAAAAACATGGCAAAAATACCTTTCCGTGACTTGAGTATTTAAGAAATATACTTGTGTATGGCAATTGTTTGGGAGAAGGGAAGAAGATTCCACTGAAATTTATTTTACTCTAAATTTCCTTTGACTTTCTTCTGTCTCTGAAGCCTAGGTTATTGTCTTTCCAAGGGCGTTTTCTTTTGTAATTAATAACAACTTCGTTATTATTTTCTGTTTCTCTTCTTAGGCCAAGAATATTCTAGTTTTGTAATCAAACCTCCCTGAGTCTGGAGGCTCAAAAATTATTTCTTTTGCTTTATGAAAAGATTTCACCTTCACGGCAACACCCTCACATTGGGCTTTATGGATATACTAGTCCTAGAAAAAAGATAAATTGCCCCAGGCTTCCTATGAATAAATGCTAGCTATATTGAGCACATTCCTCCACCAAATGAAATGCAGTGGGTAATAATCTGGACTCCGGAGTGAGAATTTCTGGGTTCAAATTCCACTATATCACTTAAGAGTTGTGTGGCCTTAGGATTTTAACATTCCTGATTCTTAATTTTTTTTTTTTTTTTTTTTTTGAGACGGAGTCTCGCTCTGTCACCCAGGCTGGAGTGCTGTGGCCGGATCTCAGCTCAGTGCAAGCTCCGCCTCCCGGGTTCACGCCATTCTCCTGCCTCAGCCTCCCGGGTAGCTGGGACTACAGGCGCCGCCACCTCGCCCGGCTAGTTTTTTTGGAGTTTTTAGTAGAGACGGGGTTTCACCGTGTTAGCCAGGATGGTCTCGATCTCCTGACCTCGTGATCCGCCCGTCTCGGCCTCCCAAAGTGCTGGGATTACAGGCTTGAGCCACCGCGCCCGGCCTTGATTCTTAATATTTTCATCCATGCAACAACCTCATGGAGGGCCCTGTGCACCACATTTTCTATACAGCACACTGCCTAGTACAAAGGAGATCATTAATTTAAGTATTACTATGACTATCCTCAGTATCAATAATTATAAAATAACTGCTTAAACAAAGAGGATTTGGGGAGACTATGTGGATCCATTAAAAATACATAGGATTTCTACAATGGAAAATGGACTGTTGCGGGGTGGGAAAGAACAAAAGAAAAAAGAAATACCAGCAAAGACATGCAGGTCAGAAAGAAATAACTAATCCATTGAGACTGGAACATAAAACTCATATTCTATTAGTGCTGGGAAGAAGATTGGAAACACATTTTTCCCCCAGCTGGGATAGGTGGCCCTTCTGTGTGCACTGAAGGAAGTCTTGATTTCCCTCATCACATTGTAGACACACTGCAAAGACCTCAGGCTTTGGAGAGAGAACGCACAGCTTAAAATTCTGGACTGACTTTTGTGCAACCTGGGCGAAAACACACATACCCACACAAACAAACATATGCACACACACACACACACAACCTCTCCAAGTCTTAGCTTTTAATAGATACAGTGAGGGATGATGCCATTTTGCACAGTTATTTTCATGGTTTAAAATAATAAAAATATTAATGTAACAACAGCTGCTATCTTTGAATAAGTACCAGGAATTGTGCTAAAGTCTTTGCATCCGTATTTTATTTAACATCGTCAATATCTATAGAGGAATGAATGAAGAGTGATTATGACACCAGAACTACATGTAGATGCAGGGGCCACAAACAGACATAGCCAAGAAAAGCTATAAATTATGAGAAACAGGACAGACTGCTTTGAGTTTCCATAGAACATAGAAAGTGAAGCTTAAAGCAAATTTTAGCTAGATTTCTGAACGGGGGGATTCCAACTTATATCTAAATTACAATAATTTTTGTGTTACACTCCTCACAGCATTTTTATTAGGCCAAAAAATAATTTACTGAACAGTAGACGACTCCTCAGCTTCAAACCTATAATTGGTAAATTAAGCAAAAAGTCAGTTAAAGAGAAGAACAATACATAAATATTTAATGTAACTTTATGTAACAATACATAAATATTCTTTTTTTTTCTTTTTTTTTTTTTGAGAAGGAGTCTCTCTCTGTCACCCCGGCTGGAATGCAGTGGCACAATCTGCAAGCTGTGCCTCCTGGGTTCACACCATTCTCCTGCCTCAGCCTCCCGAGTAGCTGGGACTTACAGGCACCCACCACCACGTCAGGCTAATTTTTTTGTATTTTTTAGTAGAGACAGGGTTTCACCATGTTAGGCAGGATGGTGTCGATCTCCTGACTTCAGGCGATCTTCCTGCTTTGCCTCCCAAAGTTCTGAGATTACAGGCATGAGCCACCATGCCTGGCCAACAATACATAAATATTCTAACTTAAGACTTGTGAAAGTACATTTATTGATCAAACTTCTGAAGTAAGGCCAAGACATTTTTTTTTTTTCCTTTTTGTGGAGAACGGGGTCTCGCTGTATTACCCAGGCAGGTCTCGAACTCCTGGGCTCAAGCTATCCTCCCGCCTCTGCCTCCCTGATAGCTGGGATTACAGGCGTGAGCCACCGCGCCCGGCGACATTTTTTAGTATGAGTCTACTGATTATAAATCTGTATCTCAGGTTTCTAAATCTAAATCTCTTTTATGAAAATCATACCCACAATGCATCTGTAATTTCCACATTTGCTTTCTTCAAGTCAGAGCAGAATCTGCAAAGACATTTGAGAAGCAACTTGAGTGCAGAGAGTATATACAGATTGTAACATCTTTTTTTTCACATCTTTCTTGTCCATCCATATTCTATAGCAATTTTTATGGTGTAAGGCATTCACGTTTTTGCAAAGCACACTGCTTATTTTTTCTTAGAAACAATTCTTTTGTGCTCATATTTAATAGATTTGATTAATATTTAAGTGAATGACATAATGACTCTAAAATGTAGTGACATAAACTGGTTTAGGTGACTCTTGATATGAATTCAACTCATCCAATGGGAATAGAAGTATTTGGACATACTAGAAAAGAGCCTGCTAATCATGAACTTTCGGGATACTGTGGGCTTCAGCCAGTATGATCAATAGAGTGAATGGATAGTATCATTTAATCTAGCAACTCTATTAAGAGGAGGTTTATTAGTATGTCCACTCTTTGTTAAGGTGTATTACTAGCTCTTACATTAATAATATGAGAGAATCTACCATATTTTCTTTGATCATTCTTCTATGATACGAATACACTTTAACACATTTGAATTTATACAAAGAAGAAAATGCCTAGTTTATGGCTGAGTGCAGTGGCTCATGCCTGTAATCTCAGCACTTTTGGAGGCCGAAGCAGGTGGATCACTTGAGGTCAAGAGTTGGAGACCAGCCTGGGCAATATGGTAAAACCCCATCTCTACTAAAAATACAAAAATTAGCTGGAGGTGGTGGCGGGCACTTGTAATCTCAGCTACTTGGGAGGCTGAGGCAGGAGAATCGCTTGAACCTGGCAGGTGGCGGTTCCAGAGAGCTGAGATCGTACCACTGCACTCCACCGTGGGTGACAGAGTGGGACGTTCTCTCTAAAAAAAAAAAAAAAAAAAAAAAAGCCTAGTCATATCAAAATAATCATTTAGACTTTAACAGCAAATTTGAAAGAAGCAGCTGTTCAAAATAAGTGTCCATCCTGAAAACTTACCTGATATTAACCTTACTTTAGGCATTCATTTTATTTGTGTTTCAATAGTGGCACAGCTCAGCCAATCAGAGAGATGGTTTGTTTTTATACCTCCCTTCATTTTTTATTTCAAATCCTCATTTGTGATGTTGCCCAATGCTATGCAAAGAAACAAGGTTTTCTCTATTCAATTCAAAGGCCTGAAAGAGAGAGTCTTCTCAGTTCACCTCCTACCAGACGTGTCTTGAGGACAGCAGGCAATTCTAACAGGGAAATATTAATACATGGCAGAATACCACTAGACTCAGATATTTGGGAGAACTAGGAGTCAACCACCAAATCTGTTCTGTATTTATACACATTTACATTCCACTCTAATAAGTCCTCAAATCTTTTTTGTTTTCAGCAATGGAGCGATAGCCCTCATTCTCTAGATTGAGGACAGGTCACACGAGATAAAACTTTCTGCTCTGACAATGAAGAATTTGTAGATGTTCAAGGTAGGAAATTTCTCAGTGCTCCAAAAAGTGACAGAGTAAAATAACTCTGAACCTCAATATGATTATTGGTTATTATTCCTCAAGAAATCTTTATAGCCAGGGTATGTTTATTTTCTTGCCTCCCATGGGGAATTATGTCAATGAATTTGCATTCAAATATATTAGCTCCTTAGAATTATAATTCATAGATAAATAAAATGAGTGAGAAGTCAGAACTCCCTAAAATTGCTCATGGGCCATAGAGGGAAGCTTTTTGTTTAGTGCGAATGAGCTCTATTCATTCAGCTTTTGCAGAATTGGCCAACTTGTTTGCTAATGACTGTTGTGTATAAGAGCTGACATTACTTTTTCAACCTTTGTCCTACTTGAACATAAGTGAGAAGTATCTTTATTCCTGCCATATACATGTCCTATGAACATGTCCACTGATCCTCAAATATGCCTTTGCATTTACCAGAAGAAAGAAGAAAACAAAGTAATATATAATCAAGTATTAACCAAGGCACTAGGCACCACGTAAGCTTTTTATACATAAAGTATTCTTTCTAGAATAAAGCATTACTAGTAACTGAACAACATATATTTTATAAAGTAAAATTTTACAGAGTATAAATAAATACTCTCAGTAAAAGAATACAATGTTTATTTAATTTAGCACAGTAACAGAGCTTTGAATTGTAAAGCTCTCCAGAGACAACAACTTTACTATTATTAATTTTTACTGTGAAGGAAAGACTTTAATATACTATTATCAAATTCCTATGTACCCAAACCAGGTATTTCATTGCTACCTTGGGCAAAATTTAAGAAAAAAAAATACAATAGCTCTAAATTCTTTATAACCTTCAAGGACAGGAAACCAGTATCTCTGAGAAGTGTGTTTATTTTAATACAATTCATTATTTCATCCCTCCTCCTCCCCCACAGTAATGAAAGCAAATATTTTATCATTATTACTTTTGGTATATAAAACTGAATTCCAGGAAGGTAAAAAAGTCTGACCTGGAAATATTACATAGAAAAAGGTGAAATTAACAAACACATTACATTTTTTAGTTTTTCCTCATACATATACCTTGACATCTATTTATCTGATAGTAGTATTGCTGGTTTTGAGTGAAGTTTTTTGTTTGTTTGTTTTCTTCCAGAGGGAATGCAGTATGGCGGTATGATCTTTGGAACAAATTAAGAAGATAACAACAAATAACAGGAGAAAAACTTCTACACATATATTTTCCAAGGGCAATAAATAGATAAGTATATAATTATGAAAAAAATGCCTCAACTATGTTTTTTAAAATTTCTCAAGGTTTACAGTTTTGTTTTTCTTATTAAATTCTAATGCACTATCACTGCCATCTGTCCTGGGAATAACAGAGCCAATAGAGAGTTCTGTAGCATATCTGGTTATTTTACTAATGTACACATATTCTAGGTTATAATCAAGATGCTCACTAAATATTTTCTATCCAAGTTTTATAAGGAAACAATAACTTTTGAATGGCGTAGAGGAAAGAAAGAAGGATTATCCTGTAAAATAGAGATTTTTCAGTATGAACAACAGGTGGAGAAACAATATGAGAAAAATCTCAGTGCTCGCCTTCCCCTTCCTGCTTATTTGTCATCTGAGTTATCTTCATACCATTCATGTTATGGTAGCACAAGAGAAACCAACAGAAAGTCTGACTAAGAATTGGATAATAAAACCACTAGCCACTTGTGCAATTTATAGTTCTGGTATAAATGTAACTACAAAGAAACCAGTTGCTAGGGAGTTGTTAAAATAAATTAAGAAAGGGGTCCTAATGATTAACTCGAGTATCTACATTCATCCAAGAAGGTGAAAATACCCTTTGTTGATGAGGAGCTAGCTGACATGAGGGAACAGAAGTGAGTGGTTTGAAAAGTAAATAAATAAGTAAAAGGAATATGTCTTCCAAAGGAGATGTAGGACTTGACCCTACAGAGATATGGGAATGGTAGTTCAACCACATTGTTGCTTCTCCTTTTCTCATTGAGCATTCTTTCTTATGGTGCTGACAAGAAGTTCAATGCAGAACAAGAAAAACAAGCTGATGGAATGTAAACGTAAATAGGCAGTGAGACAGAACTTCCCAACTCATGGATGAAGCAGGAAGATTTGCTGGCTTAGAGGTTGCTGAAGGTTTTATAACCTGAACACTAGGAGTTAAAGATATTCTTAAAGAAGGTTTCCTTTTAATCAAATCAAGTGCAGTGCTATAGGAAAGATACTCCATAAAGCTTAGGTGCCAGTCTTATTACATTTCTCTCCAAATAATTTAACCAAACATTTATGAAACTCAGTTTAGTACTTTTCTAGGCACATTGGACACAGTAGTGAACAAAACTTCTTTTTTCATGTTTCATCCTGTGAGTGATAGAGAGACAATCTACAAGTAAATATATATAATCAAAGGATGGTAGTAAGTGCCAGGAAGTAAAATAAAACATGGGGAGTGGATTGGATGTGTAGAGATTAGAGTCAGAAGGTATATAATAGAAGGATTGTCGTCATTTTTGATGTTTGGTGACAGCCTCCAAGCCCCATCAGTTCCCCTTCTTTTTCTGCTTCCCACATTTGAGTAAACTGATAAGAAAGTTGAGTTCCCCCTCCTTTGGCATGGCCTGCACAGCACTCAGGAGCCCTCACCCCAGCCTCACCTTCTAATCATGATAAAAGACAAGCCATTTCCCTTTCTCTGCTCTCTAAAGCCATTTTTGGACCTGCCTGAGAGCTTAAATATTTAAAAATATGTATTAGAAAGATTCGGAGTAAAGAAAAAGAAGACACAAGAAAATAAAAGATCAGAAAACTTGAAAATAGGTCAACAGAAATTAATAAGAAACAGTGGGATTTTTTTTTTTTTAAATGAACAGAGCCTACATGACCCAAGGAATAATATCAAGCCGAACACATGGAATTAGAATCCGAGGAAGTAAGCAGAAACTATTAGGAGAGAAAAATAAGTTTGAGGAAATCATAACCATAAATTATCCAAATTTGGTCAAAAATGTAAACCCACAAATCCAAGAAGTTCAGTGAACCCAAAGCAGAACATATTAAGAAAAACACAATAAGCCACACATAAAAAAAAATGACATTAAATACAGGAAACAATATGAAGGATAACAGCTAACATATAAGACACAACACAAACAAGGAAAAAATAAAATAATATCAAAGTGCTGAAAGAAAAATAAGGTAATCTAAAATTCTTTATCTAGTGAAAATGTCCTTTTAAAATAAGGTGAAATAAAAATATTTTCAGATAAATGATAGCTGAGAGAATTATCACAAATTGACCCCACTAGGACAAATGCTAGAGGATGTTCTTAGCTAAATAAAACTGATACATAGGCAAAGGAATATCTGATTGACATGAAGGAATTGAGAAAAAAGCAATACAAGTATTTGGATAATATATTTATTCCTTAATTTAAAAAAAAGACAATTGACAGTTTAAGTATATGAAAATTAGACCAAAGATTTAAACTGACACTCCATCAAAGGCACACACAAATGGCCAATTGAACATATGAAAAATGTTCATTATTATCATTTAGAGAAATGCATATTAAAGCCATAATGCAATATCATGAGATAGGTACTAAAGTGGCTCAAATTATAAAGCCTGACAATTTCAAGTGTTGACAGGTTTTTGGGTAACTGAACATTCACACACACTAGTGATAATGAAAAATTGTTCAACACGTTTGATAAAGTCTTTGATGTTTTCTGATAAAATTAACGGCCCAAAATTTCTACTCTTAAGTATTTGACTGAAAGAAAAGAAAATATATGACCACAAGAAGACTTGTACACAAATGTATGGTAAGACTATATTTACATTTGTCCCAGCTAGAATCAAGTCAAAAGTTTATCAAAGAGAATGAATATACAAATTGTCATGTAGTTACCACAATGAAGCACTATTCAGCAACGAAAGGAACATACTACTGATATACACAAAAACAAGGATTTTGAAAACAGCATGCTGAGCAAGAGGAGTCAAAAATGAAGCATACTGTGTATGAATTTATTTCTATGAAGTTTAAGAGCAGGCAAAAATAAACTATGGTGAAATAAAAATCAGAAGAGTGGTGGAGCCTTATGGTAGAGGGAAAACTGACTGGAAATGTGTGTGAGGAAACTTTCTGAGAAAAGAGAAATGTTCTAAATTTTTTACATTTGTTTTTATTGTGTAACAAATCATTACAAAACCTCATAACTTAAAGCAACAATCACTTTATTTAACATACGCTTTTGTTGGTAAGCTGGGTAGTTTTTCTCCTCTGGGCAAGCCCAGTTGACCTTACGTATCTCTCATACATCTGTGGTCATCTGGAGTAAAAATAATCTGGAGGCTGGATGATCTAGAATGGCCCTTGTCATATATCTGGCTGTGGGTGGACTCTGAACTGGATTACCCTGGTCCTCCTCCACATGGCTTCTCAGCCTCCAGCAGTCTAGCTCAACCTCATTCACTTGTGAGTTTCAGGATTCCACATAGAACATGTTCCAATGCCCATGCGTTTTTCTTTTTCTTTTTGAGACGGAGTTTCGCTCTTGTTGCCTAGGCTGGAGTGCAATGGCGCAATCTCGGCTCACTGCAACCTCTGCCCACTGGGTTCAAGCACTTCTTCTGCCTCAGCCTCCTGAACAGCTGGGATTATAGGCACCTGCCAACATGCCCAGCTAATTTTTTTTGTATTTTTAGTAGAGATAGGGTTTCACTATGTTGGCCAGGCTGGTCTCAAATGCCAGACCTCAGGTGATCCACCTGCCTTGGCCTTCCAAAGTGATGGGATTACAGGCATGAGCCACAGTACCCGGCCGCCCATGCATTTTTCAAATATTTACTTGCATCATGTATGTACGTGTCCTATTGCCAAAGCAAAATATATGAACAAGCCTAGGATTCAATAGTGAAAAAATACATTCTGCCTTTTCAATCAGTAAGCTGCAATATAAAGGGACGGAAAGAATTTGCAGCCCTTCAAACATTCAATCTATTCCAATCTTAATGAAGATGTTATTTATGTGACAGTGTACACATTGTCCAAATGGATATTCCAAGTTAGTGCATTTTACTGTATATAAGCGAATGCAAAATACAAAAAAAGAAATATATATGTGCCTTGAGGTACAAGTACCAGTATAGTGTGATTTGATATTTGGCTTGTCATTTTGCATTTTTTATAGGAAGAAGTAGATAAATACGACTCAATGGATTTAAATAATAAAGATGATTTATTGGCTTTTAAATGAAAAGACCGTTTGTAGTTGCAGGCATGTTTTGATCAATTCTCTAGCTCTACTGTTCTGCAATTCTCTCTTCTTGGCTTTTCTTCTTATGTCTTAGTAGGTGTTTTTCCCAGATTGGCATTTTTCATAATACCAAAATGGCTACAATTATCTTCGGTCTTACCTCTGCACATTATGCAGAGAAAGATGTAAATTATCTTCCATTGACTAACAAACAAAAGCATGAGTTTCACTATGATTGGACCTAACTTAGATCCTAAACCTAGACAATCACTGAAACAGGCCTGGGTTACATGCTCATTTTTGAGCCAACCAGGGTTGCAAGGAGGGGATGTCATGTCAACCTCTCCTACTTTTAGAAGTAGGTTGGCTAATCCTGCCCTAATCTCACGGCAGCTACAGAGTGTATAAAGGGTGTAGTAGATGCTGTGGAGGCAACCAAATTTCACAAAGCAAATGAATTTGGAGGAGTATGATAAGTAAGAAAAAATAATCGAAGTTGAGTAATCAAGTGGAAAAGAAAAAAAAAAGGATTTTTTGGAATTGGGTACAGTACTCAGAAAATGCTGATGGATTTACTTTACCTTTAGTTTCAATGAAATGATTTAATAGGGAAAACATAAAATATTGGCATGGTATGAGCTGTTATTTTTATGTGTATTTTCTGACACCTACGTAAAAGTCCCTTGTTGAGGCTGTCTTCATCCCATTACACCTGCCCTGCACCTGTTTGTTTCACCGTTACTATAGAGCTGCTCTGAGGAGAGCATCTGGACTTTGGATTATACTCACATTGGGACACTAACCTGGTTTATTCTCAACCTGTAGATTTTACATGTGTACAATATTTTACAAAGACCACTGCTGTGATGGAATGATCCTGAGACCTGGAAAACCAGGATATGATTTTGGAATCTGCCTAGCAGAAAGACAATGTTCTCCTCTCAAATATTTATTTTTATCTTGTGACCCTTTGTGAGAGAAAATATGAGTCAGGCAGTGTGTTTTGAGACTCCCACATTCTCTGGTATATGTCTGAACCTCACCCAGTCGAAAATCACCTCTTGGACTTAACATTTGCCACCTGGGAATTGCAAGTGCCTATGAAGAAGAAATGATACATTAAGCCTTAGCAGTCATTTCTACTTCAGTGTGAATGAGCTTAAAGGATTTGGATATGTATGATAGGAGGGATATGGGAGGAAGCTGAGAGTGTGAGGACAATGAGAAATCCTGAGCACTTTCAGAGAAGGAGGACCACTAAGGGGGATGTCCCTGAGAGTAAAGCTGTAGTAGCGAAGATAAACAACTTATCTCAGCACTTTTTTTTTTTTTTAAGATGGAGTCTCACTCTATTGCCCAGGCTGGAGTACAGTGGTACGATCTTGGCTCACTTCCATTTCCACCTCCCAGGTTCCAGCGATTCTCCTGCCTCAGCCTCCTGAGTAGCTGGAATTACAGGCATGCCCCAGCACACCTGGCTAGTTTTTGTATTTTTAGTAGAGATGAGGTTTCACCATGTTGCCCAGGCTGGTCTTGGACTCCTGACCTCAAGTGATCTGCTCTCCTCGGCCTCCCAAAGTGCTGTGATTACAGGGTGAGCCACCATGCCCAGCCAATCTTAGCATTTTTAATGTGTGGAAGAGTTTGTATAAAGCATCACTGTTACATTGTCTTAGGGAAAGGAGACATCACAGAGGAGGGCAGGTGTTCTCTGTCTAGAGCCCTAGACAGAGGCCTTGAATGTCTACTCTGACGCTGTCTATGTGAACCCAAGGCAACTTGTTCAATCTCTTTGGGCTTCCATTTTCCCATTTGAAAATTGCAGATAATAACACCTATCTAACAACGTAATTGTGAGAATTAAAATGCAATGTATATGAATAAGCATATGTAAAGCTAGTCTAATATTAGTCACACTCAAGCAACCATTGTCACAGTGGGTGGGGAGAAAGTGAACAAAATGCTGAAAATCAGAAAGAAGTGTTTTCTTGTAACCAAAAATCTTTTAAAAGAGAAAAGTTTAAAGAATTTACTAGGCATCTACTTTTATGCCCAACGACATCACATAACCTGGTTATATCATGGTAAGAAGTATAGGGAATCAGGCAAGGCTACATGGAGGAAATGGACCCTAGTGGCTGCTGAAAGGATGGTTCGATACAGAGGAATCTCAGTAGAGGAATGTAGTGCTGTGTCCTTAGCATTGCAGAGACAGTAGAGCTGGATAGTAGAATGATCTGCTGGCAGAAACAACTAGTCCACCAAGGTCTTCATTTGTTTGCCAGAATAGCACCTGGCATTTTAGAAACACAGCCAGTGTGGCAACCAGGTTGATGTGTACAAAGTGAGCCAGATGTGACTCACTGATTCTATATAAGCCATGGGCTTTGAGGTCATAACTACTGCAGAACAAAGTGTAATCATAGTATCCAAGGGAGAAATACCAGGCGAGTCTAGTCATTTAGAGCTGAAAGACGTGGCCATCATTTAAGGTATGATTCTCCTTTCCCGGAGGAAGAGCGCAAGTCCTGAGCGGGCATAGCTACTCATGACTGTGCAGATTATGTAGCCGCAGATCTAGGAGAGCAGCCATTCCCAGGCTAGGTACTGCCCTAATCAGGACTTCCTGTAAATTTGGAGTTTCAAAGGAAAGTTTCGCCATAAACAAAAGTATTTTTTTTTTCTTCTGGTAATGAAGGTCTTGGCATTGTCTGGGTTTTAATTTTCTCCTCAGTAAAATGAAGACGTTGAACTACAATGTCACTATAAACACTCTCCTTCACTTCCTCATCACATTTTAATTATTTTTCATGTTCTTCTGAGCATTTTCTCCTAAATTGATTGTTGAACATTATTAAGACAGTCCTTGATCAGTGAAAATATGAGAAACAAATAATTAGAAAAATGAGAGAAATAGAAAAAAAATGAGGACGTATAATTAGCAGAGCGTACAGTTTTTGCATAGCGACTTTGATGTGACACGGAGAAAACCCTAAAGTCTCTTGCGAAAAAAAATTCCAAGTAGATAAAGCTATCTTCCTATAGAGCAAGGCCTGGCTAAAGTGGCATATCACCTTGAAAGTGTTCATAGGAAGAAAATAATGTGAAGATAAAATCGGTATTATCAAACTGGTTGGACCACAGGACTCAGATCCTTGAATGTAGCTCTTCACTTGATAGTATCTTTGTCTTCTTTCACTGCACGAAATAGTTAATGTTTGTCAGGTGCTTTCAACTCTTCAGAAGAAAAGCACTTAAATAGGAGGTGTCACTTTGAGTTGTGAGCTTTGACCTCCAAATCCAGGGAGGCTGGTTTTAAACTGAGGGAACTGGAAACTCATTTGTTTCGCTTCACTGTTTCTTTCTAGTCATCTGATTTGCTGCTAATCTTGATAGTTCACATCTGAAGGCAAATCTTTCTTATTTTTTCTCATATCTCGAAAGATAGCTCTCTTTGTGTTAAATGAAGGTACTTCGATTATCTAAAGATTTTAGAGAGAAAAACAAATCACAACTCATCATATGTTCCGTGGATCTTGCTCTCTCGGCTCCCTACTGTTGCTGTGCTGTATTTGAAGCCATTTCCTTTCCCAGCAACTTCACTCTTATCTGAGATCTTGATCTTAACCAAACACCCTTACAAGAAACCAGGCAGCCTGATGTTTGATACCATTAGCCTCCGACCTCTGAAGAACTTCCTCAGAAGGCAGCCAATTATTCAACAACGTTTACAAAATTTGGTCACCCAGAGAGAACATGAAACCAAAAGAATAGGAGTAGGTTTTATGAACTTTGAAAAAGCAAAACATTTCTCTATTCATTAGGGCTATGAAGAAAAAAGAGAAACGAAATGGAAGAAGTCTTTTGAAAAGTCATGCTATTGTAAATTAAATATATTCTTACATCAACTGAACTCAGCCAGACCCAACATCCCAACATGTCTTCTTCAAGGTCTTAAAAAGCAGGAGATACAATAATATTTTGAAACAGATAATTTTTAAAACTGTATACTAATACCTCTTCCTAATATAAAGTTTGCATTATGAGACTAAGCGCAAAGAATTATCTGTAACCGTAAATATTCAGTTGATTTCAGATAATGAAAAGACATTAGGAAAAGTCATTGAGATTTCTCCATACCGAATAGATGACAGGGCAACCTTGTGGTTAGAAAATTAGTTTAGACAAAATATAACTCCCTTATTGCATTTTCTGTTCAGAAAGCTTAAAGATGTTTTTAAAGTTATAACAATCAAAACTTGATAGATATAAATGCTCAAATTTATAAAGCTAAGTAAGCAAGGTGGATAAAATGAACTCATTGGTCCATTGTCAGGATTTTTTTTGAGGAAGATTTTATAAGCAGATATGAGATGCAGAAAATAGAATTAACTGCAGCTAAAATCTCAGACAGTAAAACATGGAATTAAGTGGTAATTATCACTCCACACAGTAATTATCCCAACTGGAACAAGCTGAAAATTGACTCAACCAATTTTATCTTGTTCGGAGGTTGAGCTCATTAATTTCCTACCATGCTGTTGCCAAATGATAAAGAAAAATCCAAAACTGAACTAAAAGTTTTGAGCAACAGTGATAAAACATTAACTTTTTTTGTAACTCCTTTCCTTATTCTAATAAATTCCTTTGAAAAAAACATTTTTTGTTAAAAATCAAAATATAATAAGGTGCAGATGATTGATAGAGTACTGTTCTAGCAGCCGCATCTCACACACAGGGTTGGTATCCTGTGCCATCTAGGTTAGGTCATTTTTCATTAGAAAGACGCTCTATGAAGAAAGAGGAAGAATAGAATATTTTAGAAGAATGTATTCATTACAAGTCTCAAAAAGCAAACTTAGCCGTGGACCTGGATAAAAGATTGGCTTCTATAAGGGATAAGAATGTGTAACACTAAGTAAATTAATGCGTAGCCAATAAGTATTAAGCATCTAATAATAAAGAAATTGATAATCTAGTAGAAACCATACATGTTAACAGTTAATAGAGCACAGTAAGTGCTATGCTACTGACTTGAAGAAAGTACTGTGAACACAGAAAAAGCAAGAATTTGTTCTAGTTGAGAAATTCCACAAATGCATTTTCCACAGAATAGTGGTCCATTATAATAACTATATCCTTTGACTTTAAAAGGTTTTTTAGAGTTCAAAAATATAAACTACTATTAATTGAGAGGTCGCTATTTGCAAAAAAGTGCAACATGTTCACAGCCTATGTCATAAAATTTACATGATGACTCTAAAAGGTAAGCTTTATTTTCCACATTTTAAAGTTCATTTTAAGAAACTCAGAGATAAGACCAAAGTCACAAAGCTACTAAGAAGTAGTATTGGATATGTGATTCCAGATCTACTTGATCTTTGATTCAAATTTTCTGCCCTCTTCACCTAATTTTCTATTTAAACACAAACTCACTCATAAATAAACTTAAATCACAGTGAAATAGAGTAGGATTGGAGTAAGGGATAAAGGAGAAAAGGGGCCTTAAAGAAAATTGTGAAGGCACCTATAATAAAGTTTGTAACTTTCTAATTTTTCAGAGTGGCCTCTTCAACACAATTTTTAAGGGCAAATGTATCTATATGGTAAGACAAATTCCATGGTCCAGAATACTCAAAATAGTGAACAGAAACCTCTGCTGAGCAAATGATATTTCCTTTCCTGCCAGATAGCTCTCAAGCCAAACATTGGAAAGGGACTGTCTGCCCTCCAAGCCTTTCTTCCATTAACAGAAATGGACTCCAAGAGAAATCTTTCTCTCATGGTTCTCAATTAAGTAAGGGGGAAATTTGGGGAGCAACTGTCCCTAAGATACAAGTCATGCAGAATCAAAGCATTTCTTTAGAGGTAACAGAAATGGCTGCTTCAAGGAAAGCTCAATCAGGGGTCACAGAATGTGCAGTGGAGACAAATGAAGTGGCTCCAGCGGTGATATGGAAGGGGGCGGACAGAATTCATATGTATACATTAATACATTAAACAAATCTCACTAACAATATCTTCATCATTGGCAAAACAATCATAATGGGATGGCTCCCTCCTCCCATCTGTACATGACTTGAGATATACTTTTGTGATATAATTTTCCCTTTCAAATACAGTTAACTCCATCTCAATCAATCAAACCATTGTTTTAGGGAAGAAAGAATACAGAGAAAGAGGAAACCTATTGTTCCTGTTGATTTTTGTTTTCTCCTGTAAAACGGGGCTATTAATAATCCCATAAATGCTTAAATGAGATGATCTACATTAAATGCTAGACACATGAGTGGCATATAAACAGGTCTTCACAGATAGAGGTAGCAATTGTTGGAATTGCTTTTATTGTAATTGCTATGATTAGCATGATATTTTGAAATAATTACATCATAATTAGCCCCTAGAAATTTAGTTAATATAATTTCTTTGAAGAAATTTAGTTAATATAATTTCTTCAAAGATTACTCTTTCCTTTTGCTCTGGTTCCTACCCCTTTGTTTTGAAAATGTATTTCTGAAACTATTTTTCTATTGAAAGTTGTTTTTCAAACACATTCTAAATTATCTGTAATATTTGCATCTTTTTCTATCTAGTCCCTTCTCATATTTTATCTTCTAACAAACCCTTCAGCTCCTTCCCCGCCACGAAACCCTGTTTTTCCCTACTTTCTTCTCCGTTTTCCCACGTTGGTTTCCGCAGTCACATCAGCACCTTTGACCACTGACAGCTAGCTAATCACTGCCCATTTCTCTGCTGACGGCCAACAGGCCTTGGGGGAACATTATGTCACAGTGACATTGAGTTCTTCAGATGTTAACAAATCAATCTGGAAACTCAAATCCTAAATTGAAAACATATTTCAGCAGAAATGAGATGCAGGCTTTCCTGTACATGTAAGGCTTGTTGGAACCATACAAGGTAATGTCACTGTAGAGAAGAGAAAAAAACAGAAAAAAGAAGTCTTGCTCCCCAAAACCATGCCCAAATTCTTCCTTTTGGAGGCTTTCCCAATTGCTTACTTTTCTCCTTTTTCTTAGTCTAAGCAGTTTTAGCCTAGATAATTTTGGAACGAAGGAATAATGAGGAAAGCTGGTGGGATATGAGAAAATGTCTCACTGATATATGGACAGAAGAACCCATATTTACATGGAGCACAGAACACTTCTTCCATATCCTGGCCCCAACACATACACCCCACAATCAGAACTGTTCATGACTTTTTCTGGGATGGCCCCCTTAGAAATAGTGTGCTTTCCAAAGAGTCAATATTTGCCATAAGAACTGAAAAGTGCAAGCTGTTGTTTTTTCTCTCATTCCCTCAGAATTTAGACTTATGGAATCCTTCATCTGTGAGGAGAGTTATGTGCTGGACCAGCTTCCCTTCGTGTAGATGTTTTATTCTGAATCCCTCTACTTGTATTGGCATTTGCTATTTTCAGCTTCCCCTTATCATAAATGTTCAGAACAAGAAAAAAATATAATTACCAAAAATAAGCCAGATTTCAAATTAGTAATTGAAATAACAACTAGGAGAATGTTCATCTCCTCCACTGAGCCTCCTTGTTTCATTCATTACAAATTAATTTCTGACTTGTTTAGCACATAGTTTTCCTATACTCACTATATCATCTACCACAATTCTCATCAAAAAACAGGCCTATTGTAAGGATAATGACTTCTAGCAATAAAAATGGTAATAATATATAGTTGTTTCTATGTTCGAGGAATTTTTCTTAATGTTTATATTAGGATAATGTCAGCTGCTGTTAAGAAAGCGTCCCTAAAAATCAGTAATTCAAGCAAAATAAGCTATTTCTCACACATGCAAGAATCTAACATTCCCCTCCTTGAGGTCATTTAAGGACCAATGATCACAACTGTGATATCATGTTTAGGACAAAGCCTCTGTGTTTGCTGTCACCAATATCATGTCCTTCATCAGGAAGCAGAGAAAAACAGTAAGTTCAAAATCAAAACATTTTTCTTCAGCAGGAGAGGAAGAACACAGCTACAGTTCTATTACTTAAGTAAAGGAGAGCATGGATTTTAGTAAACAGCTAGTTGTTTACATAACAGCAGTTTACATGGTATTGTCTGAGCTAAATCTTCAAGCATAACCTTATGAAGAAAGATTAAGAAATATATATACCTGCAAACACATATCATAATGTCTAAAGTAATAATACAGGTGTAATACATTAAAACTATTTTTAGTTTCTTGTTATTTGAGACATTTGTTGTACTGCGAATAGGTTGGATTTGTATGATATGAGATATTGTGGCTGAGGATGAGACTCCTAGATTTTTGTAGTTATTGTTAATCTTGAAAGTGAAAATACTGTGAATTTACAGATGCAAATAGTTTTCTGCTTTTTAAGAAGCAGAAGGATGAATTTGGGAGCAGATTATTTCTTGAGTTGGGGGTAGAAATCAAAGCCTGAAAAAGCTTTTTAGTTATGTAACTATTTTTTAAAAATTTATTTTATTGTGCTTAGCTTTACTGTGCTTCACAGATACTGTGTGCAAATTGAAGGTTTGTGATAACTCTGCATCAAGCAAGTCTGTGGCCACCATTTTTTTTTTTTTAACAATATGTTAAAGACACTTTGTGTCTTTGTGTCACGTTTTGGTAATTCTCGCAATAATTCAAACTTTTTCATTACTGTTATATCTTTTATGAAAATCTGTGTTCAGTGATCTATTATAATTATTTCGAGGTGCCACAAACTATGCCCATAGAAGATAGTGCGCTTAATTGATAAATGTGTGTGTTCTGACTGCTCCACTGACCAGCTATTTTCCTGTTCCCCTTTCTCCTTGGGTCTCCTTATTTCCTGAGGCACAGCAATGTTAAAATTAGCCCAGTTAAGAAGATTACAATGACTTCTAAGTTTTCAGATGAAAGAGAGAATTGCATATCTCTCACTTTAAATCAAAAGCTAGAAATAATTAAGCTTAATGAGGAAGGAATGTCAAAAGCCGAGATAGGCCCAAACCTAGGCCTCTTGCCCCAAACAATTAACCAAGTTGTGAATGCAAAGGAAAAGCTCTTGAAGAAAATTCATAATGCTACTCCAGCAAACATATGAATGATAAGAAAATGAAACAGCCTTATTGATGATATGGAAAAAGGTTGAGTGCTCTGATAGAAAATCAAACCAGCCACAACATTTCCTTAAGCCAAAACATAATCAGGGCAAAGCCCTAGTTCTCTTCAATTCTATGAAGGTGAAGAAAGATGAAGAAGCTCCAGAAGAGAAGCTGGAAGCTAGCAGAAGTTGGTTTATGAGATTTAAGGAGCAAAGCTATCTCCATAATATACAGGTATAACTTAAGCAACCATTGCTGATGTAGAACCTTCGGCAAGTCATCCAGAAGATCTAAGATTACTTATGAAAGTGGCTGCACTAAACAACCAATTTTCAATGTAGATAAAACAAGCTTATATTAGAAAAAGATGCCATCAAGGACTTTCATAGCTAGAGAGACGTCAATGCTTGGTTTCAAAGCTTCAAAAGACAACCTGGGTTTTGTTAAGGGTTAATGCAGATGGTGACTTTAAGTTCAACCCAATGCTCATTTACTATTCTGAAAATCCTAAGGCCCTTAAGAATGTTACTAAGTCTACTCTGCCCGTGGTCTACAAATGGAACAACAAAGCACAGCACATCTGTTTACCGCATGGTTTATTGAACATTTTGAGCCCACAGTTGAGATCTACTCAGAAAAGAAGATTCCTTTCAAAATATCGGTGCTCATTGACGATGTACCTGGTCACCTAAGAATTCAGATGGACATGTACAGGGAGATTAATATTTTTGTGTATACTAACACAATATCCATTCTGCAACCCATGAATCAAAGAGCAATTTCAACTTTCAAGTTTTATTATTTAAGAAATACATTTCATAAGGTTATAACTGTCATAGACAGTGATTCCTCTAATGGATCTAGGCAAAGTAAATTGAATACCTTCTGGAAATGATTCACCATTCTAGGTGCCATTAAGAACATTGGTGATTCATGGGAAGAAGTAAAAATATCAACATTAACAGGAGTTTGGAAGAAGTTGATACCAACCCTCATGGATGACTTTGAGGAGTTCAAGATTTCAGTGAAGGAAATAATGACAGATGTGGTTGTAATAGCAAGTAAACTAGAATTAAAAGTGGAGCCTGAAGTTGTGACTGAATTGCTGCATCTCACTATTAAACTTCAACATATGAAGAATTGCTTCTTGTTGATAAATAAAGGAATTGGTTTCTTGAGATGAAATCTGCTCCTGGTAAAGATGCCATGAACATTGTTGAAATGATAATGAAAGATTTAAAATATTCCATAAACTTAGTTAATAAAAATGTGGTGGAGTTTGAGAGGATTCCCTCCAATTTTAAAAGAAGCTCTACTGTGGAAAACATGCTACCAAACAATATCAAATGCTACAGAAAGATCTTTTGTTAAAGAAAGAGCTCATTGATAAGGCAGACTTCATTGTTTCTTATTTGAAGAAATTGTCACAGCCACTCAACCGTCAACAACCAGCACCCTGATGAGTCAGAAGCCATCAACATTGAGGCAAGACCCTCCACCAACAAAAGGATTACTACTCATCAAAGGCTCAGATGACCGTCAGCATTTTTTAGCAACAAAGTATTTTTAAATTAAGGTATGTACATTTGTTTCTTAGATATAATGCTGTCAAGCACTTAAGAGACTATCGTGTAAACATAACTTTTATATGCACTGGGAAACCAAAAAATTAATGTGATTAGCTTTATTTTGATATTTGCCCTATTGCATTGGCCTAGAACTGAACTTGCAATATCTCTGAGGCATGTCTGTATTTCTCATAGCTTCATATTGAGTAGTGTGACAATGATACAGGTTAAGTGATAGTAGAGCTACATCTCTGCAGACTGTTTCCCTCAAAATGACAGTTTTCTGTAAATGGCATTACATGGCCCAATGGCTTCATTTATTGCCCTTCCTAAGGAAATATGTCCATATATATGTGTCTGTGGGACTCCTTTACATCAGATCCCTGCTGCTGACTTTACTGAATGGCAGTGCTTCTTATTCTAATGAAAACCATTAATGCCTGGTAGTATAGGAATGAGTTTATACTATTAGTATGTTATTTACATTTGAAATACAAACCCTAAAAAAATAAGCTTATGTATCAGAGTATAATTAGGGCTCTGTGCCTGCCAGCACAGAAAGGGTCCTAAGGGCAGGAGTAAAAATCCCTTAAAGCACACAAAATAGCCTTCTAGTAAAACTGGTCAGATTCTCAGTCTATGGTGACTGTGACATGAATGATTCAGAGTACTCTTGTCCTGATTTTATCTTTAACCCAAGAGTGAACTAGCAGAAAAAAACAAGAATGAAAACAAATACTAAATGGCAAATAAAAATTTTAATAATGTCTCAAACATATAATAGTTTATTCCTTTTGTTTTTTTTTTTTTTTGAGACGGAGTCTTGTTCTGTCTGTCACCCAGGCTAGAGTGCAGCAGCATGATCTTGGCTCACTGCAGACTCCACTTCCTGGGTTCAAGCAATTCTCCTGCTTCAGCCTCCCAAGTAGCTGGGATGACAGGTGCCCACCACTGAACCCGGCTAAATTTTTGTAGTTTTTAGTAGAGACGGGGTTTCACCATCTTGACTAGGCTGGTCTCGAACTCCTGACCTCATGATCCACCCACCTCGCCTCCCAAAGTGCTGGGATTACAGGCATTAGCCACCGTGCCCAGCCAAATAGTTTATTCTTTAAAAAAACCTTCCACGTACTCAACAAATATAATTTATTCATTTGCTAATCAATTATTATTGCACCTCCTACTTACTAAGGGTCTATTTTGTATGCTAAGGATATGTCAGTGTACAAGATAGACATAGTTTTTGCTAGACCAGTAAGGCAGAGTTTTTAATAAATTGGGGAAAGGACACCCTATTTAATAAATGGTGCTAGGAAAACTGGATAGCCACATGTAGAATGAAACTGGATCCCTATCTCCCACCTTATTAAAAAAAATCAACTCAAGATGGATCAAAGACAAATCTAAAGCCTGAATCCATAAAAATTCTAGAAAATAACCTTGGCAAAAGTCTTCTGGACATTGGCCTAGGCAAAGGATTCATGACTAAAACACAAACGCAAATGCAACAACAACAAAAATAAATGAACGGGGCCCAATTAAACTAAAAAGCTTCTGCAGAGCAAAAGAGATAATCATCAGAGTAAACAGACAACCCACAGAATGGGAGAAAATATTTGCAAAGCTATGCATCCAACAAAGGACTATTATCCAGTATCTACAAGGAACTCAAACAAACCAGCAAGAAAAAAACAAATAATCCCGTCAAAAAATGACATAAATAAACATTTATCAAAAGAAGATATACAAATGGTCAAGAAACATTTTAAAAAGCTCAACATCACTAATCATCAGAGAAACGCATATTAAAGCCACAGTGAGATGCAACCTTACTCCTACAAGAATGACCATTATTAAAAAGTCAAAAAAACAATAGATGTGTGTGTGGATGTGGTGAAAAGGGAATGCTTACACACTGCTGGTGGGAATGTAAATTAGTATAACCTCTGTGGGGATTCCTTAAAGAACTAAAAGTAGATCTGCCATTCAATCCAGCAAGCCCACTACGAGGTATCTACCCAAAGGAAAAGAAATCATCATATGAAAAAGACACATGCACACCTATGTTTATTGCAGCACAATTCAGAATCGCAAAGATATGAAATCAACCTAAGTGCCCATTGACTAATGAATGGATAAAGAAAATGTGGTATATATACACAATGAAACACTACTTAGCCATTAAAAAAGAAATGTTTTTTGAAGCAACTTGATTGGAGCTGGAGGCCATTATTCTAAGTGAAGTAACTCAGGAATGGAAAACTAAATACTGTATGTTCTCGCTTGTAGGTTGCAACTAAGCTATGAGTAGGCAAAGGCATACAGTGATACAGTGGACTTTGGAGACTCAGAAGGAAGAGGGTGGGAAATGGGTGTGGGATAAAAAAACTACACATTGGGTAAAATGTACACTACTCAGGTGACAGGTGCACTAAAGTCTCAGAATTCACCACTATATATAATTCATCCATGTAACCAAAAACCACTTGTACCACAAAATATATTAACATTAATTTTAAAAAAAGTAATAAATACATAAAATACTTATAACTTTTGATAAATCTTAGAAAGAAAATTAAAATGATGGTGTTATAAAAATTACAAAGCGAAAAGATCTACTTTAGAAAGGATGAAAGTCCTATCATTTAAATAATGAAGGAAAATAATTTAGAGGGATGATGTGACTTGCCCACGGTCACATAGGCAGCTACAGGCAGAACCAGACCTAGATTCAAGATCCAGTCCACAAAGCAGTTCAATGAACAAGAGAAATAAGAATTTTCATGTTTGCATTTGATGATTTGAAAAATTGCAAGGCTTTTGCTACGTTTAAAACAGATGAAAAAAAAAAAAAAAAAACCAAACCCAGCATCCTTTCACTTTCTGTCATCTTAGACTAAGTGGGCCTTTGAATATGGGATGGGGACAAGAGGTCCCTCTCTCTCTTCACAGCAATTAGCAGCAGCCAGTCTTTACAGAATGGGTGTGATGGGATATCAGTTGATAATGACAGATCCATTTATTACTCCCTTTGACCCTTTTCACTAGCTGAAATGTCATCAGCATTACTGTAGAAGTAATATTCTCTATTCAATGCAGCTAGAAGCCAAACACATTCCTTAAGGAATAGTTACCAAGCCTTTAGTAATCCACTATGGCTAGCTAGATAAGGGCTCCTATGCTAAAGAATGTTCAACCCGCTGCCAGTCCAAAAGAAGCTCCCCAATTGTCCAATATTATCCTCTTTCTTCAGGGCTTTTGCAGATATTTAGTTAATGGGTTAAGACATGGTGAGAAAAAGAAAAAAAAATAAGTTTCATCTCCTGTTGCCAAGCATCTTTACACAGAATGCTCAGCTCAAATTCTACCTCTATTATGAAGTTTCTTGATCCCCGACTTGAAGGATCTACCCCCCATCTCACCCACGCTTTCTGCTACTTATCTTAACATTATTGAACTCTAGGGGGAAAAAAGAAAACTAAAAAAAAGTCCTAATAATATGAATTGAACACAGGCCATTTGTTGCATGATTTTTACAAAACTCATTTAATCACACTATTTTGACTCTTTTTGTTTTGTTTTGTTTTGTTTTGTTTTTTTGAGACGGAGTCTCGCTCTGTCGCCCAGGCTGGAGTGCAGGGGCGCGATCTCGGCTCACTGCAAGCTCCACCTCCAGGGTTCACGCCATTCTCCTACCTCAGCCTCCAGAGTAGCTGGGATTACAGGCGCCCGCCACCACACCTGGCTAATTTTTTTGTATTTTTAGTAGCGACGGGGTTTCACCATGTTAGCCAGGATGGTTTCAATCTCCTGGCCTCATGATCCGCCGGCCTCGGCCTCCCAAAGTGCTGGGATTACAGGCGTGAGCCACCAAGCCCAGCCTATTCTGACTCTTTAATCAGAGTAAATCACTGAGGCTGGTATTACAGGGTTGATAATAAAGGCACTATTTATCAAACTTCCATCATTCAGTACTAAGCACTTAACTGGACGGCTTGTTTATACATATCACTACACAGTTTCATAAAGCTTGTTTTATTCTCCCTACTTCCCAGATGAGGAGACTGAGGATCATAAAAGATAAATGTCTGTGATGACAAGACAACCACTAAACTGAAGCCAGGCTTCAACACAGTGGAAAAATGAGCCCAAAGGTATTTCAGGGATGATTAGGGCTGCCTTTCCCAACCCAAACTGAGAGTGCAAGGGCCTTGAGGGCAGAACAATTTCTAAGCTCCACTCCCCACATTCCAGAGCAGTGCTCCTTGGCTGCCCCAGGTTCCCCCAGGTGTGGCTCCAACGGGTCCTTGTGTGACATGAGTTGCAGTGACCACAGTAAACCTTGGCAGTGTCTGAATGACACCATCTCTGCCAGTTCACAGAATGCACAAGCCATGGGGGTGTAGCTACCTCTACATAGTTTTCAAAGGATAGAGCCACCCATGGTCTTGGGATGTAACCCCAGGCAGAGGGCTTCCTGCCTAGGAGAGTTGAGAGGGTGGAGCTGCCCCCACCACCTCAGACCAGCAACGCCACCACTGTGCAATTCCAACCGAGAAGAGCCACAGGAGCTTGACTCCAATCAGTGAGAGCTATGGGATGGGCTGAGCCCAGCAAAGCCACAGTGGTGGAGTCACCTGGAGACTTTGGGGCCAAGATCACACCCCCGTGTGTCTGAAAGGCAGGACATCAAGTCAAAGCTTATTCTGAAGGTTTGAGATTTAATGTTTTCTCCATTGGGCTTCAAATTTACTTGGGACCTGTTACTCCTTTATTATTTTCTATTTCTCCCTTTATGGCATGGGAATGTTTATCCTATGTCCCTCCCATTGTATTTTGGAAACACACAACTTTGATTTCAGTTTTACAACTGGAGAGCAATTTGCCTCAGGATGAGTTGTACTTTGAGTCCCACCCATATCTGATTTAGATAACATTCAGATAAAATTTGGGACTTTGAATTTAAAGTTGGTACTAGAATGAGTTAAAACTTTTAAAGCTACTGGGATGGAATTAACGAGTTTTGCATGTAAGAAGGACATGAATCTGGGGAGCCAGGGGAGAAATGCTATGGTCTGAATGTTGTGCCCCCCATCATTTATATGTCAAAACCTAATCATCAATGTAATGATTTCAGGACATAGGGTCTCTGAGAAGTGATTAGATCATGAGGTCAGAGGTCTCATGAATGGGATTAGTGACCTTATAAAATAGACTCCAGAGAGCTAGCTATTCCCTCCCTTCAGGTGAGGACACAGCAAGACAGTGCTGTATATGATCCACAAAACTGGCCTTCACCAGTCACTGAACCCACTGGCCCCGGAATCTTGGACTTCCCAGCCTCCAAAATTATGAGAAATAAATTTCTGTTGTTTATAAGCTAACCAGTCTATGGTATTTTTTTTTCATCCCCCAAGGCTCCATCATTCGAATTTACAGTATATTGTTATAGCAGCCTGAACAGATTAAGATAAGGCCTCTCCAGGTGGATACAACCCAAAAACTTATGGTTTAGGAAATGATTGATAGCTCTGTACTAATAAGAAAAATAAATCTATTTTTTCTTCCAAGTAGAAGCAGTTTCTATGCCAGGGTACTAGTTTAAATAGGAGAGAGCTGGATTTTAGAACTCACACACTTTCTGACACCCTTGGGCAGTGAATGTCTAGTACACCCACCAGCTCTGCAGGCATACAGAAGTAAAATGTACCAGAGCTGAAACTTGAACTCAAGTCTGTTGATTTAGAGCTTATGATCTTAGCTACGAAGCAACCATGCCTTTTGATGTGGTAGATTTCCATGTGCAAAGGACGCATTTCTTGAATGCAATTTAAATTGTCTGGAGGTCAAGAATCATATCCGGTGGGTCTCAAATCCTAGCATGTAACTTTGTCCTACAAAGCAACTCCGGATGCACCTGTTGCTGAATTGTCCGATACTCTGAGATGGTGCTAAGGGTAAGACAGCAAACTCCATTCTATCATCAGTCCCTAAGGGCCAGGGTGTAAGCCGCTAAGCAGCCAATTCTTCCCTGCACCTGCTTCAATCTCTTCTCTCTCCCCTCCACACTAACAGAGCCAGTGTCTATTTGTCCTTTGGAAGTAGTGTGCCCTGCTAGGAGTAAAATTTGGCACAATTAGTCTGTGGGCTCAGCATAGTCATCTGCAACATGGACATTCAGTGTTAACTGATCCTCTCATAACATCATTAAATCAAACCTAGGGAGGGACAAATCCTCAGAACTAGAGACAAACCATGAAACAGATTCCAGATATCTGAGCCTCAATCTTGCTGTTCCCTGCCTCTTCCAAGACTGCAGACACCTACTCCCTGAGGCTCTTCTGCCTTTCCAAACTCATTCAGCACTCCAACTCTTTAATTTAGAGCTTTCCCTTTTGGGATTAGAGTGAAGGCTGGCCAGATTTACTCCACTGACTGCATGCTAAAAAATCTGGGAGAGGTGATTAAAGATACAGCACTACAAACCATTTTAGCAATCGTGAGCAGCTTAGACTTGTAGACTGGTGAGTAAGAAACTTAGAGATGTCCTGGTATAGGCTCTCCCATCTCAGATGAGGACATTGTAAGGCCCAGGGGGCAGAGAAATGCTGCTATCTCCTGACACCCACTGCTATGCTCCTTTCATACTTTTTTCTTCAACTTGAAGTTTAACCCCAGGCAACTTATATTGCTCCATTTACATCCTTTTTTACCTGCAGAGAAAACTTTTTAATGAAGCCTTGTTTTATTATTTTAGCCTGAATCTATCTGCTCTGGTTTTCTTGTAGCACAACAACGTATCTTTTTAAAAACAGAATGTTTAAAATTACAGACATATCCTAGGACCGAGATCTAACGGACTTTTAGTGGGAGGTGTGGGGTGAGGGGAGGAGGCAAGTGTAATTCAAAATGGGCAGGAGTGCAGAGAGCTAAGAAATATCTTGGAACAAGATAGCTGGCTTTTTTCCCCCCAAGATCTGCTCCAGACCTGCTAAATCTGGCTGCCCTCCTGACCTGGATCTCAGGGTGGCATGGGCATTACCTCCTGTTATTCGCAGACGAATCTACATCTGAGTGTGAGGATGAAAACACTTCTGCTCATAAGAACAGTTTGTGGTTCAAGGTTTGCAGACAGGAGATTTGTTTGTTTTGCTTCGGGCTTGGGGGTTTTGTACCCTCCCCCTGCCGCCTACTTCAGTCCCAAGTGACTCAGCAGGCTTTCTCAGCCAGGCCCAGCCTAAACACTGCCACTTGGCAGAGAGAGGGGGTGTTCCCCCAATTGCTCAGTGACCTGGCTGCACTGAAAAGAACAGCCCAGGCCCCCTCCCTTGCCCCCTGGGGAACAGTGCTGGGTGCACAGCAGTATGCAGGCAAGTCATCCCTCCGCAAACAGGACTCCCCCACCCGAACCCTTTCCCTTCACCACACACTCCGCCCTCCTACAAAACACAACATGAAATTTGAACAGCAGAGCTGGATGGTTAGTCTACCTTCCCTCGGGGCCCCACTAATCACAAACAAGGCCATGTGCGCCTGGTACACGGGGATCCCTACATCTGCCCAGTGACGCAGACACAGCTGAGGTGGGGTGGATGTAGAAGCTGTGAAAGGCCACACAACAGCACGCTTGAGGTCTGGGTGGGGTGGCAGGTGGTCCCTAGGTTGGAAAGAAGCCAGGAGTCTCAGGCCATAAACATCCACTCCCAGGAAACAGTGATTTTGCTGGTTCATTGATTCAGTCCACAAACATGTGCTGGACACAGGGCTAGGTCCTAGAGAAATCAGTGTTATAAAGGGTGGGAGAGGTGGTAAAGGGTGCTGTAAAATGTGTAAGCAATGGTCTCCATCCTCAGGGATCTCATAGTTCAACTGGAAAGACAAAAATATCAGAGAAGGATGGCAACTGACAACACAAGGTGATGAACCCTTTGAAAGAGGTATATAAGCCCCTCCATTCCCCTTTGTCTTAAGTTGCTGATTTTAAAAAGCACTTTATTCTTGTCCTTCAGCAACACTGCACACACATGTAGGGGGTTCACTGAAGTCGTGCCTTTTACTTGTGATGTGTTTCCCCACTCTCACCACCTAAATAATTAGAAATTATTCTTCCTGAATCATCTCAGGCTTGACTTTATCCATGCAGTCTCCCTGACTGCTGTCACCAACCACGAGGATGGGGTAGGTGCCTCTATTTCATATCTCTTGTTCATATCTTTCTCATTGCCCATACATGTTGTTTATTAAATGTTTATGAGTCCACTAGACTAAAAACCACTTGATAGTAGATAACTACAGCTTACTTACCTCACTAATCCTAACTCTGGCACAG